>NC_064857.1:20226253-20567962 GCF_024139225.1 Suncus etruscus | reverse complement strand
GTAAGTTATTGATTACACAGAGAACACCTTACCTGCTGTATTTTTCTCCATCCCCAGTAATTTGTGTCTTAAGTCATCTAGATTTTTAGCAATTCCAATTAAGATCATATTCTATTCGATATTCTATTTATAAACACCTCATCCAAAATTTGAATGCTATCTCTTGCTATATAATCTTAATGCTTTCTTGAACCTCTAGTTCCAAGAAAGATATTCTAGTTCCTAGCATATCCTCTAGTTCCATTCACACTGCAGAAAACTGTATTATTTCATCTGAGTTATATTCCATTCTGCATATATGGCACCTTATTATTATCCATTATACATTCATTTGTTCTTGAACATTTGATTTATTTCCATATCTTAGTATTGTGAGTGGCATAGTCAATACACATAGAAATATTTTAGAAATACTATTTTTTGTTTTGGGGTAAATGTAAAGATGTGGAAATACTAGGCCAGGTGGAAGCTCAATTTTTAATTCTCTGATAAATCTCCATACTCTTTCACTTATATGCATCTACAATGGATGAATCCTTTATCCCTACCTCACTGACAGTTTCTATTATTTATGATGTATACCAGACTCACTAGTGTAAGGTGATTTTAAATTCAATGATAAGTTTTGAATATCACTTTTTCATTTTCTTATTAGATATCTGTATGCCATTTTTGAGCACTTTCTTTAGCAGAACAATAAATTCTTCTCTAGAAATAGTTTTGACAGAGTTGCATGCTTCTCTTATGCACAGTCAGAAGTTCAAGTTCAATTCCTAACACTGCATGGTCCTGGAAGTAATTCTAGGGTATCTTTAATGGGCCCAGCACTTACGAATTAATCAGCATATCTCCTGCAAAGCACTTTACCATAATACCTATATTATGATGATGGGCTTACTATCTTAGTAGTAGCCCCTAGATTCTTGAAAGCAGCTGGGAAACTCTGACCCAGAAAAGATTGTCATTGAATTTCCCTATAAAATTGCCTGAAAGAGGGAAGAAGACATATATGCTTTTATCTGCCCTCTTTTCTATTCAATAATTTTCTGTCCTGTGTACTCAAATAATAACAGTGGCCTTGATTCCCTATACATATTTTAATTTTTATAATATCATAATTGAATAATTGCATTAAATGCTGAGATCTACAGTTGATAGTAATAAAAGCATTTAGTTTTTGGTTTGAGACCATACCCAGCAACACTCTTGATGCCTAAAGGGACCCTACATGGTGCAGTGAATTAACCCAGGTTGGTCTTGTGAAAGGCAAGTGTCTTAACCTTTATACTATCTCTCTGACCCCCGAAAATATTTATCTTCTGTATCTTAGAGTCTTTATAATCTTTCTATAAGATAAATACTCTTGTTTTTTTGATAGTAAAATACAGATAAAAAGTTGGATAGTTTATTTAAACATTTAAACTTTAAATTTTTTTTTTTTTTTTTTTTTTTGGTTTTTGGGCCACACCCGGTAACGCTCAGGGGTTACTCCTGGCTATGCGCTCCTGGCTTGGGGGACCATATGGGACGCCGGGGGATCGAACCGCGGTCCGTCCAAGGCTAGCGCAGGCAAGGCAGGCACCTTACCTCTTTGCGCCACCGCCCGGCCCCTAAACTTTAAATTTTATTTTTATTTTATAAAACTGTGCTATTGGTTGTTTATCCTATGCCACTAAAAACATTTTAGACTAAGAATAAAAATCTATGTGAATATTATCTTCTAAAAATTTTCAATAATTTGCTTTATATTAGACTCTTGTAAAAGCTATCTGAATGCAAGCTTGAGAAGTTCAATTATTTTCATGATATTCATAAAATAGCAACAAAAATTTCTGGAGTCTATATATCTTAAATTTCTCCTTTCTAGGTGAAATAATATGCAATTTTACTATAATAATTTCAAATTATTTCCCAAAAGTTTAGATCATCTCTTATAAAACACATGTGTCACTCATAAAAAACTTATGTTGATATGGATATTGCTCAGCAATAAAACTTTTAACTTTCATACTTAAAGTCCTGAATTTGTACCTTGATACACGAGAAAAGCTTAGTTTTACTACTACACGTCCTTGTTGATACATTTTACCTTAAGCCCTTTTATTTATTATAAAATAATGCAGTGCAAATAAATTTGAAACATTAGAAACAAAAGTATGGTAGGAATTGGAATTACCTTTACCCCTTGGGGTAAAGAAAAATTGATGATAAACTCACTAATTTAAAGTTACTTTTTAGTAATATGTATCAATATATTTTTTGTCACCTAGAAAAATTTTTGTTCTATGCAAAATAAGTTGAAAGAAGAAATTAGTAAAAAATATATCTTCTTTAATGAAAAAACTTTTGAAAAGAAATTAGAATTTTGCTCTAAGTTCATATATACAGATTCACAGAATATTTATCTCATTCCACTTTCTCCGTCATGTGTGTCACATATCTGCGACTGGTAGTTGCAAGCAGTCAAACTAACTTCACTGTGACCTCAAATATGAACAAGAAGGGGCCGGAGAGGTGGTGCTAGAGCTAAGGTGTCTGCTTTGCAAGCGCTAGCCAAGGAAGGACCGCGGTTCGATCCCCCCGGCATCCCATATGGTCCCCCCAAGCCAGGGGCAATTTCTGAGCGCTTAGCCAGGAGTAGTCCCTGAGCATCAAATGGGTGTGGCCCGAAAAAAAATATGAACAAGAATTTTAAACACAGTGCTTCAGTCATTATTAATTGCATGAGATTGACACAAACTAATATGTATATTCTCAGTTCCTTTGCCTTATAAATTCTAAAGATCTATTATCTTAAATTTCTACACTAAAAGCATTAATGGAGATGTTATGCAATGTGAAAAATAGTTTGTAGTATTCATTCAATTATATTTTTAGTAAATCATTATTTTTATAATACACTTGAGATTTTGTGGAGTTTTTGTAAAATTACGATTTGTGTGTGTGTGTGTGTTGCACAATTAATCTTACTAGAGAAAGATCATAGTTGAATTATAGACAAGTAACCTATAAAACAACTTTACGATTTTTTAATTTTGATCCTTGGGGCTGGAGAAATAGCATAGTGAATAGAGGCATTTGTCTTACACATGGATTGCCAGGGTTCAATCTTCAGCACTACATATGTGTCCTGGAGCTCAGTCAGGAGTGATCGCTGACCACAGACTCAGGAGTAAATTCTATGCACAGCTGACTGCCACCAAAACAACAACAACAAAAACTGTAGGTATCTTATTTTTAATGCATATTTTTGTAAAAATTTTGAGGGAGTTTTTATGGTATTTGTCTTTTGATTATCAGGGCAAAATGTAAATTAATACAATAATGAAAAAAAACCTACAGTATTAATGCAATAATAGTAGCAAGTTATTTTAAATTTACAGAAACAAAATTTAGTAAGGAATTGAATATAAAATGATAGAAAACAGAAATAAAGGCTAACTCAGTGAAAATGAAAAAGACATGGACCATCATTTACTTAGATAAGTAACTTACTTAGATGAGTTCCATGAATCTAGGTAAAGATCATTTTGTTAAGAAGTCAAATAGAAATTTAATATCAATTTCAAAATTGCACTGTTCTTGAGATTAGTAAGCACATCTGTGGTCTGTCACTGGCAACTCAGAGTATTGTATTTAAAAGAGTATTTAAAGTATTTAAAAGTGTAACTATTTAGTTTTATATTTAAAATTGTTTTATGAATTCAACATGCCCACTATTCATTCATATTACTTTCACTATGTCCAATTAGTTTTGATACCAAGCCCACCACTGCCTCACATCATTTTGTTGTTGTTGTTGACTTTTTATTAAGACCATTGTGACAAGTCTTTCATAGTTGTATTTCTGGCATATATTTCTGACATGTAATTAGGGCCATTCCAGTGTTGACCTCCCACTTCCAAATCCCCAGCATGCATTCCGTACCCTCTCCCTTAGCCTTCTGGTCTACCAATATAACAAGACCATTTTAATATGTTTACCATATTTTCCAGCGTACAAGACGACTTTTGAAACAAAAAAAGTCAACTGAAAATTGGGGGTCGTTTTATACGCCAAGTATATCCTGAAAAATGTTATTTTTTTTAAAATTTTTCTTTTTTTCTTTTTTTTTATTTTTATTTTTTGGTTTTTGGGCCACACCGGCTGTGCTCAGGGGTTACTCCTGGCTGTCTGCTCAGAAATAGCTCCTGGCAGGCACAGGGGACCATATGGGACACTGGGATTTGAACCAACCACCTTTGGTCCTGGATCGGCTACTTGCAAGGCAAACGCTGCTGTGCTATCTCTCCGGGCCCCCGAAAAATGTTTTAAAATGTTTTAATATGCCGCTAAACGAAAATTGTCTGAATTTTGCCACAAACGAATTTTCTAACTCGATCCTGCACCAATCACTGCAAGGCTGCTCAGACCGCCTCTCTAACTCAGCCAATCCAAGCAGGCTTTTTATGCATGCAAATTAGACAATGTTCTGTACCGAATCTCAGATTGGCCAGAGTTAGAGAGAAAGTCTATGACAGTATAACCTTTGGACCTTTGCTTGTTGTGATTGGCTAACTGTGGTACGTGAGCACAGAAACACATGCAGCACAGGAAGTTCTGTCTGCTACAGCAAATATAGGCCTAAACCTATGCTTTAACTGCAAAATTAGGGGGTTGTCTTATACACCCTGTCGTCTTATACTCTGCAAATACGGTAGATTGATCGATGTTGGGTCTCCTGATTCTATTGTTTTATTTTATTGTCGTTGACTTTGACTTGGGTATTTAGTTCTAAACTTTTGTCCCCCATCGAATAAACCTGAGACCTCTTGACCCCTGGACCTTACCACTTTTTTTTTTCTTTTCTCAATTTGTAGAGAGACATAGAAATCTGAGGTAAAACAGAATATTTCACATTTCTAGGTTCTATAAAAAAGAAAGAAGCCGGGGCCGGGAAGGTGGCGCTAGAGGTAAGGTGTCTGCCTTGCAAGCGCTAGCGTAGGACGGACCACAGTTCGATCCCCTGGCGTCCCTATGGTCCCCCCAAGCCAGGGGCGATTTCTGAGCACATAGCCAGGAGTAACCCCTGAGCGTCAAAAGGGTGTGGCCCCCCAAAAAAAACCAAAAAAAAAAAATAAAAGAAAGAAGCCCCTATCAAGAAGAGATAAATAAAATTTAAAAAAGCAACTGTCACATTGTTTTGTTCTTTATGGGCCACACCTGTGCTCAGGCATTACTTCTGACTCTATATTCAGGAATTACTCCTGGTGTTGCTCAGGGATGCTGGGAGTTGAATTTCTGTAGACCTCATGAAAGGTAATCATCCTACCTATTGTGCTATTGCTCCAGTTCCCTGTCTCAATATTTTTTTTGAATTTTTGTTTACTTATTTGTGTGAGCCACACCAAGGAGTGTTCTGAGCTTGTTCTGGGCTATGCATAAAGGATTGTGCCTGGTGAGTCTCAGGTGTACTATATGTAATCCGTAGGATACACTCTGGTCATCTGCATGCAAGCCAAGTGTCCTACAATAATGCCCTTTCATTAGAACTGGAATATTTTAGAGTTAATAGAACATGCTAATAATACCAGTGACCAGTAAGAAATAAATGCAAAATAAAGTATAATTGATTGAATAATTAAAAGAGAATAAATAAATACTTTATTCTAACATTAAAGTATATCTTTCTAAATTTCTGATCCCAGCATTGTAAATTTAATTATCAAAACATAAAATTCAGAATTCACAATACAATCTAGAAGTTCATTCAGAACTAAAATAGGGTTGACATAAAAACCTTCTTCTAGTAAATGGGATAATATTCTTTGAAAATTCATTGCAATTTAGAGCAGTATTTCTTTGACGTCATGGGGATTCATAGATATTTCTACACAGCCACTGGTGAAAAATGCATAAATGGAGGGGGCCATAAAGAAGACCAGACATCCAATCAGTAAAACAGGAACCTTTAGGAAGCAACAGCCAAAGGAGACTCTGAAAGGAAAAAGGGTGAAAAAACTCTACTGTATGGTGACTTATATAATCTGAATATACATCAAATATGCATTCATTTTTAAAATTCAAAGCCATAAGTATTTGTTTTAATCATTTCTTTTCTATTTAAAGGCAATTAAGAATAGATTAATAATCAATCCTAATACACTAGACATAGCTCTAGCAGTTTTTAGATAGTTAAGACTCTAACAACTAATTATTGTCATAATTAAAGAAACTTTAGCTTTATTACTGTTCACAGAAAAGTTTATTATTATTATTATAAATCTGTTTATATCAATGACATTATACATTCATTATTTCAATAATTAGAAAAATTGTATATAATTATAAGACTCTCTTGAGTCAGAGGAATTATTTGATATTTAGCTAAACAGATTAGCATTTTTCTAGTTTTTTCAGTACCCTAGCTAAGGATTTGACAAGCATATTCTGTCAAGAAACAATCCTGCCTATCTATCTATCTATCTATCTATCTATCTATCTATCTATCTATCTATCTATCTATCTATCTATCATCTATCTATCTATCTAATCTATTATCTATCTATCATCTGTCTACTGTCTATTTACAATATCTCTTATATCTTGGTATAACTCCTTTTTCTTTCCATTTTATTTTTTTATTTTGAAGATTACATTCCATTTACTTACTGGATTTCATTTCATTTTCCTTGTCTAATTTCTTAATATATCAGGCTATACTTGAATCTTTTTACTTTGACATAAATTTACTTCTACAAACTTGAAGTTTTTGATAATTTTGTGCCCTAATTCTTTGATATCCCAAATATTATTTTTATTTGCTTTAGAATCAAAATAAAACCTCTTCTTTAATTTCCTTCTTTATCCAAAAAATATGTAACGGTATTATTTCATCTTCAAATGTTTGCATTTTTCTAAACTCTATATAATTTATTTCTACTTTCACAATATTGGGATATGAAAATTCATATTTGTTTTCATTCTCTACTACTATGAACACTTGTTTTGTGTTCTATCATATTGTATGTTCTAAAAAACCCCAAGAATGTATGTACTGGAAAAGAAAAATATGTTAAGCTTTTCGTGGAATTCTGATTGCATATTGTAAATATTTATTAAATCCTGCTCTTCCAACCTCTCATTGAAAGCCCCTGCTTTCTTATTGATTTCTTCTTGTGTTCTGATTGATTTGTCCAATGGTGATGGTGAGGTATTGAAGCTTTCTACTATTATTGTGTTACTGTAAATGTCTCTCTACAGGCTTGTTAGTACTTCATAAGTTTAGATTTTTCTTTATTTATAAATATACATCTGTTATATGTAGTCATGTACTTCAAATGTGAGATAAGACCTAATAAAATGACAGCACATGAACTCAGTTGTGTTGTCTATGACCAAGTGGCATGATTATAGGACTCATAGACTTATGTTTCTTTATTTGGTGCATGTTTTAATAAATGTTGAGTCTGGTTGGTATATTAATACCTTAATTTTTTGTGGAATCTATCCCTATTTTTTTATGCATTGCTAAATTTTTATTCTATTTTTTATTTAAACATTTTAAATAATTTTATTTTTAAGTATTTATTTAAGCACCATGGTAACAAACATGTTCATAATTGACATAAAATGTACACCTCTCATTACAAATGTAACTTTTCCACCACCAATGTGTTCCATCTCTTAATCATATAAATATTACTTTTTAGAATAACATGTGCAATTGAGGTAATTTTCAAACATTTTACTTTGAGTGTGTGTTTATCATTAAAGATCAAGTACATAGTTGTTTTTTTCTGATCCATCAAGTTCTAATTTTTCATTGAAAAATTTAATTTCTACATTTAGAGAATTTACTAATATAAATTAATTTTCTTCTATACTGATCTTGGATGTTTTAGAAAGTTTATGGACGTTGTTTATATTTTCCTGTGCTCTTCTCTTTCCACACCCAATACACATATACATTTATATATATAAATATACATTTATTTATATAAATGTATATATAAAATACATATGTATTTAATGACCAGATTCCATTTCTATTTAGATATTTGTTTCTTTTAAATGTTTTATTTGCTACTCATGCAAATTTTACACCTAATATCTTAAATTTATATTCCAGTAAAATTTAAAATTAGAAAGCCCTCAGGTCATTCAAAGAGCTGCATCATTTTCTTTAATCCTCCACATGTTTTTAATGTATCTTACTTCTCAATGGGGCTTCCTTGACTGTTATGGAACAATTCAGCAATTTTCCCAGAGTCAGTTTAATAGAGAGAAAATACTAGATTTTATTTTCTATTCAACATTATATCACTCCTACAAATCAGAGCGATAATATAACTGCCTAGAATATCCTTCACATTTTAAACTGGCTACATCATATATTAACCTGAGTGCTTCCGTAGGTAAATCTGCTGAGAGACTTGCCCTTATCTATAAAGCTGCTTTCTTCTTTCTTCTTGGCACTTTTAGAATGTTCTCTCTCTCTCCCTCTCCTCCCTCTCTCTCTATCTCTCTGTCTCTGTCTGTCTGTCTCTCTCCCCCCACACACACACACACCGTTCTCCCTTCCTTCCTCTCCTCTTGTTATTTAATTGTGATGTGTCTTGATATTAGTCTATTTGAATATTTTCCTTTGGAACTCTATAGCTTCTTTTCTCACTCCTGAGATTGCAGAAGTTATCAATAATTCTTTTTCTTCCTTCAGAAGTCCCATTGTGGAAGTTGTTCTTCCTTGTGCTATTCCATCATGCTCTTTTTTTTTTTACCCACCCCTTCATGCTCTTTTTTAAAAGAAATACATTATTTATTTGATTCTCTTTATACTATTATTCCATTGATCTGATTCTTAGACATACTAATTAGATCTTCAAATTTTTCTATTCTTATGCTAAGTACTTGCCCACTGGCCTAGTTCTATCATTGTTTTTAATATCAACTTGCTTTTACTTTTGAAGAAATGCTTAATGCTTTCTTCTCACATGAATCTTCCTCACAGAATTTTAAAAGTTTCAAAATATACGTAATTTTCTGTCAGCATTTTCAAATCGGTCCTTAGGACAAAAGTAATTTAACTCTGCAAATGAAAGAAAATGAGAAAATTGCAATCTAGAGATAAAATTAAAGTTAAAAGAGGGCTAGTTTACAGTTCAGAACAAACTGTATCTCAAAATAAGGGCATAGAATGGAGTCTGTGATTTGTCAGGTGGTTTTAACTGAGTAACATACTGCTTTAATTTGAGCAGTATAACATTTTTCAAGAGTTAATTTTTCTCAATTATCCAGTAAATTTTTAACTATACAGTCATTCTTTGTTACACATGAATGCTATTTTTCTGGAGGATATGATGAGTAGATTGTAAATGCATTCCTTTTTTGAGTTTGAGCTATTGGTTACTAATGATGTAGAGATGAAAGGCTTTGGGATCCAATTATAGTTTCTTTTCCTATCCAAATCCTTTATATAAAGCATTTTAAATAATAAAACATATTTTCATATTTATTACAAACTCATGAAGGGCAAATAAAATGAAAAAGATATCTTCCCCAAACTGCATATATATTTTATGAGACTATTCATTGGTTTTTAGTGGACTTGTTATAAAGTCTCTGGGTACCTTAAACTTATCGTCTGAAAGAGGAAATGATCTAAACATCCAAAATGAAATACAAAATAGTTTTATTGTTAAAGGATCTCATATTAGGGGCTATGATTTTACATCTTTCTGCTTTGATTCCACAGATCAGAGTTTCAGATATTATAAACAAGGGATATTATGTGATCAGAGTAACTATATGAATACCATATGAGCCATCTTAAAATAAGTCTAGTCCAGGAAGTTTTTTTTAATTCCATTGATACTCTTCCCACTTTTTAAAAACCTGATCTCTTTTGCTAATATCTTTCCAAAACCCATGAAAATTTCACAGCCAATAAGTCTTTCAAGCAAAACCTGCTTCTTATGACTACTAATGGTCTCTTCTTTTGTAATTTATACTTATTATTTTATCAGTAAAATAAAATAATGTAGCATTGGTTCCATAAGTTTTTGTCATATTTTTCCATTTTGATAAATGTTACCTTGATTGTGGCCAGTGATTTGAGTCTTCAAGTGATATAAAATAAAAAATATTATCTATACAGTAAAGACATATTTCAAATGGTTTATATACAATAATATTCATCTAAGTGCCGTGCTAGAATAAATAGATTATTTTAAAATGTGAATATGTGAGGTCTTTCTGCATTGATATTTAGTAAATTTGACTAAAATATCAGTATGTTTCTCATACCATATAAAGTAATACATTTAATGAAATTTATAGAATTATTATTTTCATTTCACATATAAAATATAGCTTAAGAATATTCGTGTAAAAAATTCACATATTGTTCACACCCATACCCTATATGATTATATTTAACCAATTATTAGTAAAAAATTTTACTAACAAAATCATTTACTATTTATCACAAAGAAAATACAATTTTAGAGGAAATTTTAACTTCTAGAGAGTAACAATGTTGGTGAATTTTAAAAATGGACTTAGTCTCCCTTTTAGGTCTGAGTGGATGAAAAGAGCTGCCTCATGTTTGTAATATGGGTTTCCTTTTCATCTCCAACTCAATATTTTAGAATAGGAAGATGCAAAATTTACAAACTCATTAAATAATTTTTATTATTTAAAAATATTCAGGGATTCATTTTACAGATCTTTTGTGAAAAATATATTGTGTTCGAATATATATCAAAGATGATATATTAACTATGAACCCCTCATACATATTGCTCATATATTACTGTTTCAATTTTATCTATAAACACTACTCTTCTCTGATTTTAAATAACATTTCAAATGACAAATATTTTATTCACATATGTATCTGTGTAAATCTAAGAAAAATGGGTTTTTGAAGTGTAAGTTGATATATCATAAATCGAAACTAACCTTATTCATTATAATTATTCAATATATTTTCATTGTTGACAAAATAGTTAAATTAGTTTATCTAAAATATTATACAGATTAGTTCAGTACTCTGCAATGAGCAGGTATATTCTTCTTTCCTTTATTATTTCTCTCATTTTTCTTTTTCTTTTTTCTTTCTTAATTTTCTTCCTTCTTTCTTAGCCCTGCCTTTTCCCCATTCCTTCCTTCTTTCCTCCCTCCCTCCCTTACTTCCTTCTTCCCTCCCTCCCTTACTTCGTTCCTGCCTCCCTTCCTTTATTCCTGCCTCCCTTCTTTCCTGCCTGCCTCCCTTCCTCCCTTCCTTCCTTCCTGCCTGCCTCCCTTCCCCCTCCCTCCCTGCCTCCCTTCCTTCCTTCCTTCTTTCCTTTTTCTCTTTCTCCCTCCCTGCCTCCCTTCCTGCCTCCCTTCCCCCTCCCTCCCTGCCTCCCTTCCGTCCTCTCTTCCTCCCTCCTTACCTTCCTCCCTTCCTCCCTCCCTTCCTTCCTCCCTCCCTCCCTTCCTTCCTCCCTCCTTCCATTGCTTCCTCCCTCCCATCCTTCCTCCCTCCCATCCTTCCTCCCTCCCATCCTTCCTCCCTTCCTTCCTTTCTCCCTCCCTTCCTCCCTTCCTGCCTCCCTCCCTACCTCCCTTCCTGCCTCCCTCCCTCCCTCCCTGCTTCCCTCCCTGCTTCCCTCCCTTTCTCTCTCTCTCCCTTCCACTTTCCTTCCCTTACTCCCTCCTTCCTTCCTTATCTTCCTCCTTCCCTCCTTCTTCCTCCCTCCCTCCCTCTCTCCCTTCCTTCCTTCTTCTTTCTTACAATAACATCAGTTTTCATTACTGTAAATATTTCTAAAGTGTGTTTATTTGAGGGCAGAGAATGGATTAAAACTGCAAAGGTTTACTCCTTGTTCTTTGCTCAAGGAACACTTCTCATAAGGCTCAGGGGACCATGCAATGTCTCAGGATATAATTCTGGTCAGCTACATGCAAAAAAAAAAAAAAAATGCTTCACCTGTTGTAATATTTCTTCAGTCTCCTAGAGTGTTTTTATACCGTTATAAAATGTATGATATCATATTACTCCCACACTTCAAGTAATAATATACTTCCATGATAGTCTATTGAGACCGTCCACCCATTTTTTTTTTATCTACAAAGAGCAAACTTTTTCTGAGGATCTCAGTTCTGTGTCCAGGGTTTCATTTAATTTGATTTTTGTCTGTTCTCCTGTGTGGCGCTCTAAATACTATCCATGAGTAATATATGATTTTTCCTCTTTGCTTAGCATCATTTAATTCTGTTCCATCCATATGATATCAAAAGGCAAGGTTTTATTTTTTACTGACTTCATGTATTTTTTTTGGGGGGGGGGCACACCCGGCGGTGCTCAGGGGTTACTCCTGGCTGTCTGCTCAGAAATAGCTCCTGGCAGGCACGGGGGACCATATGGGACACCAGGATTCGAACCAATCACCTTTGGTCTTGGATCCGCTGCTTGCAAGGCAAACACCGCTGTGCTATCTCTCCGGGCCCTGACTTCATGTATTTCATTTGTATATATTGCACTCTCTTTCTAAACATCTCTTTTTTGCCATTGTTTTTTTTTTCTTCATATCACTGCTATTGAAAGAATCTGTGCTATGTACATGGTATGCATATATTTTTTAAATTAATGCTTTGTACAATTTGGACATGCCTAGGAGTAGAATTGTTGCATAATTTCATAGATCTGTTTTAAATATTTTAAGATACTTGCATCGTGTTTTCCAGAATATATAAAACAATTTATTTTCTGAGGCATGAGTGATAGTATAGTGGGAGGACACATGCTTGCATGAGTCAAACTAGGTTTGATACTCAGAATATCACAAATTAGGGGCAGGAGCGATAGCAAAGCAGTAGGGCATTTCCTTGCACCCTACAAACCCAGACAGACCTGGGTTCTATTCCCCAAGCCTGCCAGGAGTGATTGATTTCTGAGCACACAGCCAGGAATAATTCCTGAGTGCCATTGGGTGTGGCCCCAGAACAAAACAAAAATAAAATAATACTCTAAGTTCCTCTGAGCACCTGCAGGAATGATCCTTGTGCAGAAACAACAATAATCCTGAGGACTGTCAGGAATAGCCTCAAAAAGTATAAACAACATAAAAAAACACAAACAAAAATAATTTTTCCCTCCTACAGTTATTTTCTCCTTTCCTCCTCAACCATTGATTCTGAACATTTGAAATGTAAAAATATTTTACAGCTATAAGATAATGTTCTATTATCATTTTGATAAGTATGAGAAGCAGGTTTATTAAATATATCCTAAATTTATTTCACAATAATATATGTCTATATAAAAACATATTCCTGTTATATGATTAAATGTATATTTGATGTGAAGGTCCATTACACTATTTTGTTTTGCTTTATCTTTAATTTAAAAGTACATATATTTGAAGTAAAATTGCATTATACTATTTACAATCTTCATATTTTCTCTGATATGTATAAATTTGTTTTGGTTTTAGGGCCACACCGGTGATGCTCAGGGGTTACTTCTGACTATGCACTCAGAAATTGCTCCTGGCTTGGGGGACCAAATGGAATGCGAGGGGATCGAACATCCATCCGTCCTAGGCTAGGGCGCGCAAGGTAGCAGCCCTACTGCTTGCCCCACTGCTCCGGCCCCTGATATGTATAAATTTAAAGAGACTACCCCCAGCAGTGCTGGTTAACTAGTTGTTCAATTCATTATTCAGAACAGTAGTACTGTGCTGTCTAAGTCTATGAGCAAGGAGGTTGCTCTTTGAAATAGTACTATGTAAGGCAAGGGAAAGTAATTCAAGAGCTAGAAAACAACCCTTATATGTCTGAAGTCCCAAATTAGATGGCCAGCACTTTGGGGGTAGGCGATTGGGTCACAACTGGCAGCACTTGGGTTACTCCTGGTTCTGCACTCAGAAATCGCTCCTGACAGACTCGGGAGAACATATGGGATGCAGGTTATCGGACCAAGGTCTGTCCTGGGTCATCTGCGTACAAGGCAAATGTCCTAACGCTGTGCTAGCTCTCTGGCCCATGAATTTTCCAGAACTTTTTGACTCCTGAGAATCTCCAGTTGTGAGCTCCTTTCAAAAAAAAAAATAGTGCTGCAATGAAGGACTTCTACATTTAACTTTTGTATGTTTGTATGTAAGCTAATATTTATAAAATATTTCAGACATCAGAGTCCTGTATCAAAGGCTATATAATATTCACCAAATATTACTAAAATATTACTACTTTTTCAAATTATATATTTTCCCTGACACCAAAAAGACTTTATTTTAACACAAATCCACCAAAGTTTTTATTTTTAAACTATTGAAATTAGGGAGGATGATAAACATATAATTTTCTCTCTTCCTGCTTTGCATGAATTTAACAGTAATTTATATGGTTTGTGTGTGTATACATTTTATGCCTTAGGTTACCCAAATATCAAAATCATTGATTATTATCTATGAAAATTTAAAATTATAAAATAACCCCCTTTGATAGTGTTATGGGTAAATACAGTGACAGTTTTGGTTAACTTAGAATTTTCAATTTTCTCATTTTTATCACACGTGCTTCATACACATTATGCAACCTTGTTTATAAGTATATGACTGCTCTACACATATAAAAACAAGGTTTGTTTATAAATATGTGACTCCTCTATTTTCTTTCTTCCCTGAAACATTAATGATTTTAGAAATTACTTAATACAGTATTTTACATAATTGTGCATTTATTTAAAATAGTATATTTATGAATTTTGTTTTTAGTATTGGCATCTGCTTGCCTTTCAGAATTAATATATGAAATTGAAATGTTTTTTTATATATATTTTATTTAGACACCTTGATTACATACATGATTGTGTTTGGGTTTCAGTCATGTAAAGAAATTGAAATGTTTTATAATATCAAACAGCCATATTTTATTACTTCTCACCAATTTATTTCCAGATAAGTATTTTCTTGTTACTCTTGCTTATTATTATTTTTATATATTTTATATTTATATAAATATAAACATATATATAATATATGATGTATATTAATATATATTTTATAATATTTATGATTTTTATTTTTTATTAATAATTTTTATTTTGACCAAAGTGGATTACAAATCATTCATAGTAGTATTTTAGGCATATAGTGACATTGAATCAGAGACATTTCCACCACCAATGTTGTCCTTCCTCCACCCCTGTTCCCAGCATGTATCGATTCTGTTGCAGTTGGCTTTGGATTTGGTGATTAAATCTGATCGTTTTTTATTTCTACTCAATATTCATACAACTGTTTGGTCTTGGTGCACTCCATTCTTTCCCCCTCATTTTGCGAGGCAGAACAAGATGGTTCAAGTTATGTGGTTCTGCTTGAAGATAAGAAAAAAAGGGGGAGGGCAAAAATTCAAACAATCAAAAAATGGGAGGAGTCCTTCTAGAAACTATAGAAATCAGTTTAAGAAAAGAAAGGGAAAAAGGAAGGAAAACATAAACACAAAAATAAATCAGACAAAAACAAACCAACCAACAACAGAAAAAACCTGAAAAGCACCACAGCAATAAAGACAACAACCAAACTCTAACCATGGTCCCGAAATAATGACGAATTAAAACCCTTATTATTTTTGTAGTTAAACGCCATTAAAAATAAGTATTGGAGTGGGCTATAGCTCATCTGGAGCACATGACTAGATTATCTATAAACCTAAGTTTGATCATTGTTGTTGCACAATTCAAATATTATTCCTATAAAAAAAAAAAAGAAGTGGCTGGAAAGGTAGTGTTGTGTATGTAAACATTTTTTGGGATTATTATGTTACTGACCCTACCCTGATCCGTGATTGTGCCCTACCCTAGGGTGTGACCTGGCATTCTGCCCCCACCCTAGGGTGGTACCTGATTCTGCTCCCACCATTGGGTGGTCCCTGATCCCACCATTGGGTGGTACCTGATTCTGGGGGATAAAAACAAGAGTCTGTGGAAGGCGAGGGGCTTTTGGCTGGAACTGATGCTGAGGCTTTAGACTTCAGTCTTGTCCACCGAATAAAGCTAATGTTTTCACAAGCCTGACTGTCTGCGAGCTGTTTACCTGCCACTTCACCTCAGAACCACCTGCTGAACAGGGTGACAGACGCGTGCTCCGAGCTGGAGGGGAAAGAACTCATCCTCCATCGCTCCATCAGTCAACCTCTTCAGGGGCTGATTTGCAACAGGTAATACACCAGGCAGGGTGCTTGTTGTCTTTCACGTAGTGTATCAAGTTTGATCAGTATGGCATATGATTCCAGAGATCCATCAGCTAAACCAAGGGTAAGACTTGAGTACTGCCAAATGTGGCCATCAAGCCAAAAATAAATAAAAAAAAATAAAAACCTCTCTATTTTGAGTAATATACACTATTATATCTGTATCATAAATGTGAAGCACTTATAAAGTTTCAGAAAACTATTGTATGGGATATATATGTATATGTATATATATGCAATCTACCATTAATATTGCATTATTTTAAAATAAAAAATATTTTAATTTTAACATAATTTTTCTTTTTCTTTCTTTTTTTTTTAGTTTTTGGGTTACACCCGGCAGCGATCAAGGGTTACTCCTGGCTCTCCACTCAGAAATCACTCCTGTCAGGCTCTGGGGACCATATGGGATGCCAGGATTCGAACCATCAATCTTCTGCATGCAAGGCAAATGGCTTTACCTCCATGCTATCTCTCCAGCCCGAATATAATATTTTTATAACTGATTTTTATAAAAAATCTTGTGTAGTGTATCCTGTGTTCCAAATAAGAATCGTTCTTAATTTTACATATTATCAATATTTTAATATTATTTAATTTTAGTTTTGTAACCACCCCAAATGGGAGATTTTGGGCTACTGCCTGTGGTGCTTTGGAGATTACTCTGGATGATTCTCAGGGAATCACCCAATGCTAGGGTATGAACTTGCAAAACATGGACTCTAAAATTCTAAATTTTCAGTTCAGGTTCTATTTTCCTTATTATTGTCACAAATACCAGTGATTTACAAATTAAAATTATAAACTGCTATTATATTATCTTAGTTTTTATAATAAATTTAGATATTTTCTATATATATTCATTATCCATCCACACAAAATATGTATAAAATATTATAGAATGTTTTGCATTGTCTAATAGTTTTCTTCTAAATTTCTAATTTGGAAGACTATTCAGCATTAGGTATAAACAAAAGGAAGAAAATACATGTTCAAGATGGATATGTTGTGTTGTCAATCTTTTATTAGCTTTAGGTTTGTTTGTTTTCCCCAAAGACAGCTGGTTTCTGTGTTTATAGGAGTGTAAAACAGGATTTACAAATATTGTTTTGTAATTTTCAATGGGTTATTTCTGTGATGTGGTGATACACAGGGAATTTATTGCTCCCAAATATGTGCATTTGTAGCTAGAGTTCCCATACAAATATGAGAGATAGGATAGAGTCACAGAAAATTTTGTATTTGATTGACAATTTTTTTCAGTGAGAAATGCTGTTTTATTTGGTTTGCTTTTGGACATTCGGTGGTATATATTTCTATTGATTTAATAGAAAATAAGCAACTACTATACCATTCTAAATTATATAAGAAATTATGATGAAAGTAATATTTTTAAAGGACAAGTAATTCTTGGAATATTTTACTAAACTCTTTTAGAACAATTTGCCACATACATGGATAAGCATTTGAATTTCCATCTAGTGGAAAGGAATAAAAAAAATATTCTATGTCCACCTCAACGTGTTTAGTTTCCTTCTACTCATTGTGCCAAGGTCTGGCCTCATCAGATAAAGGCTTTCTCTGGTGAATTGAAAAGAACTTGCATAGACATTTTGCCATTATTAATCACTGCCTCTATTGTCAAAAGCTATTTGCAGATATTTTATCTCATTCTATCCAAAAATTATTCTGATGTATGTATGGTTTGCTCTTCTTCTGTACTACAATTTGGCATAAGAAAATGGTGCTCTACAAATCAGGGAGTAATATGGGTAATAAATTGTCCACACAAATTAGGCTCTGATGTACTACTATTCTCTAATGTCTCTCATATTCGCCTTTGTATCTCCAACCACTGTGGATTTTTTTATATGTGCAAAGAAAATTGCAGCTATTTAAAATAACCTAGAGAGGGAGAACGACAGGCAATATCCTAACTATCTTAGCCCTTTACATTTTCAGCAGTCTCGTTGCCAAGGAAACCACTTGGGACTTTAGGGAAATTTGTGGATATTTAAAACGGATTGTGCCTGTACATAGATAGACACTTGCACAATTTACCTTGCAGAATGAGAAGCTTCCTCCAGTCCTGCAATATTAAGTCTGGAATTTCAAGGAACGAAGATAGAAAAATAACAAAAATGCAAGGTTTATTAGTTATATGCTAAGGAATGCATTGTGAATATTATTTCAGATTATTATTAGGCTAGGTGGTTTTCTTTTTCTTATTTGGAAAATAAAATCTAGATAGAAGAGGAAAGAGTACGGTATAAAGCTTTTCTTACAAGAGACATTTGTATTTGCAATTTGTAGTTTTAACTACATCACTGTTTTAACAACTAATTCCCAAGATATATTTAAGATTTGAAACCAGAAAGTAAAGCAAATGTATTCCTTGTTGGGGCTTTGTTTTAAATTCTATATAAGTATAGGCAGGAAGCTTATGTTTTGTGGGAGGAGGGCACACCTGGCAGCACTCCAAGGTTACTCGTGGCTCTATGCTCAGAAATTACTTGAGGACCATATGGGATGCCAGGGATTGAACCCAGATTTGTCCTGGGTTGGCCATATGCAAAGCAAATGCCCTACCACTGTACTACGGTTCCAGCCAGCTACAAGACATAAATCTGTTTTATTTCCCATATCCCCCCATTCACAATACAGACCAGGCAAAGGGCCTGGGCTGAGGTGTATATGGGGTGCACTTACTGTACCTCCTCTTTTTATACAGTCAGTGTAAAGAACACAGTCTGTGGTAAACATTGGGAGACCAACATGAATCTTAAACCTTAAATAAAGTGCAATATCAGAAAGGAATTATGGAATAAGTAGGCATATAAAACCCTCAAGCTATAATATCAAATTTACATGTTGTTGCTTTGTTTTTTTTACAAATTTTGTTGGAGATTATTAGGTAAAGATGCAAATTGATGGCTCACACATATTTTACACACACACACACACATATATACTAGTTATATAATTAGAATTTGTTTGTCCTAGACATGTAGTTGACTTTTATATATTATGAGAGATGCAGATTAATTCTGTCTTAAATAATACCATAGTTCTTGCTCATTTATCTTAATGAACTTTAGAATTTCTGTGCAAGAGGGTCTACAGAAAAGAATGTATTATTCCAACGTATAAGTATTGTTTTAAGGGATAGATAATGACATGGGAATTCAAATATTCCATATCTGCTTATAATGAATAGTGAAAATAATTGAAATATAAAAAGTAAGGACAAAATACAGCAATCGTTATTTTAGAATATGTGCTGCTGAGGTGAGCACATAATATAACAATCTTTAAATATGAACTTTCTCAATAAATTAATGTTATGAGGCGCTAAAATTTTCATTGCATTATTTCATAGGCATATTTTCAATGAAAAATAAGCAATTACATAGCATCATTTCCATATACTAGCTAAAAACTTAAATGAGATAAGGTTGATAATTTTCATATTCCAAAGTACTTACAAATTGTTTCAATTATACACAAATAATTACATATGCATTCAAGTTAAAAATATTAAATGTAAAACATAGCTACTATTTTATATACAGTTTTAAAGTTTTATATAAATGAATGATAAAAAAATTAAAAGATAAATATTTGGATTGAGCAGTAGAAGCTAGTGGTAAAGGGTTCAGTGTTCCAAAGGTCAAATTTGTATCAAGAGAATTTCATCCCACCAAAAATGAATACACATTTTATCCCAGGGCACATAGGGATAGTTTAAGAATTAGAACATGTAGTGTTATCTAGTGTCTTCATAATAACATGTGTAGAGTAAAATCATCTGAAATATTTTCAGATAAAAAGGTATTCAAGTAAAAATTAACAAGCACAATAAGGATGACTGAAACAACAAAAATTAACAAGCATTATTATGTTGCCAGGAGGGAGGCTTAGCAGTAAATTATTTTTTTGTCTGTGTGATATATTGGGATTTATATATAATACTTAAAATAAAATGAGAGTATAGATTAGATAAATAGCATGCTTTGGAATATCTCCAGGCCAATGTAGAAATCAAAGGAGAAATAAAGAATTAATGAAGGGAAAAAAAGAGAGGGGTTTTAAGAGACCCTGGATAGTGCAACAAAAGCGGATCTAAGAGGAAAATTCATTCCTATGTAGGTCTGATTTAGAAATAAGGACAGATTCAAGTACACAATTTAATCTTACACCTAGTGAAATTAGGAAGTGGGAAAAAATAAGCATAATAATTAAAATAATGTAAGTGAAAGCATAAAAACATATAATAGAAACCAAAAGGGTAATATGAAAGGTAAATGAAGGAAAGAAATGTTTCTTTGAAAAGGTCAATAATATGTGTAAAACCCTTGTTACATGACTAGGGAACAGGGAGTTACATCATGGTGCTAGAGTGCAAACCTTTGTTTATTGAAAGAACCTGAGTTTGATCTAGAGCACTATATTTTTTCCACTGAATAGCCTGCATTTAGCGACTTACTTGGGTAGGTAACCCTGTAGGCATAGTCTGGCTAAACAGCACTGTGTCTCATCAAGCCATCAGGATTTCATTACTTAGTCAAGTTTCACTGAAAGTGGGGCCAGAGCGGTGGCGCAGGCATTAGGGCTTTTGCCTTGCTAACCTAGGACGGACCTTGGTTTGATCCCGCGGCGTCTGCCCAAGCAAACCCAAGCCCCAGCCAGGAGCTATTTCTGTGCACATAGCCAGTAGTAACCTCTGAGTGTCACCGGGTGTGGCCCCCCAAAATCCAACCCCCCCCAAAAAAAAAAGTTTCACTGAAAGTGACCTTATGCTTTAAGGCAGGTTGGCAAAACCCCCATTTAAGAATAAATGAATAAAGAAAGAAATAAGAAACTTGTACCAATCAAGAAAATGACCCAAAATTTTTATTCAACAAAGTTTTGGAAGCCTTAGCACAATTCAACATGGAATGTATTTTGAATTTCAAAATACTGTGATAAGCAAAGCAATAAAGAGGTAAAAAAGAAAAACTAAGATCTTTTGCTCCCTTGCCTCAAAATATAATAATAATAATAATGATAATAATAATAAAATTATTGTATTGGAGTAAAAACTGGTACATAACCCATCTGAATAAAGAATTAATAAACAAACACACATATATAAACACCTAACCTCTGGAAAAGGATCCAAAACTACAGTTGTTAATTTAATGTACTTCAAACAAATGGTGTTTAAAAAATGAGTTAATAAATGAGTTAATAAAATTAACTTACTAATATTTATCATGGTTGACAAAAGTTAATAAAATTAAATTAAACACTTGCAAATTAGAACTGAAACCACAAAATAAAAGAAAGCATGGGTAGTATACTTTATAAATTAAGCATTATATATGTATATAAATATATAATGCATCAACTCTAATATTGAGAAAACAAAAGAAAGAATAAATAAAACCACATACAATTGAAAAGGTTTTACATAGAGAAAGACAATACCACAAGTGCCAGAGTGATAGTAGAGTGGGTTGGACATTTGCCTTGCACAGTTTCTGTCTGGGTTTGATTCCCTGCATCCCATATGGTCCTCTGAACCTAATATAAATAATTCCTGATCGCAGAGACAGGGAAAAACTCTGAGTTTCACAAGGTGTGGTCCAAACCCCTCCAAAATTATTATTAGTGCAAGAGTGGAAAGATAGAACAGCAGGTAGGAAATTTTCTTGCACATAGCTTATCCAGGCTGATTTCACGATTCTCTGATTGGTTCCCAAAGCGTCATCTAGAGTAGTTCTTGAGTATATATACCTGATGTCATTCCTGAGCATCACCAGGTGTCACCCCAAACCCCCCCCCCAAATAAAGATTAACAGTGCAGATATCCTATAGCCTCGACTATGTAATTTCAAAGCCCAGCTCCATAAATTCTTGACTGATCTTGGAAGAGATGCAAGTCAAGTGGCCACAGTTTACAGGTATATCAGTCTTCCACTAAAAACTGTGGGGTTCATTCAAAAAGGGAGTGGTTGATTTCCAGAACTGCCAGAAACCAAAGCGAACACACCCGTATCCCCCAGCTGTGCAAAGTAAGTGCATTGGCCCAGCTCCAGATTCTTGAATTCTGGAAGTGTATAGCCACATAAACTGCCATACAACACTTCCAAATTTCTCAATACTGACAGCCCAACAAGAGCATATAAAATACATGAGAAGGAAGCAATAATCAAACTAAACTAAATAAACAAAAACAGTCACATAGAAGTCTCAAGTTAAACAAATAGCTTAGCTTAGAGAATCAACTGCTGATGTCCCTTCAGCCAATATTTCCTCATTATGAGATAAAATTACTTTCACAAATTTTCTTTTACTGAAGTATTTCTTAATAATTCCATGGAGAAAAGGTAACTGATTTAGCATTGGTGTTGGAACACTGAATGCCTGAAGAACTTTAAATCCTAATGTTTATATAAAGGATATTATGAATAGTGAAAATTGGTGATAATGGTTTATTTACTAGTGGTACCAATGTATTAATATATTTTTCCAAATTGGAGAAACCAATATTTTATTTGGTGATAATGGTTTATTTACTAGTGGTTTCTCCAATTTGGAAAAATATATTAATACATTACTTGTTGATGGTTTGTGACTATTATCAAAATATAGTACTTGAGAATAGATTTCAATGTTTTTAACTAAAGATTTACAAAATGGAATATTTTGTATATTAAGATTCTGTGCTGCAATCATTCATTACATAGTCTGAAGCTCTTTCCTTAGTGTGATTTTATGAAACTTACTTTCTTGCTCTCCCACTAAACACAGTATTCATGTACAGCTAGTGCATTCAAAATTTCAAAATTCTGAAATTTTTGGCCACTACTGCATGTGTTATAAATCATAAGCTTGATTTTACCCTTGCGGACAAGAGTTTCACTGATGAGCATTAAATATTTACAGTTGTCATCAATTAGTGTTCTACTCCCAACTTCCTCTTGTATAAACAATGCAATTGATTCTTGTTATTATGCTTAAATTTTTATTGTACATTAGTTGTAGGATGACCCAAATAATGTTTATATTATAATATTGACAAAGATACTCCACCCCACTACTACCACCAAATTTTCACCACTATTGTCCTTATCCCTGAACCAATTAATATTTTTTCATATAGTTATCATGCTCATGTTCACTGAAAATTCTAGATGCAGAACTCATGGATCATGAGAAGGGAAATATGTAGAACTATGATAAATATGAGTAACTTGCTCTCTATTTACTTCTTAAGTAGTATGACAAATAGACTTAGGCCATGCAATGATTACTTGATTAAAATTATAAAATTAATTTTTAACTGAAAAAAGTCACAACTGCATGATTATTGAGTGGTGGTAGTGGTTTTGTGGTAAAATTCATTATTGTGCAGATCATAAGAATGTAGCAAAAGAGATTGAATGGTTTCTTCACAATGGAAAATAGACTCAATTTGCTGACATAAAATTTGGTCATCAGCCTGTAAACTGTATTAAAAATGACACCCTCCTCATTTGCTTATATATTGTTAATTACTATTTCCACACTAAAATTCCAAAAATTGTTTGCCCATAGCCACATAGCTTAAAAATGTGTTATTCAGCACTTTAAATAAAAATTGAAAACAGTACAATCTTGATCTTTTAAGTATATTCTCAGGTTTGGTACTAATAGCTTCACCTAAATGTATATTAAAAATGCTAAATCATTAACTCCACTAATAATTTTATGTCAAAATTATTTATTTTTTTGTTAAGTAGAGTGGTTTTGTGATGGATATTAAATTTATATAATCTCTAATGTAGAACTCATATTAAATTGAAAAATATGCTCTTATGCTTAAAGATTGCAGTTAACTTCACATTAATATATAGCAGTTTATATAATTATTTTAAATATTGACTTTATTATTCATTAATATTATAGAAGTGTTAATACTTTCTATTATATATCTGCAATATAAAAGATCTTAGCATAAAATTTGATTAAAATGAGACATTTACTAGAATTCTTTAGTAAATAGAGTTTTATAAAATCAGTGACCTGGGTTATGTTAGTAAATATTGTTCTGCCTTATTTTCTCAACTCATATTCTGAACATATTTATTATTACATTTAGATAATTTGTACTGAATGCCCATTTCCCTCTACATGCAAAATAGACAATATTACTGTTCGTGTGCAATATAGTTAGAAAGGCAACACCAAAAACAGTATGTCTGTTCAGACCAATACATGATTAGCTAATGGAAAGTAAAATAGCACAGCTCTAGCTTAATGAAAAACTCATATAGCACACTTACATTTGATTTTAGAATATTATGCACAATGTTGTAGCAATTCAAATTTCCTGTTACATTTTTGTAGCATCATCATAATGAGAACATATTAGTTACAGGGTTCTATAAAAGTAGAATAGCAGAAAATCTCAAAATACAATAGCTAATTAAAATCATACAATCATCTAATCTTTGACAAAGGAGCAAGAAATCCTAAGTGGAGCAGGGAAAACCTCTTCAACAAGTGGTGCTGGCAGAACTTGTTAGCCACTTGCAAAAAAGTGAACATAGACCCCCCCCCCAGTTAACATTATGTACAAAGGTAAAATCCAAATGGAGGGCTGGAACTTCCAGCTCACTTCATGAAGCTCACCACAAAGAGTGGTGAGTGAAGTTATAGAAATAACTACACTGAGAACTACCATACTCATGTGAATGAATGAGGGAACTGGAAAGCCTGTCTAGAGTACAGGTGGGGTGGGGTGGGATAGAGGGAGATTTGGGACATTGGTTGTGGGAATGTTGCACTGGTGAAGGGGGGTGTTCTTTACATGACTGAAACCTAATCACAATCATATTTGTAATCAAGATGCTTAAATAAAGAAAAAAAAGAAAAAAATCATTACATGTGTTTATTGAACTCAACAAAAGACAAAGTGCTGTTACCAATATAAACCTTTTCAATAAATAGCTCGAATGCTAGTTTGTCCTTAAAATGAGATGAGTTATTTTTAGATTGACAACTGTAAGGATACACTTTATAGACAAGTATACTTCACCATATATTGTGAAAATTTGATTTCCAATTTAATGGATAAACTTAGATATTTGTTAGTTAAGGTAACGATTTAGAGTAAAGTTATTATATATGTAACTTAAAATATGTTTTTCTCTTGTATAGAGAGCAAATGGCATAGCAATATCATAAACCATAACAAATGTCAAATACATAATTTTATCTAATATTCAAATAATTCATTCCAGGATAGATCACACTAATACACAATAAAATGTTAATAAAAATTACAATATAAATTATATTCAAGTATGTTTTTAGACAAAAAATAAAACATAAACTTCTAATACAATCATGGAAAGAAAATTGGAGAAAGATCCAATATTTTAAAAATGAAGTACATTCTGCCCAATAACAAATGTATCAAAGAAGAAATCAAAGAAAATATAAAAGACTCCTCAAAATGAATAAGAATAAAAATACAAGGTATCAGAACTTATGGGACACAGCAAAAGCATACTAAAGGTGAAATTCATAGAAATTCAGGGTTACATCAAGCAAAGAAGTAAAAGCTCAAATCTTTGACATAGCCTCACAGCTTGAGAAACCACAAAAGAACAATAAATGAATCCCAAAGTAAGTAGAAAGAATGGAATAATAACCAAGCAGATATCAAGAAAGTCAAAGGGTCAATGAAAACTGAAGCTTTATTTAAAGAATAAATAAGATTAACAAAACTTTTTCTAGACTCACAAAGGAAAAAATAGATAAAAGCTAAATAAAGCATATCAGAGATGAAAGGGGAGAAATTATAACACCTCATAACATCAGAGGTTAATATGACCAACTATATCAGACAAACTAAAGAGCCTTAAAACAAGGCTTCTAAGAATCACATAGTCACCCTGAATGAAGACAAAGTAGAATACCAGATCAGAAGGGGCAGAGTAATGTTACAGCATGGAGGGCACTTTTCTTGCATGTGGGTTGCCCTGAGTTTGATTTCCAGAAACACATATGGAACCATGAACTTGTAAGACGAGATCCCTGAACACAAAGCAGGTTTTGGGGTGTAACCCCAAAATCAAAACAAAAAATGAAAGCCTGAACCAGCCAATCACTATATTGGATTTTGAAATAGTAATTTAAAATCTTACAACAACAATAATAACAAAAACAACAACAAAATGGCCAGACAGATTCACTCTAGTAAGTTTTATCAACACTTCAAAGACTTGAGTCTCATATTCCTTTTTTCTAAAGTATTTAATAAATCATAATGTTTTCTAAAACCTTTTACAAATTAAGTATGACTCTAATAACAAAAATAGAGAATATTACTAACAAAATAAAAATCACAGGCTAATATCCCTAAGACAAAGATCCCCAACAATAACTTAATTAAATAAATCTAACAATCTATCAAAAAATCACATAGTGATCAAATGGGTTCCAATCCAGGATTTTAAGAATGGTTCAATATTTAGAAGTACAATAATTTAATATGCCATATCCACAAAATGAAAGATGCTATAATATCAATTGAATCAGGGAAACCATATGTCAAAAGTCAATGCCCATTTCATTTAAAAAATAACACAAGAGTATATCAATAGTTTCTTCAACAATTAACCAACAGTCAACAACATACTCAGTGTCAAAAGATGAAAAACCTTTCTCTGAGATGGGTCACAAAGCTAGGTGTACTGGCTCCTCTTTAATTCAATACCATTTTGGAAGTCCTAGCCAAAACAATGCAGCAAAAAAAAAAAATCAATCAAGGAACCTAAATATAAAATAAAATTTAACTACAACTACTTGCAGATGGCAAGACAATATAGAAAAAGGCCTAAAGAAACCACACACAGTTGCATACACACACAGAGCATAAATACACATATCCCCCCACAGCACACATATATAGCACACACACAAACCTTTAGAAACAATGAATACTGTAAAGGAAAGTAGCATTCTACAAAATCAATAAAAGTTTCGTTATATTCCTGTATGCAAATAGTAAAATAGAGGAGAAAGAAATAAGAAAAATTACCCTATTTAGATAGAGTAAAAAAAAAATCAAGCACCTCGGAATTAAATTAAATTAATAAAGAATTTATTTAAATTAATTTAATAAATGAAAAACTTAAACATCAAAGTCCGTAAGTTAGTATTAAATGTACAAGAAAACTAAAGGAAATTAAATATATATATTAATTGTTCATGGATTTGTGGAGTTATTTTCAAAAACATCAACTTCATAAAACAATACAGATTCAATGTGATTCCCATATGAATTCTGATGACATTTTTCAAGTATTAGAACTAACTTAAAATGATATGGAATCAAAGAAATCACCAAATAGCCAAAGGAATTCAAAGAAAAAGATGGGATATTTAACATTTCCTTACTCCAAACTTCACTTGAAATCAATAGAAAACCTGATTTAATGGTACTGAAATATAGAAAAAAAAACAGAGATAAATCTACAAATATTTAGAAATAGAAAGATGAAGCAGAGCAAGAAAACTCTGCAATATTTTGTATTGAGAAAAATAGATAGCCTCATAATATAAAAAAAGAATAAAATTAGTCCTACACTTCACACTAGCTATAAAAGTTAACTCTGAATTTATTAAACCTTGATATTATTTCAAAATCAGTAAAATATATGGATAAAAATATACACTGAATTCCCTAATAAATGAACCTACATTATATCTTTGAATTTTAACTCCTGATACAAAGATAAAGGAAACAAAATTCAAATGGAAATTAGTCAAATTAAAATCAGTTTGCATGGTAAAAATAAATTTTTCTAAAATAAAAATAGCTTTACTGAATGGGGAAAATACTTTTCAATAATGTAACAGGTAAAGGACTAAAAACCAGAATATATAAAGTACTCATAAACCTCAACAAAATATGATTAAGTTACATCAAAAATGGGAATGAAAATGAGCAGATATCTCCCCCAAAGAAGGAGCATTGATAGCTAGTGTTACCCCACCTCCCATCTTCCTGTGAAACCTTACCTACAAGAAAAACCTGCCCTTTTCTGGGTGGGGTCTTTAGTAGGTAACCAAAAGGTTTGGCCTCATGGGTTAAGGGGGGCTTGCATGGATGGAGGATGGAGAAGTAGCAGAAGGAGAAATGGCTGAAAGACAAGTTAGAATGCAGGGCTGAATAAGGAGCCAGCATAAATGGTTATGGTAGGCCATACATGTTGGCCAGGGCCTGAATAAAGATGATATAACCTGAAGCCTGCCTGTGAGTTTTCTACCCGCTGCTATTCTGATACCTGCTAAACCGCTGGCTGCAGGGAGTTGGATACATGTGGTCCTGGGCTGGAGGAGAAAGGCCTCTATCACTATCCACCACCATCCAAGCCCATTCAAAGGGCTTTAATGCAACAAGCTAGCAGGCATCAGAAGAAATGTCCATCATCAATTATGAGAATTGCAAATCAAAATAACAATAGATAGCATCTCACACCAATGAGAACAGCACGTATCAAATGACTGGAAACAGTGTTAGTAATGAAGAGCTAAGATGGAATCCACCTTTAACTGTGGTGGGAAATTTGTCTTAACTCCAATGGAAAGTAGGGTAAAGATTTTTTCAAAAATAAAAATACAACTCCCATCAAGCACCAACAATAATACTTCTTGACTTCTATCCTTCAAATAAGCAATAATTCAAAAATACATATGCATACCTATGCCTATTGAAATAATAATAATAAGTTTAATAATCAGCTTATGGGAATAATCAAAATGTTCAACAACAATGAATAGATAAAGAAGTTTGGCCTATATATAATGTTATAATACTCAACTATAGTAAAAAGTGGAAGTATACAGTTTACTGCAACATGAGTGAAAATGGAGAGGACCATGCTAGCAAAATAATCAGAGAGAATAACAAATATTACATTGCATTATATTTGTTATATTATAATTATGTTATGTTATGCTATGTTATTTATCTGTGAAATAAAACAAAATCATTGATAATACAAAACAATGATAAACACTTGTCACTGGAATGCAAATCCCAATTATGAGTAAGAAGAAAAAGACCATATTGGAATAAAGGAGGGGAGCCAGAGCATTTGCACAGTGGATAGACCTTTTGCCTTGCATGTGACTGACTCTGGTTCGATTCCCAGGCATCCCATATGGTCCCCCAAGCCTGCCAGGACTATTTGCAGAGAGAAGAGCCAGGAGTAAGCCCTGTGAGTCAGAGAGTTTACCCAAACCCCAGCCAGCCCAATTTAAAAACAATGTGAGGCAAGGACAGTGGAAGGGATATGAGATTTCATGTGACTGGGGAAATAATTTCTTTTGTCAATACCACAAATTTTAAAAGTAATTTAAATATATACATTCTGAGTAAATGTGTTTGGTTTTTTTTTTTTACTACACCTGGTAGTGCTTAGTGATTCTGATTTTCTCTGAGCACAGAGGCCACTCCTGGTGGCTAAAGGAACTAAAGTGGGAGCTAGAATTGAACTCGGGTTAGCTACATGCAAGACATGCACCCTACCCCCTATCCTATTGTTCTACTCCTATCTTAAAAAAAAATTTTTTTTAAAATAATGGTGGAAAAAATGACTCTTCTAGGTGTTGTGAGAGTAAACCTAGAAGGCTGGTCTAAAATATAGAATTTATGCATAAAAGCAGGATCAAGAACTATGTCTCAACTTGCTGATGACTAAAAATGAAATGAAGAAAAACCTAAGTTGAGATTGAGGAGAAGCATAAAGTATTATTTGAGAAACAAAATAAAAAAATTCATTTTATACTTCTTAAAAATCCCATATTCACAGCAGGAAAACTTCAATTCTTGAACATTAGCATAATTGCTTTTTTAAACAAATTCCTGAGAGCAGAAACTGGGAAGAAACTGTATGCTTAGAAAAGGGACAGGTTCAGCAATTTGGTATCAAATTTGACACAGGATATGATGTATGTTTAGTGGATGCAGTTAAAAATGAAGAGTAAAAAGAAAAACTTTCTGAAGAAGAAAAGAGCTCTCAATTATTGAAGTTGGATAATGGGTTTAAAGGATAAATATTAGATTCATCTAGTAGATATCATGAATACGTGTGATATGAAATGTTGCTGCAAACCATGAAAACACATTTCTAAGGGAAACCTGTATAAGAAAGAATGAATTACTCCTTGCAGTCATATGTTAGCCAAAGGTTTATACAATTCATAAGATAAATTTTAAATAAAAACACTTCCTATAGCAATACATCTTAAACCTAACAAAAATATCAGAAACATATTTTTAAAGCAAGGTAGAGCTGTCAGTAAGGTAAGAAAACCACTAAAATAAGAAACAACGAAACGGGGAAGAATTTTGATTGTATATGCATATACATTTGAAAGCCTGTTATTCTGGGAACCTATAGTTTGCTTCTGATGACCCACAAAAGACAAAAACATGAGGTCTAACCTAGTCGTAAGTTGCCAGACACTTCGTAGAGCGCCTAAATTTCTCATTGGATATCTGATTATCCAATCCTTTCTATAAGACTGCTATACTGATTTGGGATAAGAATATGCAGACAGGAGAGTTATACAAATGAAAGGATTTCCTTGATATTATTTTTATTTGAAGACTAAGTCTGAAAGAATGAGCTGCCGGTGAGTTCAAACTTAGTAAATTCTGGGTATGAGATGGTCCCTTTATGTGCTAATTGAACTGGATTCAGATTGAGTACTGAGAACATGAACAGATTCAGCAAGGTGTAAGGATATACGTGACATAAGAAGTATATTATATGGTTTACTTAGGAATATAGTGAACAAAGTATTTAGGTAATTGTTCTAACATTATTTGGATGTTTCTTAAATATATTTTGAATGAAATTAATTTTTAAATTAGTCATTTTCAGTAAAGAAGATTTTCATCCATAATATAGATGGGCTTTTCCAATAAGTCAAAACAAAAAGAATGTTCACTTAATAGAAATCCATTCTGCCACCTGAGAGTTCTTTTATTTACTTTTCTTATCGATGTAACATCAATTTAAATAAACATAGATACTAAAGCTTGTAAGCGAAGAACATGTACATTTCCAGCCAGTTCTGGAAAGAAATAAAGGTAAAAAAACATTAGAGGATTAAATATAAAGCCCAAATGAACTGATATAAATTAATACAGATATTGATTATCTTGAATTTAAAAGTACAGAACTTTTTTTTTTTGGGCCACACCGGCGGTGCTCAGGGGTTACTCCTGGCTGTCTGCTCAGAAATAGCTCCTGGCAGGCACGGGGGACCATATGGGACACCGGGATTCGAACCAACCATCTTTGGTTCTGGATCGGCTGCTTGCAAGGCAAACGCCGCTGTGCTATCTCTCCGGGCCCAAAAGTACAGAACTTTTTAATAGAAAGATCAAAAAATAAGAAATATTCAGCAATGCACTATGAATAAAGAATTTCAAAATAATAATCCTAAAAGTCTAAATTACATGACCAAAGAACAATTTGAACAGAGTTTAATGAAATGAATAATGAAACAACAAAGATATAAAAAGAAATTGACATTGTAGTCCTAGATTAAAATAAATGTACCTAAGAAGAAAGACTTAATTAAAAGGAAAAGACTTACCTGAAAGGAAAAAATAGATAATAAATTTAATGGAAAATTTTTGATGTAGCCTATAGTTGGAGTTTTCAGGATCTTTCAAATCACAGTGAAAATATAAAAGAAGCAGCAAAATTTATTAATTACAACATCTGAACACTCACAAAATATCTGCTGTCAGTTTTATTGAATGCAAAAATCTTTGAAATTTAATATTTGATCACAAGAAAAAAATAGTATAACATTCAAATCATAGTCTTTCCCTAGATTATCTCTGCTATAATTTAAACTTCATATATATTTTTCTATGTAATCAGCTTTTCCTTTGTTATTTTTATGCTTTATTTTTATTTGTAGCATCATGGCTTACAGTAGTATTAATGATAGGGTTCATAAATACAACACTTTGTTTCTCCTTTATGATTCCTCTCCTTCAACCTGTTTATGTCTTCAAGTTTTTGAAAGCAAATTAGAGCAATTGTATCTACATAAGCGGTTATTCCCAAACCTACATTTTTCCTCCTGGGAAATTAGTTTATTTCCTCCTACAATTAAATTATTTTAATTGGTGAGTTTGTTTTCTCTATTAAAATGACTTATTTGGGAAGACACTCTTGAACAACTATCATATCAGCTCACCATAATTCTACATTTTTACCTTTGCTGTAAATCTTTAGGTTGTATATAAGAACCAACTAAGAACAGATGTAAATAGACCAGAAATTGATTTGTTCATCAGAATCTGACATAAAATAGAACTGTAAATGTAAAATTAAAGAAATTTTCTGCCTCCTTTTCTTATATGTCTATGAGCTATGTTCATACAAATTATAAATTTAATCTCAAACTTTTCTAAGCAATCAATAAATCTGTGTTAAATCATTCTTATTTTCATCAAAACCGCCCTAGGATTTACATACTTAAGTTTCTCTTGTTTTAAAAAAAAAAGTGAGAAAACATTTCTTCTCTGATTTTACTATAGATTTTTGAAAAAAAAAATGAACTTTATCATCTTACACCTGTATTTTGTACTTCTTTCAATCAATCCAGAGAGTTAGTTTCATGATAGACAAAATAATTCATTTAGATCAACTTGATCATATAATTTAAGTCTTGATTATAAGGTTATCAAAACCATTTTACTTAAATAGGTGGAAAGATAAAAGAGAGATACATATACATTTGTATAGTGGAAAATACATGCATAGATACATAAATGTAAGCAGATGTAGCCAGGTAAAGAAAGATTAATAACTACCAGAAATACAGTTCCTTTATGTGGTTATTTGTCTTTTATATGTAGCATGTGGGCAAATGGGGAAGGTGTATTTTTTATTTGATCAGTCCAGAGCACAGCTATGTTTGGTGGTCTCATTGCTCTACTTAAAATTCTGTTATGTTTTTGTCAAAAAGTGACCTGTTCTATTTCATATATGAAAGCTTCACATTAAAACAATATGAGGTAGCAAATATCTTTACTGAAGCGCTGTTGGCAGCTGAAATCACTGACAACTTCCTGGCTGTGATTCATAATCTATATTGGTGCCTTTGAGACAGCAGGCTATTGATTTTTCCCTGTCTATAATCCAAGACCATATAAGAGCTTGTTAGACATCTGTGGGAATATAAACTGAATTTTGATACAAGTTAGGAAGGTTCTCCAAGTGAGACACTTAGTTTTTGTCTTAGAGAAAATCTTTACACAACTGTAATTGAGTTGAACTTTTCAAAGAAATGAATAAGTCTGCTAGCTTTGGGATACAGTGTATTGAGAGATGTTTTAATTCAGAATTTAAGTAAAATATTTCTAGTCAGTGATTTGTACACTACTCGCTTAGTAATGAGTTGCCTTTTTATTGTATTTAAATATACTTTTGAGATGAGTAGGATAATTTTGGAGGGCTCTAGGGAAATTTCTGTAGACTAGACCTAAGTAAAATGGCTAAAATAGTCATATGTCATTAACTTTAAATTTATTTCTAAAAATTAACAGATGAAACTTTACCTGCCATAAAATTAGCAATGAAAAATTTATTGCTATCTCTAAATTACATATAAATATCTTACCAAGAAATAAAAATGTAATTTTGAATTCCTTTTAATTTTTTTAAATTTTGGTTTTGGGGCCACATATAACAATGTTCACAGGGGAACCATACCTAGTGCCAGGTGTTGACCCATATTGACTTCTGGCATAACTCTCTGGCCCTCGAGTTATTTTCTTAAGATAAAAAAAATAAGAGCTAATTACTCCATCCACTTAAGTTTAAAAATAGGTAAAAATATATGCAAAATTTTGATTGATGTGTTTCTGTGATTTACTATTGATAATGATAGCTTCTCTGCACATAATTCCAACATCGTCCCATCACCTTCCTCCCTCAAGGACCCAAACTTTATCCACTATATAAAGAGTAGCCCAAGTATAGTCATGTATTATATATGCATGTACTAACAAAGATTTTTGTTATTTGTTTTGTTTTTGGACCACACCCGGTGATGCTCAGGATTACTCCTGACTATGAGCTCAGAAATTGCTCCTGGCTTTGGGGTCCATACGGGATGCCGGGGATCGAACCAAGATCTGCCCTGGGTCAGCTGAGTGCAAGGCAAATGCTCTACCTTGTGCTATCACTCCAGCCCCTCAACATAAATTTTTAGAAAAAAAAACTAGCCTTTGCTTATTATAAACACATAGAAATTAATAGTGGTTCAACAAATTTTAGACAAATTTCAATTATTATATACTCTTTGCATTTTCATATAATATCATTCTTACTAAATTTATCAAAGATTCTTTATTAATAACAATGTCTGACATCAATGGAAATGCACAAAAAATACTTTGTGCCCAATATCTTTTAAGTGCTGTATAGATTGCTCATTTAATACTTAAAATAACCCTGACATGAGAATTTAATTTCTATCTTTTTAGATTTAAACACTGAAAATCAGAGAGCTTTTCACATCAATAAAAGCTGAGTTAACATTCAAATTTAGGCAGCATGAATCTGAAGAGCATACCCATAAGAAGGTTTGTCTAGACTTCCTTAGAGTATTTAGAGCTACTTAGAGGAACTTTCATTAATTCACTTTCATATCTGCTGCAGTATCTGAAATACTGTTAGAGATCATTAGTAGTGTAAGTTAAATAGTAAAATAAACAATCTTATATAAATAAAATTGAATCAGAACAATCATAATCAGAATTGGTCTTTCATTAAATAATTATCTTAGTGACATAATGGCAGAATAATGTTACCTACCTACCCTTTTTTTAACAAATGATTTATTCTCATCAAGCCTTTCATGGCAAGTTGCATAATTTCTATACATCATATAGCTTATCATAGGGTTTTGAAATCAAAATAATGGAAATTGCATCAAAAATGTAGAACTATTAACATTCTTCACCTTGACTAAGAATCATTTTTTGTTAGTTCCATTATACATATCTTGTATACATATGCTTGTAAATTGTTTACTGTATTAAATTATCCTTGGAAGAATATGCAGATCATCTTAATCCCTTATATTAATTCTATTTGTGATATTCAAGTGGTTATGTTTCTTGCCCTGCATGCAGCTATCTGTGGTTTAAATCCCAGCACTACATATATGTTTCACAAAAACTTACCAGGAGTTATTCACAAAACCAGTGGGGAGTTCGAGCACTGCTATTATGATCACTTCTCTCCAATATAAATGTAATGAAATAAAATGTTAGAAATTGAACTAGAGAACACACACAAACACACACATAAACACACACACAATGCTAATAGTACAAAAAGCTTCACCAAATCAGACAATTCTACACATGCAAAAATATCATAGTAAATAAAATGGAAATAACAATAACCATAAAGATACACAGCAGCAGCAAAAAATGTGAATGTTCCAATTAAAACCCAATCTTTGAAAATCACTCACCACAGGAATCAGAAGAACTAATTTTAGGAAACTACTTTAAACACTCCATGAGACTTAAGAATATCCAATGAACTAGAAGGGTAAAGTCATAATAAGAAAAGAAATTGGGACAAAAGTATCAACTAATGATGAGCAGGAATATATGAAATGAACAAAATATTGGAGTAAAATTAGAAGCATAATTAGAATTTTAAGATGATAAATATTATAATAAACATGCATTCATAGATTATGCTAAAGTATTTTGTAAATATAAATTGTTAATTAGATATTACATACAAATTGAAATTAAGTTAAAACGTAATAATAAATAGCATATGAAATTCAAATGGCAAAGAAATAGGGGCTGGCATGATATATCAGCAGGTATGGCAATTGTCTTGTACAGAGTCAACATGACTTCCATTCTTTCCACTACATACAAACCTCCAGCTTTTCTTAGAAGTGATCCCCAAGTATGCAGCCAAGAGTAATCCTTGAACACTAATCATAATGGTCCCAACCTGACTCTACACACACACACACACACACACACACACACATGTATAAAATGAATAAGAAACAATTTAATATCCATAAAGTAACTAAAGTAGTGGGATAATATGATTTGTATGCATATTATAGATTGCTAATGAACAAACAATCCCTATTTTTGAACTCCCTGAGTACCACCAAGTGTGACCCAATCTCCCTCCCCCAAAAAAACATAATTAGGATTTTAAAATAACATGGCACTTGAAGAATACAGAGAATAAAAGAATAATTTACAAGCTCATCCCACAAACACTACAGCCAGTATTAAGCTGAATGAAGAAAGTTTCCTTATAGCTCAAAGAGAAGAAGACAATAACTAAAAGTAACTCTAGTATTTATAACAGCACTGACTTGAATACCATAATGACAGAGAGACAAAGAAATAAAGTAGAATTAGAAATGAGATTCAGTTATGTGGGACTCATGTCAAGACTGTGAAATTGCATAGAATGCCTTATCCTTCTGGAGAAATTAGTGAGGGAAACACAGAACAAAGGATACAACAATTGATTATAAAAATCTCTGAAGTGATTAGGCACTTTGAGGTGCTTACATTGAAGAATAATATATGTGAAATCAGGAAAAAGTGTTAGAATTACTGGGGCACAGCAAAGAAGGTTAGACAAGGCTTTCCTAGAGGAAGTTTATTCTCATAAAGTAGGGTGTGAATATGGCCTCCTGACTTCATGTATTGCAGAAAACTTGAAGGTGTGGCTGAAGTTGAATATTCGGAGGGTTTCAGTGACATTCTCTGCATAAAGCAGTTTATTTTTTTTCTCTTTCATTCACCCACCTTATGTAGCTTATGACAAAAATTCCTAACATCATTCCAATATACAATAATGTTATACAATATATACAAGCACTATACAACAAGCAAAATAATAGCCTTGTGACATTACCTAAAAATATAAAGTTAAAATGTTTTGTAAAAATATATACAACAGGGCAATAAGTGGAAAGAAGGTAACACTTCTCATGCATTCATTCTTTTAACCTTCAAGTGCAATTGAGGCTGCTGGAAAATACTATACATCCTAAAACCACTACTTCTTGGAGTAGGAGGGTGTCCTGGTGGTGACCAGGTGACAAGAATGATTAATAGCAACTTAGTTATGTCTGATTATCTTTTCTCTAGAGATCAACTTTTTCTTTCTGTCTTTAAATTAAAGTAGGTTGTGTCCTTTTGCCTTCCTTCAAACATTCTGACACAGTGAACACAGTAACCAAAATCAATCTGTTTTTCCAGCATGATACAAATTTTAGAAAAAGATTACAATTTAAACATAAGTAGTACTACAACAGATGAATTAAGAAAACAAATAATGGCCGAAGGGGATAGTGTAATGGCTAGAGAATTTTGCGTGCCTGGATCCAGGATTCAAGCCCACTAGACAAAACTTTGTCTGGAATTCAGACCCAGTCTGCACACTTTACCCCCCAAAACATTAGATGTGTCCCCAAAATACAGCAATTCCACATGATTACCGCCATGTGTGGTTCTAAAAGAAAAAGAAAAGCAAAATAAGTTTAATATTTGCTAAAAAGATATGAAAACTATCACTTTATTTAAATCACTTATTTATAAATATTATATATGAAATATTAGATTGTTGATAGTATGAATATTTTATTTCTAAAATTAGATTATATATAAAATAAAGATATAAATATTTTATTTATATTTATAAATAAAGATAAAAAGAGATTATATATCTCTTCTTAGAATACATAAATCAGTGAAGTGATAAAACACCATGGCAGTTCAGTAGAGCTTTTGATTTACCTACAAAAGTTAAACATGTTAAAATTTTAGCTAATTATGAGATGCTCTGGAAACTAACTTAACCTTGAGTTTATGCTTTTCATGAGAAATGTTTTAACATACACTAAAAAGAACTAGCTTAGTAAAATAGTCATTATTTTCATGGATGACAAAACAAAACAATATAGCTGTCAATTCAATACAGCCAATTAATTGAAAATTCAATTAATTATATAAAAAACTTAAAAGGATTATTAATATCACTTGACAGACTGATTCTAAAATTTATACAGAGGAGTGGCTTTATCAATAGCTGAGGTAATTAAAAAATTACAGAAAGATTAAGCCATTTGAAAAAATAATGAATAGACATTGCATGACTAATTTAGAAGAAGCATATGAATTGATTAGTAGTGGGTGATGGTAAATCTGGCTTACTATAGTGATCAGTAATCAGTGCTATGGAAAAATTGATTTCAAGTAAATTAAAATTCTTTTCTATGAAAGAAAAATGGGTGGAATATTTTTTGCTTGTGGAATAGAAAATATTTCTTAAAGGTCGAATGATAGTACAACAGCTACCTTGAAGTGACCCCCGAGCACTACTGTATGTGCCCCAAAATGTTTGCGTCCTAAGATTAATATAAAGAACAGGAACAAATATTTTTTACAATGACATAACTTAGATATACTATTATCTAATATTTTTGAAGGAACTCTATATCATCAGGAAAAATACAAGAAATTCAAATGACAAAACTAGTTCAATATAGAAATTGCAGAATCCAATATCTTGTAAATAAAAGTTAATAATTTAAGCAACCAGACAAAGATATATAAATATATATATTTATATACCATAAATTATTTTATATAATATGAACACATATATTATTTATAGATAAATAAACATATATTTATAGAAATCAATATGTGTTGTTTGTGTGTGATGATGTATTGGTGAATTCACACATTTTATCATCATGTTTGAAGAAATAGGGTACATTTTATTAAGAACTATTAACAATTTGAAAAATATGTGCCTTTATTATTTAGTATTGGGACTTCTCATGATTTAATGTGGCACGAACATGACGGAGAGTAGTTTGTCATACAAAAGAAAGTACTTTTTGTATCTTAAAACTAGGGGCCAGACCAGTGGCACAGCAAAAGGCATTGCCTTGTAAGCAGTTGACCTAGAAGGGAGCGTGGTTGAATCCCCCGGCGTCCCATATGGTCTTACAAGCCAGGAGAGATTTCTGAGCGCACAGCCAGGAATAACCTGAGTGTCACCAGGTGTGGCTGAAAAACAAAACAAACAAACAAACAAAAACCTAAATAAATTTATTTTAATACATGTCTCAAAATATGCTTACTTTTTATGTAGATATATGTATAGTAGCACTGCACAAATATTTGGAGATATGTTGAATTAATAAATATGTAAAATATATAAAATATAAAATTTGTCCTATATCATTTCCAAAAGTCTACATATAATATATGCATATATTATATAAATATATAATATAATATATATATATATATATATATATAATTTCCAAAAGCCAGTTAAACAAATGGAACTCTTCTCAAAACAATCATATTGATACCTATAAGAAATATGGCTGTAGGGGTCAGAGTGATGATATTAGAGGTAAGGCATTCTGCCTTGCAAGCATGGACACCGGTTTAATCCCCTAAGCCAGGAGCGATTTCTGAGTGCATAGCCAGGAGTCTGAGCTTCAATGGGTGTGACTCAAAACAAACCAAAAAAAAAAATAGGAAATACGTCTGTAAAGAAAAAAGGTAATCATATACAAATTTATATATTACACATAGAATTTTAATATCAAAACCCACTTATATAATTAAACAGATAAAATGTAATATATATGAATATAAAGAAGCTAAATAAATGCTTGTACTTATTACTGAGACTACATAGAAAAAATATTTTAAATATAATTAACTCTGCAACTTTACATGAAAAAATATTCCAACTAACAAATACAAATACAAAATAAAAATTTGTGCATGAATATGTAATAAACTTGTGATAACCATAAAATTAGGCATATTATCTCTTTTTGGGATATTTCTTTGAAAATAAAAATGCAAATTTTACAGGTATGTGTATTGTGGTTATTTATATAATTATTAGGAAAAGAAAAATAAAATATAAAATTCTAAAAATAGAATATAAAGATTAAAATGCTAGCAAATTATGTTTGATATAAAAGCAATTTTTATGAAGCAAAAATGTTTTAAAGAATAATATCAAGGGAAAATTTATTTATATTTAAATATTTTAATGTTATTAAACTATCAGAATTGCAAAAAAGGTCAAATATATTTTATTATTAGAATATCACCCAAAATGAAAACATCAAGAAATTTTTTTAAATTTTCTTCAATAATTTTTGAACTTTCATATTTTTCTATTTCCCTACTTTATTTTCATGCTCATAATATACTTCATAATAAATAAGTTATTTTAACTAGATAAAAAAATAAAAAAATTGAAATAAATACTGATGGAGAAACTATAGCAATAAGTGATAAATGTAAATACTTGTGACTCTTAAAATTATTTATATGGCTGATAGCCTTTTTGTTCTTCCACTTCCATTTTGCTTTTCTTATTATAATCACTTCTAGAATCACAAGGAGACATAATGGGAACATATAAAATATTTAAATTTAATATCTAGGCAATAAAACAAGTTACTAAAGTTGAACAGAGTAATGTTACCTTGCTTCCTTAGAATCTAGTGCAATATTTCATCTATAATTGTGTCCCATTTACATGACGTGATACAAGGGTGCAGAGAAAGGGTGGAACAAGTAAAGGAAACAGACTTAGTTATATCACTTAATGTAAAATGAATTATATTTTATCAATGATATACTTTATTTCTAAAAGTTTGATAATAATGCTTATGAAAATATGTTTGAATGTGGCACCAGACAATGATTAACTTTAAAATGTTCTTTAAAAGTTAATATCTATTTTTAAGTGAAAGAAAGACAATTTCCCTTTTAAGAATTTAAAGAGTTTAAGATAAGCAGCTCTTAGAAAATGTGCTAACTTACTTAGAATTAAAATAAAATTATTTCACCTTATATTTAAAATAATAACAGTTGCCTATGCACACTAAGATGTAAATACTAAATTTTCTCAGAATGTTAATAGAAAACGGGTAGCTGGTAGACTTTGAATATCATATTACTGTGTTCTCAAGCCATTCTACATTATACACATTAAAATCAGGTCTTACCCCTGTATATCTTTAATGTGTCTTTTAAATTTCTACAATTAAACCAGAAAAGTATATTTTATTTATACTTTTAATTTTCTATTTCTAATTTCAAGAGAAATAATTTTTAATATTTTTAACTAAAATTTGCTATTTTTCTCTATCAACTTATAATAAAATATATAATATATACATACATTTATTTCTACAGAGAGGTGGGAGTGATAAGGGCTTTTTTTTAACTTTTCCCACTTGAGACAACTTTATCAAAAAATGCAAGGTTGACGTGCATACTTGACACAGCCAAGTATGGCCCAAAAAGCAACATAGCAAGCACTGCCAGAAACACATTGGATTTATTACAATGTTGGTTTTGAGTTAATTGTTCTTTGTTACACGTTTAGGAATTTTTTAACTGTCATCAAATTATCCCAATCCCTACTTTTAGTTATCTAATCATCTATGAGTCACCAGTCACAGTTTTTGAAGCTAGGAAATGAGTTTTATTTGTTTGCTGGATTGCAATAGATAGTAAATCAATCTATCAAAAAAAAAAAAGCAAATAAAACTAAAGAGAGCTTTATAGAAAGAGATGCAAAAGAATAGAGTTGTAGTCTCTGTATTCTTTATGGTGTTGATATCCTTTACTTGTCTAAAAATGCTTTGCTCTTCCTTGGGCTGGAGTGGTGGCCCAGTGGTAGGGTGTTTGCCTTGTATGCGGTTGAAGTAGTAAGGACCGTGGTTCAATCCCCTGGCATCCCATATGGTCCCCCAAGCCAGGAGCAATTTCTGAGTGCATAGCCAGGGGTTATAAGTAACCCCTGGGAGTCAGTGGGTGTGCCCCCCAAAAAAAGCCCAAAAAAGTTTTGCTCTTCCTTATAGACAACTTAAGTTTGGATAATAGGATTATAGACAACTTAATATTTAAATTTAAATTTTATCACCTGTAACCACATTCTCACTAAAGACATATCTTCTCAGTTATCAATTCCTTTTTGAATCTCATTGGCAGTACTATTTTCAGAAAGACTGCATTTGTTGCAGAAAACATTATTATTAACATCAGGGAGTCTGCCAAATTGGGAATGTAATTCTTAAGTGACAGCACTGTGACAAATAATACATTGCTTTACTATAGGCAATAAAATGAAGACTAAATAAATCCCTATCTTTTTAATTATTTTGCTTTATTTTTGTTTGTTTGGTTTTGGTTTTGGTTTTTGGGCCACACCGATTGACACTCAGGGATTACTCCTGGCTATGCACTCAGAAATCTCTCCTGAATTGGGGGACCATATGGGTCACCAGGGAATCGAACCATGGTCTGTCCTAGGCTAGCTCGGGCAAGACAGACGCCTTACCACTTGCGCCACTGCTCCAGTACCTATCTTCCTTTGTTTTTATTGCCTCAGATGATCTTTTCTCTTTCTTATTTCCCCCTTATTTTCCATATAGTTATATTTTGTTAAAACAGTGGTGAAAACTATGGAATTTAGCTGCACCGTTGATAGTGTGTATATGTACGTGACTACATAGGCAGGCATTTTAGCTACCAAATGTAATATTTTATCTATGTTTCAGATGCATTTAGAAAGACTGTTTTACTTTAATGAATTAGTTCCAGTCATCTCAAGACTTCTTGGCTTTCAGCATCCCCCACACCTACCTTGAATCAACCTCTGAGATTAGGAATGAGACAATGGTGACTCAAAGGGGAATTATAAAATCATTCCAATCTGAAAGTAGGGATATAGTGAGTATCTCTGTTAAATTACAAACTAAATTGAAAATATAATTCCAATTAAAATTAAGGAATAGTATATATTTAATGTATTGCTTTGTTTGTATTGTTTAAAGCCACACAGATGGTTCTCAGGAGCTGTTCCTGGTACTTTGCTATAGTATGATCCTCAGTGGTATTCAAGGGATAATATGTCATACTGGAATTATACAATGCTGGCTGCATGTAAAATAAGCACTTTACCTACTATACTGTCTATTATTCTTACTAGGGATTAGAAAAATAATCACTGAAAAAATGTTTTAAAAATTCTATTGTTAGTTGGTGTATTGATCTGCATAAGTATATCCTCTTCCTTCTAACTCTATCCTTGGCCACATTGCCCATTCAATATTTATATATTGATTTTTATTTATTTATATTAATTATTACATATATTTACATTTATTATTATTTATAGTATCTTAATACCTCTTCCCCAGTGATAATGAGACTCATGAAGGCAACACATTTTTTTGTTTGTTTTAAACACAAGTTATGTGTGTATCAGAAGTAAAGGCAAGATAAGGGTTTACTCTTAGATTTGCTATCAGTGATCACTCTTGGTGAAATTTGGGGACCATATGGGTTATTAGGAATCAAAACTGTGTCAGTCACATGAAAAGCAAATGCCCCCTACCCATTGTACTCTCCTTCCAATCACTAAGGTAGTTTAAGTCTCCTTTTTATACTGCTATATTTTGAACTCTCAGGTCAATGTTTACTATATAGAAAGTTCCCTGGATATATAATATATAATACATACTAGTATTAATGAACACTTACAGAAATGAGATTAGTGATGATAATATAAATGCAGGCTTTTTTTTTTTTTGCTTTTGGGTTTTGGTTTATGGGCCACATCCATGGGTTACTCCTGGCTTATGTGCTCAGAAATTGCTCCTAGCTTGGGGGACCATATGGAACGCTGGGAGAATGAATCATGGTCTGTCCTAGGCTAGCACAGGCAAGGCAGACTCCTTACTGCTTGCACCACCGCTCCAGCCCCAGAAATGCAGGATTGTTTTTTTTTTTTTTTTTGCAAATTATATACTGTGAATTAATGTGGATTTTTTTTGTCATCACTATTGTGTTTTATTTAAACGCACATATTTTACAGCTATACACAAAAGGGACCTGTTAAAATAGCAGTCCATGGGGCAAAGGGATGCATGCTAGGAACAGGGGTGAAGAGAGGACAACACTGGTGGTGGGTCTGGCCCTAATTCACTGTCACTATGTATAAATATAACTGTGAAAGACTTGCAATTCATATTGGCTCAAAATAAAATTTATAAAAATAAAGCATATGTTTGAAAGGGAAAAGAGTGATTTCATCCAAGGAATGTAAGGATGGTTTAACATCCATAAATCAATCAACATATTACACCATATCAACAAAAATAAAAATAAAAATCATATGATCATATTAATAGATGCAGAGAAAGCATTCTTGATAAAATCTCTCATCAAGATGGGAACAAAAGTAACTTTTCTCAAGATAGTCAAGACCATCTATTACAAGCTAATGGCAAATATCATGCTCAATGGAGATAAACTGGAATCTTTTGCTCTAAAATCTGATACAAGACCAGGATGCCCTCTTTCACTACTCCTATTCAACATAGTGCTAAGAATACTTGCCCTAGTAATTAGGCAAGAAAAAGATATCAAAAGCATTCTTATAGAAAAGGAAGAAATCAAGCTCTCACTGTTTGCAGATGACATGATACTATATTTAGAATACAAAAATTTTTAAATTAGAATTTTACCTTTGATTAATTTTTTTCTACTGGCTTAATTATTAATGCAAAATAAAGTTGGATCCTAATAGCATGGCTATTAGGATAAATGTCAAATTTTAAAAAGTATACAAAATATCAGGAGAAGCAATTTTTAATAGCAAACCAGATCCTGAGAAGCAACTCAAATCTGTTTCCAGGTCATATTCTGTCAAAATACCCAATATTTTCTCTCTACAGTCTATCTTTATTTCTTCTCAATTTCTTTTCAATATCATTCCAAAGATTTTACCGAATGCCTCCTCCAAGAAAACTAACAGTAGTCAGAGTTACACTGACTGTGGCACTATCTCAAGTTTCTTCCCCATCTTTTAGACTAGAGACTCGTTTTTATTGTACCAAAATGCTCATTGCCATGACCCTGGTTTTACTTTTGCTTTGCCCACTGTGATACACAGAATACCCTTAAATTGGTGACATTTTTAGAATCACTACATTATAATTTCTTTGAACATTGTGTTTGATATTCTGTGGTAAGACCATTTCTACATTCATGGAATATATTGAAATCATTACATAAATTGCTTTATATTCTTGAAAAATAAGTTGAATCTTTATTGTAACTAAATAATATAGCTAGAGTCGTTTCCAGGTTTTGATTTATAAATTATTTTACCTTCATTACCACCAAAGTGCCCAAGATGGCATCACTGATTCTATTCTCTACTCTTTAACATCCACTACTGCTTGATAATTAATTGTCCTCAAACACAGAGTGTGTCCTAGTTAATATAGTCCATCCCCTTATTTGTTTCTCTGTTCACACAGATAAATAATATCACCTTGTATTTCTTCTTTATATGACTTGTCTCACTTAATATAATATTCTTCACTTCCATCCAAGTAGCTGCAAATTGCAATATCATATATTTTTATAGTACTGAATAGTATTACATTGTATAACTATAAATCATGATATTTATCAATTTACTTGTCTTTGGGCATTTGGGTTGTTTCAATATTTTGGCAATTATGCTGCAATGATAAATTTAGGTAGGAGTGCATATTTCTTAAATAAAGTTATTTAAGAAATTAAGTTATTTATTTAACCTTGTTGGTAAATATGAAAGTTATTTAAGAAATTAAGTTATTTATTTACCCTTGTTGGTAAATATGAAAAGAAGTAGAATCACTGGGCTATTGAGAATCTTAAAATAAACACAGAGCAGGGCCGGAGAAGTGGCGCTAGAGGTAAGGTGTCTGTCTTGCAAGCGCTAGCCAAGAAAGGACCACGGTTGGGTCCCCTGGCATCCCATATGATCCCCCCATGCCAGGGGCAATTTCTGAGCGCTTAGCCAGGAGTAAACCCTGAGCATCAATGGGTGTGGCCTCAAAAAAAAACAAAAAACAAAAATAAATAAATAAAATAAAATACAGAATAAAAAAAAAAAAACAGAGCTTTTATGCTTTCTATTCTTTAAAGTAAAGATTTGAGTGTCAAAAACACTTAAAGAAGAACCAGGATAAAAAGGATTCTCAGGAGGTTCTTCTCAATAGTTGCAGGACAAGAAAGAATCCCTTTACTTTCCTTGGATCTCTACTTCCTCTCATGGAACAGAGTTGAAACAACTGGGTCTTGTTTTGATATTCCAATGTTCTATAATATTGAGTGCCGAATTTTCAATAGAAAGATCTCCATGTGGGAAAGATTGCTTCCAGACTAGGTTTAATAAATTATCTCTTTCTTGACACAGAAGTCAGCATTGCCTCCTTATAGAAATATAGCTAATTGTAAAATTCTTTCCACATAGGGGCATAAGTAGAATTAATAGAACATAAAATTCTTTTGTCAGATAAACTTTTTTTGTGTGTGTTTTTCTATCTTACTAGTTTACACACACACATACACACAACAGAAAACAAACTCCTGGTTTTCTACAATTTAATGTGTAGGGTGAAGTTAAGTTTATTTAATATTAAGAAATGAGTAAAGGCTGGAGCAGTTAGGGTGCTTGTCTTGCACACTACCAGCCCATATCCTGGCACCCCATATGGTCTCCTGTTTGTTGCCATGAATATTCCATGCACATAGATCTAGGCATGATCCCTAGCACCACTGGTTGTGGCACCAAAGCAAACAAAAATTAAGTTTAAATTATAAATAAAATTATCTCATAAGTATATTTTACTTATTGATTCTAGTGACATATAACAAAATTGCAAATAGATTCTAAATACATCTGGACTTAAAATTTTGACTACATCAATTCAAAATGGCTAAGTGGACTCTAACCATTTGGCTCAATGCATTTTTGTACTTCCACCTGTATTCATCTAAAGCAGTGTTACTAAGTTCTAAGGTCATAATTGATCTTTTATGTACTTCAATCTTCCAAAGGAAAACAGATGAGTTTAGTGATCATGTTGGTTTTGCCTATTTGTGTGTTTGAATCTGTCGTTATTAAAATTCCTTCTGGCTCTGCTTCATTGGAGAATATAACATACTCAGCCCCTTCAACATTAATGGGTTTTCTACACTACTGAATTTTACCAAGCCTCTGCCCTATCTCTAAAAATTGATCTGACAGCATAGACAACACCACTACATAGGAACTGACAGTCAGTGACAGTTACTGGGAGGAAGAAGGGGCAATGAAATGTAGCATTAAATAAGAGATCTCTTTTCAGAAATGCATCTGCAAGGTTTCAAAAGGCTTCATTGTTTCAGGAAACATCACTTCATTAAGAGGTGGGTTGTGGGTGCAGGTAAATTGAAGTTGATTTCAGCGAAATTTTGAAAAATAAAGTTTTCTCCATTAAAGTATTTGTACCCGACCTTTAAGATTTTTTTAAAGGCCCATTTCACTGCGACTTTTGTAGATAGGGAAACTGAAATTCATTATCTTCTCATTCATATTCCAAGACTAACTTTAATCAAAAGGAGTTTTATACTGAAGACATACAATTTCTATTTAATTAAATATCTAGGGCATATAGATGAGCTAATATTTCTAGAAGCATCTGTAAGGTATTTTACAATGGCCATTTATTTTACAGTGTCAAAAAAAAGTTAAATCATAATTTTTACTGGGGCTATAGTTGGGACAGGATTGCCTTACATTAGCAAAAGTAAAGAGCTCTTTTAATTATATTTTCACATAAAGGTTTAGTATGTTTTTCGTTTTAGTGGACTGAATTTTATGTACTGTTTAGATAAGTATAATCATAATATCATGATGCTTAGGAAGTGTTCTTTTTTTAAATAATTTTTATTATGATCAAAAGTGAATAACAAATATTTCACAGTTATATTTAAGGGACATATTGACAATGAATGAAGGCCATTCTCACTACCAGGGTTGTCCTCCCTCCACCCCTTTTCCCAGCATGTATCCCTAATCTCCCTCCTTTGCCCCCCTTTGCTAATGAAACAGCTTGTTGTAGATATGGTATTGATTCTGTTGTTGATGACTTTCAGTTTGGTGTTTAAGTCTGATCATTATTTCCACTCAATGTTCATACGGCTGTTTGGTCCTGGTACCATTCATTTTTGTTTTTCCCCCTCAGTTCAGGAGGCAGAACAAGATGATTCAAGTTGTGTGGTTCTCCTGGAAGAAAAAGAGTAGTATTCTGAAGCAAAAGAGCAGATTTGATTTTAAGTGACTAAAGATATTCAAGCTATGCATTTCTTTTTTATAATTTAGCATGTGTGTCATCAATTTACCATTCTTTTTTTAAGATCATCTTCATAGTAAAAGATAAAGTTGAGGCTTTCTGATTTCTCACTTGTCTTAAAGTATCCCTCAAACAACATTCATGAGAGTTTTCAAATATCCTAGTTTTTGTAAGGTAAGGAATGCTTACTAAATCAACCATATATTAGTGTTTTCTCTGAATGACAGTTGTTCTATAACATAGCTTGATATTTTAATGTTCCTGTTACACTAATCAAAAATCATTTTGGAACTCTGATTTAAAGTCAAACTAAATATAAAGCAATGTATATGCATGAAAGGTCAATCTAATGGCTATTATATAGTTTCATTTCAAACCTTAATAGGGAATTGACAACTTACAATGAAACCAAACTCTTTGTCTCAGACAAAAGAAAAGAAATTATTATTGGACAAAGGCAGACACTTTATTATGGTAAGGTGGGAGATGAGATAGACTAGAAACAACATCTACAGAGAGGTTGGGAGAATTTTTGGCAATTTGATGTTGGTAATAATACACTAATTCATTAGAACAAAATTATAGACATCAACAGAGTTGTGAACAATGCTACTTCAATAACAATTAAACTTTTTTGTTTAGTTTTGCAGTTTGTTTTTGTTTTTGTTTGTTTGTTTGTTTTTTGGGTTTGGGTCACATCCGGTAGTGCTCAGGGTTACTCCTGGCTCTAGGCTCAGAAATCACTCCCGGCAGGCTGAGGGGATCATATGGGATGCCGGGAATCAAACCACCATCCTTCTGCATGCAAGGCAAGTGCTTTACCTCCATGCTATCTCTCCGGCCCCTAGTTTTGTAGTTTGATGACCAAACTTGGCAGTGCTCATGGCTTACTTTTGTTTCTTCATCAGGGATCACTTCTGGAAAAGTTGGGGCATCAGGTAGGGTGCTTGGAATTGAACCCAAGTTGTCCACATGCAAGACAAATGCCATCTATCAATATAGTCCTTAATAATAATTAAAAATAAAGTACAATTATAAGTTGCCTCCAAACATTATATTGCTCCTCAAAAACTCCTATAATACTTATTTTTAATATCTTTTGGAATGTATTACATTGAGTCTGTTGAACAAAAAATGAAGAACAGTGTCTTTAATATCAGTGGTAGTTTCTGGTATGTTATGCCAAGCTTTGTTTTGAAGTTTACTACAATTTTTAGCATAATAATATTTTAGCATAATAGTTTTGCTACTTAAACTTTCAATAGTAAGTGGTATATTTTCAAATGAAAATGATTGACTTTTACCATCTTAATACAGTGTATTAATGTAGATGAAAGTGTAATCTGTTATATTACACAATTAATTCACTCAAATCTATTAAACACAACATATATCAATAGTTATGCTGTAAGATATGCTCTTTTCAGCTGCAAACAGATTCCATATATATATATAAATAAAATATAATAAGTTAGAGGGCTAGAGAGATAATTTGTGTATGGGATCTTGCCTTGCATGTAGTCAAACAGGGCTCAAACCCTCGCACTCAATATTGTATTCTAGTCCTGGCAAAGACAGGAATAATTCCTGAATTAAGAGCCAAGTTTAAGCCCTAAGCATGTTGGATGTGGCCCCAAACAAAAATTAATTAATAATTATTTATTATAATTAATATTTGATAAGGTAACTGAACAAAATGATAAAGCAACTTACTAAGGAATATTGATTTATCTTGATAAAAGTAATCTAATGTTTTAAATTAGAAGTGTGATGGGAACAAACTTGCATTAAAGGAGAAAAGATGCCAGAATATCGAAGAAGACAAAGGAACAAAGATTTTATTTTTCCTCTGGTGAAGAAAAGAAATCTGGTTTCGGAAGCATCTCAAATACAGAACTGACATAATTATCAAAGAATTATCACAGAAAAGTCAATGTGAATTCTTTCATTTTCATGTCAGGCAAATTGTACAACTACTATGAATTAGTTATCACTGGAATTTGATTTTGCTTCTACCTGATGGAGCTATTTCGTTATCAAAGAAATAATGTTCAAAATTATTTATGTTTATTTACATTTCAAAGTTATTTTTTTGTTTTACAAATAAATAACATTTTTATTTTAGGGGCCGGAGTGATAGTGCAGCGGTGGGGCATTTGTCTTGCATGCAGCTGACACAGGATAAACCTGGGTTTGATCCCAGTCATCCCATATGTTTCCCTAAGCCAGGAGCTAGATTTCTGAGCTCAGAACATTGAGTGTCACTGGATGTGGCCCCAAAACCAATAAAACAAATTTGTGCTTTGCTATTTTTTTAAGATATTTGCTATCAGTTTCAAGATAGACTATGGAAATTAGTAATAATCAAACCTAATTTTCTCTCTTTTCCTACAGACATTTAAGATTCAGGACTAATCCTGTAGTTTTATATTAGTCATTGCCAACTCTCAACACAGAAAAACTCCTAATCTATTAATGATCTTTTAAAAATTGTGAACAATTACTCACTTAGACTGAGTAATCAGTTACTCATTTTGTGATTGTGTGTGTGTGTGTGTGTGTGTGTGTGTATGTGTGTTTGCTTGCTTGATTATTTCTTCATTTTTCTTTTTGTTTTGGGGGCCATGCCTGATGGTTCTTGGGAGTTATACCTAACTCAGGAAAGCATGTGGGATGCCGAGGATTGAACTCAGATCAGTCGCATGCTAGGCAAATATCCTACCCACTGTGCTATCACTCTAGTCCCTAATCAGTTACTCATATTCCTAAAATGTTTGTGACTTGGCCCAGAGAGATAGGACAGAGGGTAGAGAACTTTGCCTTGCATGTATGTCACCAGAGTCCTATCAGGAGTGATTCCTGAGTAACAGAGCCAGGTATGTCCCGAACACCTCTGAGTATGAAAAGCCAAAACAATACTTGTATTGGTTTATTTAAAATGACCAAAATAGGTGTTAGAGCAGTGGCACAAACGGTAGGGCATTTGCCTCACGTGCTCTAACCTAGGATGGACTGCAGTTCGATCCCCCGGCATCCCATATGGCCCCCAAGCCAGGAACAATTTCTGGGCCAGAAGTAACCCTTGAGCATCACCGGATGTGGCCCAAAAAGCAAAGAATAAAAAAATACATAAATAAACCCCATATCTCTTAGGCCAAGTGAATTCCTTTTCGAATGACCCCAATATTTACTGTGCCAGGGCAGGAGGGGAAAAATAAAAATACAAAAAGCACAAAACCTTGGTTATTATCTATATATTTTTTTACCTCCATTTATTATTGTTATTATTATTTTTATTCACCTATCTATTTTGGGCGATTTCTCTGTTTGGGAGTGAGTATTGAAATTGTCCCCAATCATACTTATATTTTCTCTGCCTTTCTTTTCTTTCGTTATGTGCTATGCCATGTTTCTCATTTCAAGACCATGGCGTGTTTTTTTCGTTTGTTTGTTTTGTTTGTTTTTTGTTTGTTTTGCTTTTTTTGTTTGTTTGTTTGCCTGGTTTTTTTTTTGTGTGGTGCTTATCGATATAGCTCGAGCCCTCACTGGATATTTGACACTTCTTTTGGTACTGGTGGAGTGTTTCACCTCCTTTTTCTCCATCTCTCAAATCGATGATGAGAGCCTCTAGAAGGATTCCGCCCAGTTTCGGGGTATTAGACCCTTACCCCAGTTTATTACTTTTCTCTTTTTCAAACAAAACCACGCAACTTGAACTAGCTAGTCCTGCCTCCAGTTAGAGGGGGAACTAAGGGAGGCATCAAGACCAAACAGGTGCAAGACTACTAAGTTGTGGGTTAGATACAGAGGGGACCACATATTCTAGCCGACCTGGGGTGAGGGAAGAGGAAATGGGATGTAGGACAGAAACAGAGGTGTAGGGAGGACAATTTGGTGATGGGAATCCCCCCTGATTTTATGTAAATATGTACCTAAAATGTTATTGTCAACACTATGTAAACCACTATGATCAAAATAAAAATTAAAAAAAACAAACAAAAAAAACAAACAAAAAAAACCAAATAAATAAATAAATAAATAAAATGACCAAATTAAAAAGCAGGTTGTAAGGGAATAAATCCAAGTATAAAGATAATATGAAATTCTAACAATGGAACAGCAATATATAGCTACTAGTGTAATATATATGCACATATATATTTGATTTTGGAGAATAGCAATAACTCTTGTGTTTTTATTTTTTTAATTCAGTGATACTCTAGTCTAACTCCTGTCTCTGTGCTCAACATTTACTGGGAGGAAAGTGAATGCTGAATACAAAGGGTGGGGATACCATATGTGGTACTGGGGATCAAACATGCATCAATATTGTGCAAGATATGTGTCCTATAAGCTGTACTATTTCTCCAACCTTGAGAACAGTAATTCTAATCTAATTGATTACTATAATAGTATTATTACACAACTCTATCATATATGTATGTATAATATAGTATGCATATATTATTACTACACATATATTTTTACTAATATCTTTATTTAAGCATGATAAATTCAAAACTACAAACATGTTTTTAGTTGGGTTTCAGTCATAGGAGCCTCCATTAATGGATATGGTTGAGAATTGTGCAAAGTAAATTTAAATAAACACAGTGACTGGCTTATTCTCTAAAACAAACAAACAATAAAAAAAGAACACCCCTTCACCATTGCAACATTCCCACCACCAATGACCCCATATTCCTCTACACAGCTGGCTTTGTGTGTGACCATGTGTTATATTTTTAATCTTTTGCATCATAAAATATAGGTTAATTTGCTTATTTCTTGTGTTTGTACATAAGTACAGATAAAAGGTACATTTGAATTCAATATGACTGGAAAGTTTTCAACTACATTTAGAGTTCCATTTATTGAAAATTGAAACATTGCTCAAGGTAAAACTTAGGTGCTTTATTATACCTCTAAACTTGGAAACAGACAATATAGAAATTCGTAGATTTAAGATATCTATATATTTGTTCAGAAATTTATTTTTGTAGTATAGAGTGTGAAGTTAAATCATAATTTATAGGGCCCGGAGAGATAGCACAGCGGCGTTTGCCTTGCAAGCAGCCAATCCAGGACCAAAGGTGGTTGGTTCGAATCCTGGTGTCCCATATGGTCCCCCGTGCCTGCCAGGAGCTATTTCTGAGCAGACAGCCAGGAGTAACCCCTGAGCAAAGCCGGGTGTGGCCCAAAAACCAAAAAAAGAAATCATAATTTATAAATAACTTATAGGTTTGAAAAATATTTTGAAGCATGTACATTTAATAGCTAAAAATAAATTTTTAGATTTTTCTTTCTAAATTTTGCAGCACTCTTTGAAAAATCAAAAGTTAAGTATTTTATAGGCATGTAGATGTGTTTATTAAAATCACTACTTAAACTTTAAAAAAAATTACATTATTTTAATGGAAAACCACTGCCCACAAAGAACAGGTAAAAACTCATCCTAGCCAATTATATTTTCTCTCTAGAATTGAATCTATTTATATAATATCAGTTTGTACTGTTCATTTTATTATTATTCAAATTTGTGAATCTGAATTTTGTTACTTCATATAGAAATTGGTAAATAAGTTTTGATCTATCCATTCTCAACTGATTGACATTTTATTGATGGTTTTATTGTATAGAGTGTTGTTCTTTTATAATAGCTGAATGAGGGTCGAAGAGATAACATAGAGTTAAGGCATTTGCCTTGCATGCAGAAGGACAGTGGTTCAAATCCTGGCATCCCATATGGTCCCCCAGGCCTGCCAGGAGTAATTTCTGAGCATAAAGCTAGGAGTAACTCCTGAATGCTGCCGGGTGTGACCTAAAAACTAAAAAAAGAAAAAAAATGCTGAATGAATATTTGGCCCAATAAGTGTTTTTGACTTTCCTAGATTAGGAAGGTATATAAAAATTTAAAATAGGTTTGTCAAAAAAACCTTAAAATGAATTATAGTTAAACTTATTTTAAAAAGACAACTGAATTTAGAGTTTTTATATCTCACATTTATATTTTCAGTATTACCTCTGGATTGTAATTTTACTCGGCTACCATACAATTCCTTATCTTTTTTGTTCCTGCTTGATTTCCACAACTGGAACCAATATTTCCAACTTGTCAGTCACATATGCTAGTTTGGAATAAGCAAACTGTTGAAAACAACAGGGATATGTCAAATAATCGCCATGGCATATTGGGAGAATTGTTTGTGTAAATTGGCACAGCACTCACCAGTTCTGTTTATATTATTTGCCTGCTGATTTTGTTACTGTATTTCTTATTGTTTAATATACAGCCACATGCTCAGGCACCCGCAGAGATACTCGAAATCAAACAGACCTCCATCTACAGAAAAGCAATTTGTTTGCATTTTCTTAATTCAAATAAAAAATTATTTTTTTCTGGTTTTCAAAGCACATGGCACAGCACATTCAGTTGCTACATTTCATCCAAATAGTGCTGGGGTAATAATGTGAGTGTTTCAAACAAGATTGCTCTCAGAAGAGGGGGAAAATAGCATTCCTAAGCTTTGGGACAGGCACTAAAAACACAAGCAACTCTCGGGCCACCCCAGTGTGCTTGAGTTGAGCTCTGTGGAGGAGCAGCAGCATAACCTAGTGGAAAGACCCTACAGAGGGTCAGACAATGAAAGTGAAGTCAGTCTAAACTAGAGCCTAATGGTCATGTACTCAGGTCTTCCTCTCTAGTATCAGGTAAAGAAGCTGTCTTGTGTACATCAATCAGAAAAAATGAAAGGCATTGGTAGTCTGCAATTAGACATTTTTCACTTCTAGTAGAGCCCAATTTTTAACAAAAGTTGATAAATATAATCCTATGAAATTATATAGCAACCACAGTTTAAATATTTACTTTCAATAATGTAGAATATTAATATTGCTCACATTTGTATATGTCCTGTAAAATGCACAAGCATTTAAATTTATTTTTGAATCTCAATCAATCATATATAGAACATTTTTGAGTTTTTACTTTAAATTTATTTTTGTACATACATATATTGTGTGCAATGAAGATAACAAGAAATGAGATTTAAGAATCATGCTTCCCTAAATTTAACTTTTCTAGTTTTATTTATTATAGTATTACTTGGGGTTAGATTTGACATTTGTCCTTTGCAGTAATTGAAGTTCTCAATAAATAAGTTAATTTTATGTAAGCTAAAGATGTTTTTATGTAAATGATTATATTATATTTGTCATCATTAAGTAGCACTGAAAATATTTAAGTGGAAGAAATATATTCTTTTCTAATATTTTTAACAGAAAGTATATTCATATCTTCACCGACATGACATTGAGATTATTCATAAATGTATCATTAAAATATAAGAACATTAGTGATTGATGATGAAATTATGCCACAGTTTAAATCTTAATCCATGAAAAATGATGACATTAGCATCCTAAATAATCTATTTTTAATAAATTAATTGAATTGAGATATGTTGAATATTTTATTTCAAAGTGAAAAATTCTAAAGCAAAATGTACTATAGTATCAGCTAACAGTTACAACATAATTTTTTAAGATAGTTCTAAAATTATTGCAATCATCCTTACTGCTTCTGTTTCTTTCTGGCTGGATCTTTAGTCAGTGGTTTATAATTTCACTGGGAATCATTTGCCAGTTTTTTTAAGCCACTTATCTTATTTTCTGGAACTCAGAAAGGATCAGTCTCCTCACAATCTTTTTGACTTATCTTTCAGAACACCAGCACATGATGAAAGGAAATTCGTGTTGAATGAATATATTTGTCATTGTCCATCATGCCTAGGCTATATGACTATGTCCCAGATGACTTTTTTCTGGACACAATGAGACATCGTTATGCATAAATAAATTCTATGTAATTGAAGAAATATATTTTGCATTAATTCCCATCTTGGCCATAATTGATAACACTCATCTTTTTCATAAGTAATTTGCTCTATATGAATATTTCTTCTTAATGAAAATAAAACTAGGGCTTTCTATAAGCAATTGTATAATAGAAATTATATGGCATTTTAAAATAATTTATATTTGAATCCAGAATTTAACTGCAAATGGCCCTTAATTCAGAATTTATGTAAATATTAAAATATACATTAATGTTAACATTTCAGAGTTTATATACACAGAACTGGTAGAAAACAAAAGGTAATACATATTTTTAATTAGTTATTTCTTTTCTTGTCTATTCATTGAACTATTTTCATTAGAACTTCTTCATTTTTTAGATAAAACTAAGAGACAAGCAGACTCAATGAAACATAAATCAAAGTGTTAAACTTAGGAAATCTTGATAGATGTGACATCTCTAGCAGTGACAAAACAGGGGACATGTTTTACTTTTAAACTTTTTTCCATTAGTTTTTTGACAGAAGTATACTAGCTCAGCTTTAATGAGATTCTAGTGTAAAAACTTCAGGGCTAAATAAAAGAAACAAATCAAAAGGACCAAATGATTGCCATTTAATGTGAAAGAACGAAAGTGCAAACAATCACTATATGACATCTAAACTGTGCTAGGCACTGAAGACTGACAGGTAGAACAATTCTAACTTACTGATCTAAAGAAGGAATAACAGTTTATATGCTTGAAGTGTTCAGTAGATGAAGAAATAAAACACACTGAAATAAGACATACTTAAACCTAAATTAATGCTGCATTGTCAGTATCATCTGAAGGTTTTTGTGCACTTTTATTCTGAAATTATGTGATTAAGAGGTTTAATTTGAAAAAAAATAAGCTTATATTTTTAAGATAAATGTAATATCACATAATATAAACAGCTTTTTCCATAATAAAAATGTACTTTGTGACTATTTTTAGTTTATACATTGTAAGAAATTATATTTGGTTGTTCGATAAGTAGGAAATTTGGCATCATCAGAGTTCTATTCTGATTAGAAAGGACAGTAATTCTTAAAAAAATAGTTTTAATTCTATATTTTCCTGTTACCTATTTCTTTATTTTAGGAAGTAAAGAAAATCACCAATTCTGTCTTCCAATAAGTCTTTTTTATCAGTGAAATAACCTATTCTAGTTACTGCTGGAAACAATAATCTGTAATTGCTGCTTTCAGTCCTAATTTGGCCTGTCCTTACTTTTTCATCTCAATCTAATCTAAACCTATTTGAGCAAATAAAATGATATTTACCTCATCCTCTGTTACAAGCTTCCAAGATTACAGGCTTCAGGAAAAATCGATACAAAATACCATCTTAGCAGCAGGTTTGTGCTCTGTAAGAATGCTAACTTTTCTTTCCACTATTTCTGTCTCTCTCAGCTATCCTGGAGTGAACGCATAACTCATACCATTAAAAAGAGAAAAAGAAAGGATATGTGTTTGGGGGAGGGGGTGGATGGGGAGTAAAGAGAAAAAAAAAAAAAAACCTTCAGTGATGGAGTTGGTACTGGGTTAGTAGATGCGTTCAGTTTACAAGCCAAAGTGGAGTGTGTGGTCAAGCCCCCAACCTTTAACTCTTGTTTCTGCATGACACATCTTGCAGAGTTCACAAAAAGAAGGTTCTTGACCTCCCAGATGATTTTTTTCCAGACTCAAATACCATCTTCATTTATTATTTATTTGCTTCAAGCAGTTGGGACTTGGGATATCATCATACCTGACTGGTTGATTTAAAGAAGTGCCCACCTCTCTGTAAGGGAATCTCCGGAGAATAAAATCCTATTACTTTCCAAAAAGATTACTTCATTTACTTCCCAGAATGAGCTTTTGATGAAAACATTAGAATGTTGAGTTTGTAAACAACCAAGAATTCTCAAAAGTATTGCCCTTTTTTTTTTATATCTCAAAAGCAAGCTTATTTTGTCTTAGTGTGTGTATGTTTCTCTCGTTTTAAAATTTAGGATTTTGTAGGCATAATAGGTTAGCTTTTGACTGGAGTTCTAGCAAGAACTTTGGATTGCAGCCTTTTTGTTTTAATGCTTTAAAAGCTAGAACCTCCCACCTTCTACTCTTTCAAACTTTCAGTAAAATTTTTCTCATATTGCCATTCTTATATATTAACATTTCAATATTTTTACTAGATTCTGTTTTGAAGTTACTATGGTGTAAGACAAACTTTGAGCTACAGGGAGAAATCTGTAATTAAAATGTTTATTAAAAAACAAGTAAAGCAATTTGTTTAAATAAATTATATATTAAAAAAAAAACAAGGTGTACAAGGGAATTCCCTCTATAATATCCCCAATAGTTACTGTGCCTATGCAGGGGGAAAAGGAAAAAAAAAAGCACAAAACAATCATTTTTCCACATATTTATTTATTGATTGATGATTTTTTTGATGTCTTTATATTAGTGTAGAGATTGAAGTTGATGTCTCCAATATTATTTTATCTTATCTTATCTTTCTCTTTCTTTTTTGCACTCTGGCATGAGTTGATTTCAGAACCCAGACTGCTGTGTGGTGCTTGTCTTTATTGCTGTGGTGCTCACTGGATATTTAATTCGATATTTCTTTCTGTATTGTGGTGGTGTTTCAATTGCCTTTTTCACATCCTCTCTCAAACTGAGGTTGAAATCCTCTGGAAGGATTTTCAGCATATTTGATTTTTTTTCTCTTATTTTGTACCCCAATCTATTGCTTTTCTTTCCTTCGAACAAAGCCACATAACTCGATTTATCTAGCTCCACTTCTTAAATAGAGGGGAAGGCAGTAGAGGGTACCAGGACCAAACAGATATATGATCAATAATATTGAGCAGGACAAAGAAGGGACCACCTACTCTAGCAGTCCGGGGGGTGATGGTGGGGTATATGGGTTGCAGAAGGGGAACTGGGATGGGGGAGGACAAATTTGGGGATGGGTATTCCCCTGATTCAATGTTGATATGTACCTAAAATACTACTGTGAAAGATATGTAAGCCATTATGATCAAAATAAAAATTAAAAAAAAAAAAAAAAAGAGGGCCTGGAGAGATAGCACAGCGGTGTTTGCCTTGCAAGCAGCCGATCCATGACCAAACGTGGTTGATTCGAATCCCGGTGTCCCATATGGTCCCCTGTGCCTGCCAGGAGCTATTTCTGAGCAGACAGCCAGGAGTAAGCCCTGAGCACCGCCCGGTGTGGCCCAAAAACAAAAAAAAAAAAAAAAAAAAAAAAAAGAAAGAGCAAAAAAAAAAAAAGCTGTAAGTACTGTGGAACCATTACATCACTTTTTTCTGTATTCTAATAGCAGAATTGAAGGAAAATCTTTGACAATTTTATTTTCCCAAGTACTACAAAAGAATGTTGGACATCTAGAATTCTCAATTCAGATTAGATAATGTATGCTATATCTTCATTATTAATTGGCATCCTTTTAATAATATCATATTACACATAAAATAAACTCTTACTCAATGACTGTCAATTTCACGAGTATTTTTAATTGCTCTAATGCTCTTGATACAATAATTATGACTAGAAAACACTCTTAATAAATATTTATTAGGTTGCTACTTTTATTATAAGAGATAATTTTAAGCTTCTAAATAATATAGCTTTGTATAATCATCAATTATATCTCTCTATTGATAAAATCCACAACAAAATGATAAACATTATTTTCTGACATAATTTTTACTTGAAGAAACCATGTATTCAATAAATTCAGCTTAATTTTTTCTATATAGAATTTAGAACATATTTTCAGGACTATTTTATATACAAAATAAAATAGAAGTAAAACAAAATAATTTTTAAATATAATTTTATTTTAATTATAGTGGCTTACATATCGTTCACAGTAATATTCCAGGTACATATTTACATTGAATCAGGGGAATTCCCACCATCGAATTGTCCTCCCACAACCGCTCCCAGCCTGCCTCCCATATCTTCCACTCTCCCCCCACAGGGTGTGCTAGAATGAGTGGTCCCTTCTGTGTCTAGTTTAATACTTAGTGGTCTTATAACTGTTTGGTCTTGGTGCCTCCATTACTGCCCCCTCTAATTGGGAGGCCGGACTAGAAAGTTCAAGTTATGTGGTTTCGTTTGAGGAAGAGAAAGGTAATATAATGGGGTAAAAATCGACTACGCCCACTATGAGCAGAGTCATTCTATATCTAGAGGCTCTCATCCTTGGTTTGAGGGATGAAGGGGAAAAGAAGAAGGTGAAACACCACAACAGTTCAAAAAGAGAAATCAAATAAGATATCCAGTGAGCACTGCAGCAATAAAAATATGTACCACATAGTTGCCATGGTCTTGAGATAGGAAATATGACAAGGCGCAAAGAGGAAGAAGAGAAAAGAAGAAAGAAAAAGTAAATATATAATTTAAAAAATAGACAACTACTTCAATATCTACCCCAAAACAAAGAAATCAACTAAAACTAGATAAAAAATAATAAAAAATTAAAAAATTAAAATAAAATTTAAAAAAAAAAGGATTATTTAGTGTTTTTTGTCCCCCCACCCCTGCATAGGCACAGTAAATATTGGGGTCATCCGAAACGGAAATCCCCTTGGCCTAAGAGATACAGGGTTTCTCTACCCTTGGAATATATTGTCATGGGATTATCTATAGACTCCTTTCACATTCATTTACTCTCCCCTTGGTGTTTTTGTGCCTTATGAAAGACTTCTGCTCCGATCTGGATGTTAAAAACAGTTGGATGAAACCCACTTGGTCATGGTGTATAATCTTTCTGATGTAGTGCTGGATTCGGTTTGCTAAAATTTAAAACAAAATAATTTTATGTATACTTTGGTTCTTGTAACAAAGTCAATTTTACTCCACATGTACATTCTAAATACATACCACATAAATTCATTAAAACATTTTTAATTTCTCAAATACATATGTAATCACAGAAATGCTATATATAATTATATACAAAATGTTAGATATATTTGTAATACTTCATACAGATAATTCTAAAATGAGAGCGTGGATATTTTAAAATTTCATAAGACAACTATTACATGATATTTTAACATTTTCTACAATTATATCTACCATAATGGAAAACTCAAGCAAACATTAGACAGAACAGAAAATGTGATATGTATTAAAATATTTTTTATTCTATTGCATATATACAGACATGCCATCTTACCTAAATGTGGTAAAACAGGAGTCATGTAATAGATTAAAAGGTAAAGTATATGCATTTTATGTGGGAGGTCTTTGATTCAGTTCCTGGTATTGCATGTCCTGAGTACTTCCAGGCATTGCCTCCAAAAATAATTAAATTATAATTCAAGAAAAAATTGCTATAAACAGTCAAATTAATCCAAATGTAAATGCAGAGCATAATTTCTGTTATTGTTTCTGAAACTTGGCTTTAGTGGCAAATGCCACTTATGAATCATTTTAGACAGCCGATAAAAATGGATAACCACAGGAACTTTTCCCTTTGCAAGAAATTTATGATGCTATGCTTCAACAAAAACCACAAAAGAATTTTTCTCATTATGCAGTAGAGTTTAATGTGAAAGATAATTGTTATACTTTGTTTTTAAGAACATTACTTCTAAAGATCAGTGGATCACCTAGAAACTAAAAGTGATTTTGTATATTAAAGAAATTGTTATTTTAATAACATTTTACTTTTTTATAGCTTTTAACATTGTTATATAATCTTTTCAATAATTGTAAAAAGCAGGCAAGAATCTATTTTTAGAGAGGTAGCTCAAATGGTAAAAACAAGTGCTTGAGCTTGACTTCCATACCTAGTTCTAAAGCATTTGCTGTGCAGATTATGTGTGTCCCAAAAACAGCTGAGTTCGGGACAATTTCTTGTTTTCCCACAAAAAAAAAAAAACATCCAGTCTTTAGTGTCGACCCTATACTTAAATAAGATTTTCAATATTTATTTTCTTACTTAGAAACTCGAAAGGAAAATTTCTCATATAAACAAACTTCTGATTGATGGCAGGATAGTTTCATGCCTTCTGAAATCATGAAGCAAAATCAATTTCAAAAGATTTGAGTCATTCTAATGAGACTTAAGAGTGAAATTTAAGGAGTTAGGAATGTATCTCACTAGTAGAGTACATCATTTGCATGTTGGAAGGCCTAGATTCAGTCTCCTATAGTGAAAGCAAATGTCAACAAAATTATATTTATTTATATACATATTATATATATACTTTGTATACAGTATAATTACATACAGTAAATATGCATAGGAAAATGGAAATTTAAGACCTCAAAGATTATCACACGTATTTCAAATATTTATGAGAAAGGGTATTTTATAATCCATGTGAAATTGTATAGGAGCATATTGAATTATAAATTTGATGGGATCTAGTTTTCAATTTAATTTAATTATTTGAGAGCTAGGATATGAGTTTCATTTGATATGATTTGATACCAAAACCCTATAATATATACAGTTAAATACATTAAAACACATAAAACCATAGACAATTTTCAAATATCCTAGTTGAATGGAAATGTGCTCTATGAATTTCTCAGCATTCGATAATTACAAGAAAGCTGCACATTTGACAGGCTATCTTCATTTTAAGGTAAGTAGTGTTTGCTTACATAGTAGTTATTTTTACTATTTTCAGTCTTACAATTCCTATTTGTAGAATACTAAATAATCTTGCCTTTAATAAGAATTCTAATAACTTATTGATTCCTGAACATGTTTCTCTAGTAATAGAAAATATTTTTAAGTATATAACTTCTTTTTTTTATATATATATACCCATGACTGGAGAGATAAAATAAGGGTTAAATTACTTGTCTTGTATATGTGTGATCACAACATGATACTTAGTGCTGCTTATATTTACCAAACACTTTCAAAAGAGACCTCTGAGCATAGAGCCCTGAGAACTATTAATAAGTTTGCCCTCTTAAAAAAAAACCAAACAAACAAACCAAAAAAACCTTGAGAAAAATTAATCTGCCTGAGTTGGGTGATTTCTTAATCATGACTTCCATAACTAGCTGACTTTCTCAAAAGTCACAATTTCTTGTCACTTTCAAACTATTTTTTTTTGTTTGTTTGTTTTGGGGCCGCACCCGGCAGTGCTCAGGGGTTACTCCTGGCTGTCTGCTCAGAAATAGCTCCTGGCAGGCACGGGGGACCATAAGGGACACAGGGATTCGAACCAACCACCTTTGGTCCTGGATCGGCTGCTTGCAAGGCAAACACCGCTGTGCTATCTCTCTGGGCCCACTTTCAAACTACTTTTAATAAGGGCTTGTTTTAAGTATCTGTGCATCATCTATTTATATCTTTTAGTTTATACTGTTCTAAACTACTAAACTTGGTGATAAGTTTTTCTCTTTTCTATTTAACCACCTTTGAACTCTGTGTGTATGTATGTGTAAAAGATGACCAGAATAACTGAGTTTAAGAATATTCATTTGTTTCTTCGAAACTCTTCTCACTTGTCCTTTTAGTTTTAATGTTTGTATCAATTACAGTTTAATTATTTTAGGTAAGAATGAATCATGGGTTGTGTCCTCCACACTAACATTGAGAAAAGTTTAATTATTTTAGGTAAGAATGAATCATGGGTTGTGTCCTCCACACTAACATTGAGAAAAGTAACTAGTATTACTGCGTACAATTTTGTGTCAGTATGTTATTAACAAAAAACTGCAACTGATAAAAATCACAAAATCTCAATAATGTTTAAGATGAAGCATTTTTTTTCTCAAGAGTTTGAGACTCATTTCAACTGAACATTAGAAATTGGTTGTCAGATTCTGATGTCTAAAGAAACTATTTCAACATATTTTCATCTATCTTAGCACATTTTTTTCAACAAAATGAAACAAGCTTATGCTGCTAAGTAGAAAGCCATCGAGCTTTTAAAAGCCTGAACTAAAACTGGGCATAACATTTTCACAAATATGTCATTGGTTCAAAATAAATGACATAGCCCACTCACCTTAACAAACAAATAAAAAAAACCTAAAGAATTAGTACCAATAATTCAATCTAGCAGAAATGTTCAGTGATGCTAAAAGAGAAATTTGGATTCATGTGATATTGGGCTAATTTCCCTAATTAGATATTACACACAGTTTTTCATCCCATAACTTTTGGGTCCAGGAATGATCACCATTTTTCTGACCTTATACAATTTAAATGATCACATATTATTGTATGGGAATCCAATTTCAATATAGTTGTTTTAAAAATCCTACTGAAAACTGTTAAAGTTGTTTTTTTATTTTTTTATATCTTTTGTGGCATATTTGGAGGAAAGGAGTTCCCCATCAGTGCTGAAGAGTCTTAGAGATCTCTACTAGCAATACTGCGCTGGACTGTAGCAGTCGTAGACCATTGAATGCTTGACCTGATGAACAGTGCTGTCTGCACTTCTCAGAGCTGGCGACTACCATGATCACATCCCAGTCCTTGGTGTTTCTTAAATAGATTATCAGGTAGATTCTAAGCAAAATTCCCCAGGTGATAATATAGAAAACCACGTACTGTCTTTTGGAGATAAAAAACAGGGGATCGGAGAAAAAAATTTTTAACACCATCATGAACTCAAAAGGTAACCAAGAAGTAGACAAACAAGTTTCTTAACTCCAGTGTTTTTCCTACAGCAACAGCATATTAAACTCACATGTTTCAAGTCTAAAATAGCGGTCAGATTTAATGTCATAATAGTGAAATTATTCTAAATCTATTGTGAGAAACAAGAAATCAACATGTAACAGTCCTGAAAGATAACTTTAAAAAATGATTTTATAGGAATTCATAACTAATTTCTTTGCATTTTCACTTTTTATGAAAGCAAATAGTTTAAAAATGTTGCAGTATCACATGTTTTCTCCTGCATTTGGACACATTATTCTAGCTTTTCCAAAAGGGGAAATACTTTCAAAAGAGAGTCATTAGAATGTCTTGCCCAAAGTAAATGGATTTAGAGAATATAGTTATACGAAAAGGAGATGAGGTGATAGATGAAATGTTTATGGGAGTAATATGAATCAGCTTGTGAGAAAAACAGTAAATGTATAAATACAGTATCACTGTGTTTGACATTTGCACAAATGTAATTTAAAATAAAGCTATTAAGAAACTTTAAAAAAAAACTGGATTCTCTAACAAAGAAACCAATCATATTTTATATTCATTTAAATCTTATTCACATTAATTATATTAATTATGGACAAAATTAGTAATACCAAAAAGAGTGAAACACTTGCTAAAATGTTACTTCCAATTGCTAAGTTCTTCGTGGCAGGATATCAAGTCACTGGCCATCTGTTTTTTTTTTTGGTGTACATGATTCACAAATTTCACTCACACCCCTAAACAAATTACAGATTTTTGGCAGACTATATTCCTAGAACTTCATGATCTCTTGAAATTTATCTTCAAAATTATTTACAAATTTCCTTATATTATGCCTAAAAATGCAATATTTTATATATAAGCATATATAAATATATAATAAGATATATTTTATTTATAGTTTATCCTGCATTTTAGCTATAATATGGCATGATTTCTTGACTGCATTCTTAAATATTAAGTAGTTTGATTGCTTAAAACACTTTCAAATGAACCATGACTTCTGCTTAATGTGTTCCACAATATTTAGTTCTTAAAAAAATAACAGTTTCAGAAATATTACTCATTGCAAATTTCTAGGAACAATTATATGTGTGTGTATATATATACCAGTTCAAAACTAATAAAGGCCGTTATTTTATAGCCTTTATACATTTTCTGATATTCTGCGAATGAAGTATTTCTGACTTGAAATAATATTTTTTCTTTCTTTCTTTCTTTCTTTCTTTCTTTCTTTCTTTCTTTCTTTCTTTCCTTACTTTCTTCTTTCTTTCTTTTCTCTTTCTTTCTTTCTTTTCCTTTCTTTCTTTCTTTCTTTCTTTCTTTCTTTCTTTCTTTCTTTCTTTCTTTCTTTCTTTCTTTCTTTCTTTCTTTCTTTTTATCTTTATTTAAACACCGTGATTACAAACTTGATTATAGTTGTATGATTACAGTCATGTAGAGAGCACCCCCCTTCACCAGTGCAACATTCCCACCACCAATTTCCCAGATCTCCCTCCTCCCTACCCCCCTACACCTGTACTCGAGACAGGCTTTCTACTTCCCTCATTCATTCACATTTATGATAGTTTTCAGTGTAGTCATCTCTGCAACTGCACTCATCACTCTATGTGATGAGCTGCATGTCCTGAGCTGCACCTACCAGCCCTCATCTCTCTTGTCTCTGAGATACTGTTAAAAATGTCCTTCATTTTTCTTAAAGCCCATAGATGAGTGAAACCATTCTGCGTCTTTCTCTCTCCCTCTGACTTACTTCACTCAGCATAGTAGATTCCATGTACATCCATGTATTGGAAAATTTCATGACTTCATCTCTCCTGATGGCTGCATAGTATTCCATTGTGTATATGTACCACAGTTTCTTCAGCCACTCATCTGTTGAAGGGCATCTTGGTTGTTTCCAGAGTCTGGCTATTGTAAATAGCGCTGCAATGAATATAGGAGTAAGGAAGGGATTTTTGTATTGTATTTTTGTGTTTCTTGGGTATATTCCTAGGAGTGGTATAGCTGGATCGTATGGAAGCTCAATTTCCAGTTTGTGAAGGAATCTCCATATCGCTTTCCATAAAGGTTGTACTAGACGGCATTCCCACCAGCAGTGAAAAAGAGTTCCTTTCTCTCCACATCCCCGCCAGCACTGCTTGTTTCCCTTTTTTGTGATGTGTGCCAATCTCAGTGGCGTGAGGTGGTACCTCATAGTAGTTTTGATTTGCATCTCCCTGACGATTAGTGATGTTGTTTTTTTTTTTTTTTGCACAAGGGTTAATCTCTCTGAGTTTCATGAGTTTAAATTCTGTTAGGAAAAATAAAAGCACCTTGTCTTAATAGTCTAATGTATCATGGCAACTGTATTTTTTACTTAATTAAATGGCAATTTGAATGTTACCATTTATACTAATGCATAGAGTTAAAAGAATATAGTTTCTTTGGCCCTTATCCAACTCTTTTACAAATGGCAATTATGTAAGTCAAAATATGGTACTTCTCTATCCTCCTAAAACCCACAGCATCTCTATTCAACTCACAGGGTAAGTGGAATACAAATCTTTATGTATATGTGTAACCTATGTCAAGTGTATAGGTTATATCAGGACCTCACTCACACCTTAAGCCAGAAAAACATAATTTATTTTTAAAAAAGTTAAAGTCAATTCAAAGTAGGTAACCCAACAACCTGGAGTACTAGATTTACAGGAAGAAAGCCTAGGTTCAATACCTGGCACCACATAATGTCCTGAATCATGCTGGCAGTGACAAAGCACTAAACTAGGAATAGCTCCTTAGCACAACTAGGTGTTGCCTAAAACAAACAAAAATTAAATAAATAAAAAAAATTACCAACGCTAATATAAAATTGTTACAATATTTGAAAAACAACTTACTTGGTAATAAAAAGTTCTGTTTGTCAAAAACTAAACATAGTCTGACAGATAAACTCATTTGCTCCTTAGTATCTCTCATAAATGGATAAGTAATGATTTTTACGATGATCGTATAGATCATGCATGCTAAAGAGAACCCAATCTTTCTTTCAAATATACTAGAATTATATTTGCAAGATCCCAAAGAATACTCTATGAAAATAATTAGAAAATATTCAATTGACAGCCTTGTTGCTTGGCAACTGATTTAAATAAAATTACTACTTGTAATTAGGAATTAACTTGATCATATTCCATATAGAAAACAATTCTGTTTTAACTGAGAAGAAATCAACAAATTTGCTTAGGTCTTGAATCTGGGAGTGGTAGGAGACTTTTCTTTGTATCTCAGAAGTTTATCTCCAGATAGTATAAATTTAATTATTTAGAGAAAACTGCTTATAATGAAAGTTGAGACTTTAGGTACAGTTTTTTTTTTCCTTTTAGCAATAAAACACCCTTTCATCCAGAATTAGTATCCTGTGAACCCAGAATTTTATTTTGCCTTTGTTCAAGTACTCACTATTATTTTTATTTCTGAAAGCAACATCCATAGCACTATATTACAAAAGAACATCAAAATAAAAGAATATAAAAGAATTGCTAAGAACTTACTGGGAAATCACTTACAAAGAGACATAAAGAACTGAATGAAGATAGCAGGTACTTAAAGACAATGTAAAACCAATTTGTGTTAGCGCATCACTTTTTTATCAAGTTAAAGTGAGAAACATATAATCTTCTTCAAAAATCAGTGTACTGCCCTAATTGTAAATTTCTTAGAGCTGATCAATAGTGTAGTAGACAGGTTTTTGACATGCACACTGTTGTTGACTTGAGTTAGATCCTTGTTACCATGTATGGTCCTGACAGCCCTACCAGGCCTGCTTCCTGAGCACAGAGTCAAGAATTCAACCTAAGCACCAATGGATGTACCCCAGAAACAACAACAACAACAAATCTTTAAAATAAATGGTGTTGGTAAGAATATAAAATGGTAAAATAAAACAGAATATAACAACTAGTACAATTCAATACAGTGTTTGATAGATGGTTGATAGTGTTTGATAGTGAATTTAGAGAGAAAATGTTCAGAGAATAAGAATTATTGAAAATGAGATAACATTAAAGCAAGTAATTTCTATGCATTTATTAGTTTATACATATATTTGTATTAGGCTAACAAAATAAATTTATCTGAAATTTACTCAATGAAAATAAATTATGGAATATCTTTATAATATTTTACCTTTCTCAGTTGTGAGACAAAAATTCTTTAGCCAGTTAATATATTAACATATATAAAATACTTAGCATATAAGCTATTATCATATGATTGGCTGTCAGTTATGTTATGTAAGAAATGATTTTCATAAACTCATTTAATAAAATGAGTCTTAAAATTTTAAACATATTTCACTTTGAAAGTTTTAAAACATTTATACTTATACAAATTTCTTTGTATTCACTGTAAAATTAAAAAGTATGTAGTCTCATTTAAATTTATTCTTTTTGTTTTGGGGGGGGCAACCAGGTGATGCTCAGGGATTACTTCTGGCTATGCACTCAGAAAGCTCTCTTGGCTTGAGGGACCATTTGGGACACCGGGGGATCGAACCAAGGTCTGTCCTAGGCTAGAACTGGCAAGGCAGACACCTTACCACTCCTTGCCACCACTCTGGCCCCTCATTTTAATTTTTAATCTACTTATCATTAAAACAATTTTATAAACTATTGAAAACATTTTATATAAAATTCTCATAATTTAAGAAAACCTCTACTTTAAGATAAAAATTTAAAAAATATAACCATATATTGCAATATTTTATATTAAAATACTATTTGAGCATTAACTTACAGATCCTGATACAGAAATGTATTGTCCTTAGGGAAGAAATGAAGTTTACTCTTTAATAGGTTATGAATCCTAAGATAATTTCAAAGTATTTTCACTTAGAAAAAATAGCTACTATTAGATATAAAATTTCAATCCTTCCCAAAGCTCTGGAAGGAATGATGAAAATTACTATTGCATGGCCTTCAGGTTTTCTTTGTTTTATAAAGGGCTAATATAGCATTTTTGTCACTTTTCTTTCAGCTCTGGTCTTTCATCATAAATATCAAAGCATGCAATTATGTCTTCTCATATCTACCATTTTCTGCCTGTTTTTCTATACACGGTGAGTATGCGTTCCCTCTTTCTGACAAGACTTTTTATTCTGTTTACAGAAATCTTAATAATATTTTAAATACAATAAATAGTGAAAGAAATAAATATTGTGCTGATAAAATGTTATAAAAACAATAATAACATATTTATCAAAGGCATCATCAGCTGCTGAGAGATTTCACTTCCAGGCTGAATATCACTTGTTCTCATGCTAGAAATAATTCATGCTAGAATTATTTGACCTACAGGTGAAATTTTATTGTGAATTGTTTATTATGAGAATAAGCTTGCCTAGTTCTTTCAGTCTTGATTTTCTATTTTACTTTAATTCTCATGTTATAACTGTCACATGAAGGAACCACTGTTTTATCTAAATAAAATTTCCAGATATCTTACCCTATGTATATCTCATAAATGTTGCATTTATATTAAATTAGAATAATTCTAAATTTGTCAATATGACATGAAATTAATTTTTCATTTATTTTAGACAGCAGAACACAATAGTTTTTTCAAGCAAGTTTGAGTATATGGGATTTTACTCCAGGCTTTGTGCTTAGGGATCATTCTCAAAGTTAGATAAAGATATTATCTAAGGATTGAACATGGATCAGTTACATACATTATGAAAATATTAACCACTGTAATATCTCTCAGATCAGGATAATATTTTTCTGCAGTACATCTTTCTCTCTAATTTTTGAATAAATACTGAAAATTATGACCCTTTAGAACAGGAATTCTCAAACTTTTTAAACAGAAGCCAGTTCACTGTCCCTCAGACCGTTGGAGGGTCTGACTATAGTAAAAACAAAACTTATGAAAAAATTTTTATGCACACTGCATATATCTTATTTTACAATGAAGGAACAAAACAGATACAAATATAATATGTGGCTTGTGGGCCATAGTTTGAGGACCACTGCTAGAATATATTTACTGTAATTTATTTCTTAATATGCTTCCATTATTATCTTAGAATTATACTTATCAAAATTAAGTTTTCTTTGGAGCCAAAGAAGTAGAAGTGATAAAGCACTTTCCCTGCATGCCACCAAAGTCAATTTGATCCTCAGCATTGCATCTGCCACCCCCCCCCACTTCTAAACAGTAACAGAAGTGATCCCTGAAAACAAATAGAAGAGTCCTCCTTGTTTGATGGAAAATTTAAACAAACAAGAAAATAAACAAAAACATGGGAAATTAAATATCTGTGTAACAGAAATTTAAGTATATTTATTTGCCTAAAATAAAAAATATAATCTAACTATGTACTGGATCTATATAAATTTATTTCTTTTGTCCAGTTAATTAACATAACTACAATTTCCTAGCTTTAAAGTGGACATAATAATAGAGATGGCCTCATAAAGATAATGGAAGAACTAACTAAGGTGCACATAAAGACTTTGGTCCATTTCTAAGAAAATAATAAGATATGCCATATTTGGCGGCGTATAAGACGACCTCGTAATTTTGCAGTTAAAACATAGGTTTAGGCCTATATTCGCTGTATCTGAAAGAACGTTCCTGTGCTGCACTTGTATGTATCACAGTGAGCCAATCACCACAAGCAAAGGTTCAAAGGTTCTACTGTAATAGACTTCCTCTCTGACTCTGGCCAATCTGAGCAGGCTTTTGACAGTGTAGATTCGGGTCCAGAACATTGTCTAATTTGCATGCATCAAAAGCCTACTTGGATTGGCTGAGTTAGAGAGGTGGTCTGAGCAGCCTGGTAGTGATTGGTGCAGGAACAAGTTGGAAAATTCATTTTGTGGCAATACTGAGACAATTTTCGTTAAGCGGCATATTGAAACATTTTTTGGGATATACTTGGTGTATAAGATGACCCCCCAATTTTCAGTTGACTTTTCTTTGTTTCAAAAGTCGTCTTATACACCAGAAAATACGTATAAGCTCTTGGTTATTTTTTACTTTGATATTTATATATGTGAGACATTTCAATATATAGTTTTATAGCACAGATAATTTATATGAATATAGGTGAGTAATCTATGTCATCAAGGAAAGCTGAATCAAAAATAGAAAGCAGATTGCTGCTTTGTTGAAAGTTAACAAGACCCTACCAACAAATATGTAGAAGACTGAGGTCTAGCAAAAGCAAAAACAAATGAATAAAATAATACATTGTCATTAGAGATTAGCAGATATATAAGGGATTATGCTGACCTTGGTAAAAATAAAAGAAACTTCCAAACACTTAAAATAGAAAGTTACAATCCTCTTGAAATTTGAGAATACCTGGTAAAAATGTCAGAAATGTGTATATGTGTTTGTCTGTATGTGTTTTGGGCTATGAACAATACTTTTTGTTTGGTTAGGGCATTTTAAATAATAGTTTATATTGCACATGATCAAACGTGGGCCCAGAGAGATAGCACAGCGGCGTTTGCCTTGCAAGCAGCCGATCCAGGACCAAAGGTGGTTGGTTCAAATCCCGGTATCCCATATGGTCCCCCGTGCCTGCCAGGAGCTATTTCTGAGCAGACCGCCAGGAGTAACCCCTGAGCACCGCCGGGGGTGTGGCCCAAAAACCAAAAAACAAACAAACAAACAAACAAAAAAAAACATGATCAAACGTGACTTATGAGAAAAGAAAATAAGGTTTGTGAGTTGAATCTACCATCAAGTTCACTGTCCTTTTTAGCAACAAGGTAGAACAAATGTTTTCAAGGGATGTGATGAAGTGAGAACCATTCATTGCCATGAAGAAAAGGGATCCAGGTGATCAAGCATAGGTACCCCAGGCATGCAGAAAAGAAGGTTCCACACAGTACTGCCTGAGAAGAACTTGCCCTGCAGAAATAGAACTTATCCACCAGAGAAATAAGAGTAAAATAGAAACTTTGATATCCAGATTAATTGTGATAAAAGTAAATTACACATTTTTCACAGTAATATTTAGGGAAACTATTTTGAGAAACTCTATGCCACTAAAAATTAGAACCTGGAAGAAATGGATAAATTCTTGGACTCTTATAATCTTCCAACATCACTAATCGTCAGGGAGATGCAAATCAAAACTACTATGAGGTACCACCTCATGCCACTGAGATTGGCACACATCACGAAAAAGGAAAACAAGCAGTGCTGGCGGGGATGTGGAGAGAAAGGAACTCTTTTTCACTGCTGGTGGGAATGCCGTCTAGTACAACCTTTATGGAAAGCGATATGGAGATTCCTTCACAAACTGGAAATTGAGCTTCCATACGATCCAGCTATACCACTTCTAGGAATATACCCAAGGAACACAAAAATGCAATACAAAAATCCCTTCCTTACTCCTATATTCATTGCAGCGCTATTTACAATAGCCAGACTCTGGAAACAACCAAGATGCCCTTCAACAGATGAGTGGCTGAAGAAACTGTGGTACATATACACAATGGAATACTATGCAGCCATCAGGAGAGATGAAGTCATGAAATTTTCCTATACATTGATGTACATGGAATCTATTATGCTGAGTGAAGTAAGTCAGAGGGAGAGAGAAAGACGCAGAATGGTTTCACTCATCTATGGGCTTTAAGGAAAATGGAAGACATTTTTAACAGTATCTCAGAGACAAGAGAGATGAGGGCTGGTAGGTGCAGCTCAGGACATGAAGCTCATCACATAGAGTGATGAGTGCAGTTGGAGAGATGACTACACTGAAAGCTATCATAACAATGTGAATGAATGAGGGAAGTAGAAAGCCTGTCTCGAGTACAGGTGTAGGGGGGTGGGGAGGAGGGAGATCTGGGAAATTGGTGGTGGGAATGTTGCACTGGTGAAGGGGGGTGTTCTTTACATGACTGTAATCATACAACTATAATCATGTTTGTAATCATGGTGTTTAAATAAAGATTAAAAAAAGAAAAAAATATATTAAAAAAAATTTGATCTTACATCTACGTTCCAGACAGAATACATTAATTTTCAGGGCCAGAGAGTTAGCATAACGGTAAGGCATTTGCCTTCCTTGCTGCTGACCTGGGATGGACCCACTTGGATTCCTGGCACCCCATATGTTCCCCCAAGCTTGCCAAGAGTAATTTTTGAGTACAGAGCCAGGAATAACCCTTGAGCATCGCTGGGTATGGCCCCAAACCAATAAACAAATAAACTGTTTTTTAAAAAGGAAAGAAAATATTAATTTTCAAGAATTATCCAAAAAATGTTTCTGTAGACATTGACAGAACAATTTTACTAACAGGTGAATGGGTTTTTTTTTTACCACATCCTTGATTATATTAGGTATTTCTGGCATTATTTTATCAGTAGCCAAGTTTACTAGTGATCATTGCATTTTCATCATAATCAGTTACTATAAACACTTTTTCACATGCCCCATAAGCATATATATGCCTTCTTTGAGGAAGTAACTTTGCAACTACTCTCCTCATTATTTTTGAATATTTTTGTTTTGTTGTTATAGAGTTTTATAATTTATAAATATGTTGGAAATTAGCCCTTTGTCAAACTCATGTTGTGCAAATATTTTCTCCCAATTTTTTTGTTTTTATTTTAGAAATATTTTATTTCACAATAAAAACGCTTGATTTGATGTAGTTCTGAATGTTTTTGTTGGTTTATTTTCTTTACCAATTGAGTAGAACCAGTGAAAGCATTCCTGGAGTTGATAGTCTGAAGACTTCTCTCTTCCTGTGTTTTCTGTGATGCATTTTATAAATGCTGGCATGTGAGTTCTTAAATTATTTTGAATTAGCTACTGTACACCACGTGAGGTATGGTCCCAATTTTGTTTTGTTTTTCCATATGCTTATTTGGTTTACTCAGCACCATTTTACTGAAGAAGAGACTTTACTTTCTCCACATAATGTACATACCATTTTTATTATTAATTAGCTTTTCTTACAACTGAGGGCTTATATCTGTGCTTTCAATGCTATTGCATTGTTTGAGGACAGCTCTAATTTTAGTATTAAGTATTATAACTTTATCGTATAGTTAAAATCAGACAGTATTTTGAGTTTATGGTTCACATTTTTTCCAAAATTTTGTTTCTACTCATGGTATTTTGTGGTTCCATAAAATGTTTATTGTTTGTGGTTTTTATTTCTAAAAAAAATGTTATAAGATTGTATAGGGACTGATAGGAAGTTGTGTCATGTAAATTAACATCTTATCCAAATTTCTTATTTTTAAACAATTTTTTTTAGTTTTTATACATTCTAAGTGTTGTTACACTAGATTGAATTGTATGTGACATGCACGTTTTATTATATAATACTAATTACCACTCTTAGATCCTTTATGTACTTAATTATTTGTGTCTCCACTAATCTTTCCTAAAATATGACCCAATTAATTTTTTAATCTTTTCACTAGAAGTTGATCACTGAAAATATTTTATAAAATGGATTCTTCAACAGATTCATGGATACTATTTTCTGAAAATTATTATATTTTAAATACTATTATATTGAAACAATTTGTTTGAAATTGACTGCAAAATTTATTTTGTGGAACACCATCACTTTAAAAAGCTCAAAACTCATGAAATTTCCTGTCCAATATATACAATGGAGATTTTTGATCTATCTCTGACATTTCTGAATCACCTGTTTTGAATTTGAAATCATTTCTCTTTTTTTTTGTGTGTGTGTGTGGTTTTTGTGTCACACCCGGCAGTGCTTAGGGGTAATTCCTGGATCCAGGCTCAGAAATTGCTCCTGGCAGGCACTGGGGACCATATGGGACGCCGGGATTCCAACCGATGACCTCCTGCATGAAAGGCAAACACCTTACCTCCATGCTATCTCTCTGGCCCCTGAAATCATTTCTGTTATTTATTGTCATTTCATTGATTGTTATTTCATTTATTTTGGGGGCCTCTATGCTCAGGAGGTCCAGTTGTTCACCTACAATTCTTGGCTAATCATGCATGGAGTTTAATACAAGAGGCCCAAGTATGATATGTTGGTCGGGCCCTGTTGTTCTTGGAATACTCAAACCACTCTGCCACTGCTGAGAGCTTCCAGAACCACACCAGCATTTCTCTGGGGTCTTCAGGACTGCACCCACTGATGCAATGGGCAACATGTAGTACAGAAAATTAAATACATGCATGGTACATACTAGGCATGTGTCCTAAGGGCTCCCTGCCACAACTTCTGATATTTTATACTGTTTTAACAAACAGAAAATATTGGCTAATGACAAGCATTAATAGATTTAGATGTTAGAAAATCATGTTCCCCCAAATTCACACAAAAGTCAAAGAATAGATATAGCATAAATCATGAAACTTTTCAAAAAAGGTAATATATTCTACTGATCTTGTGTCATAGTCCAGAGTAGCTAGCACATCAAAATTAGTTCCTATTTAGAATTATCTAGTATTTTAGTATAAAATCTTAAAAAAAGTTGAGATCTTTTAATGTGTTTCTGCAACAAAATTATTAGAATATGTGAAGTCAGCTCATTACAGTACCTGCTGTGACTCTGACCGAAGTCAAGAAACTGATCGATGTGCTTTGCTATTTGGTCTTAAGGGCCTTGAAGTCACTTAGATGGATGACTGCTTAACGAGAACAACATAACGTTTTTGTATGAGGACAAGAAATCTAGCTTGGCACCAATAGACTGTAATGTTTGCCTAAACTCAATATTCAGATCATGACTATTTAATTTACCTGTCAATGACTTGCTCCTGATTTGCATCACAGCCATTTCACATCTCTATTCACTCAGCACAGTATAGCAAATCTGGTTTTAACAAAGTTTAAGTTTTAAGTGTTAAAACAAACATTTTTTTTTAGAACATGTATATTCGGTAGCTGTGATGCTTGTGTTGCTTAGGGACCCATGTGGGTGCCAGGAATCAAACCCTGGGGTTGTACATACAAAGCATAAAGCCAGTCCTTTAAATCTTCTCCCCAACTCTCTAGTGCAATTTTTATTTCATTGAGACATTTAGATTTTAGCCCTGTTACTACAAGTTAATATAATGACATATTAAATGAAACCCTTATATATTCCAAATGTTTGGCAGTCTCAGATGGTTTCAATTAAGATATGAGATTAAAGTGATGAACCAGTATCTGAAACAAAGAGAGAAAACAATCTTAGCAAAATATCTCTAATACTGAAAAATAAAAATTAATTTTATTTAATAGCATCATGTTTGTAATTAAACAGAGGAAATGAAAATATTCCTATAAGCTTTGGGGAATAATATTTTCTTTTTAACTATTATAAAACTATATGAAATCACACATTTATCATGTTATACAATATTTGGTAAAGCTCCTGGTTATAATTAATTTTTGACTTTATCTAAACTTAATTATCTAACTTTAAGATAATTTATTATTAACTTGTTTCCTAGAAAGACCTTAAATACATTTAAAACTTTAATTTAAATTTTAACTTTAAATTTGAATACATTTAAAACTGAGATATAAAATCATGGAGACAAGAGCAATAGCACAGCAGGAAGGGTGTTTGCTTTGCACGTGGTCAACCCAGGTTCTATCCTTATGGGCCCCCAAGACTGTTAGGAGTAATTCCTGAGTGCAGAGACAGGAGTGAGCCCTGAGAACCAACTGGTGTGGCCCTAAAACTATAACAAAACAAAATTACAGTAGAATAGTAAGTTGTGACAAATGTCATACATTAGGCCTTTTTGGCTGCAGTAATAAATTATAATAAACCAGTGGCTTAAATAACAGATATTCATTTTTTCACAGCTTTAGTACTTGAAAAACTCAAGCTTCAGGTGTTAATAAATTAGGTTTTATTATTCTGAGGTCTTTTCTTTTGTCTCATAGAATGTCATTGTATCTCTGAGTATACAGATATATTTTAGAGTATATAAACATCTTTTCAAAGATGTCTTTGTATAAGGACATTAAATTTTCAGACCAGTGTCTCATGATTCTACCCTTCATTATCTGTCAGTGTTCATCTCAAGCTTCTTGAAGGAAATAAATAGTTTGCCCATAATATGTGAAAAATCTCTGCTGGCTATGTCATTTTAAACTTATCATTTATAATAAATAGTATTTCATTGTGTAAATTATGTATTATTAATTGAGGCTTATTATGTGAAGAATATCATGATAAACTTTTTGCAGTTCATGTCAGATAGGAATTTATGGTCTGATGGACAAAATATATGGATCAAAATTTTATGTGTTAAATTAAATATTTTTGTTGTTGTTTTGTTGTTGTTGTTTTGTTTTCAGTCTACACCCGTTGATAATCAGGGGTTACTCCAGACTATGAAATCATTCTGAAATTGTTCCTGGCTTGAGGGACCATATGGGACAGTAGGGTATCAAACCGCGTTCTGTCAGCCACGTGCAAGGCAAATGCCCTACCACTGTGCCACCACTCAGGTTTCTTAAATGAAATAGTTTAATAAAACAAAATAACTAAGTGTTTTACTGTAGAGAACTGAAATTTGACCTTGTCTGATAAAAGTTTCATTGATAGTAAAAACATCATTTTTTCTTCTATTTTGAATAGAAATATTTCAGAACATTTTTCTATGAAGTGAAAAATGCACGACTAGAGTAAATTTAGTTCTTATTTGTTTCATTTTGTTTAGTTTAGTTGAGTTTGACTCTAGAATAAAACTCAGAAAAGAAAAAATATATAATAAAAAATATATTTCTGGCCTCTAAATAAGATTGAATAAGCAAAAAATATGGAATATTTTTATTTTTGATTAGTGTATAACTTTCACTTCTTTATAAATTAATGAAACAGCCAACTGAGAAAAATGTTCTATTTGTATTAAAACATGATAATCTATTGACAAGGCAATATTTGTATTTAATATTATGTTTCTATGCAATATCCTACATAAGTTGTACATTATTGTGGACTTGATAAAAAACGATTGAGGAGTTATTAATATGACACTGGTTTAATGTTAATGTTAATGTTAACACTTTCAAAATGTTAAATTTTAAAAAACAGTTAAGATTAGAAATTCCATATAGAGAGATTTTAGCACAACTTTGTATTTACCAAAAATACATATACATATATATATATATATATTATATCAATTTAAAGAAACTTGTCTCCATGGTTACTGCATTCCTTGCAATCATATAGAAATGGAAATAAACAACCCTCAAAAAAGTACCATCAAATAGATTAAGAATATTATACATATGTAAATAATAAATATTATTAAATTGTAAAAATGAAATTATGACATTTTTAATAACATGAATAGACCTAGATAATTATATATTAAGTAAAATAAGTTAGATGAATAAAAGCAAAAATCATATGATGGTACTGAATTATGACATATATAAAAGAATATGTATGAACTAAGTGATAAAAAAAAATGTTGCAGGGCCGGGAAGGTGGCACTAGAGGTAAGGTGTCTGCCTTGCAAGCAGATGGGCCGCGGTTTGATCCCCGTTGTCCCATATAGTCCCCCCAAGCCAGGGGTGATTTTTGAGCGCATAGCCAGGAGTAACCCCTGAGCATCAAACGGGTGTGGCCCAAAAATAAAAAAAAATGTTGCTACACAAACAATTGGTGGTTAGTAGATAGGACTAAACGGATACAGAATGTACATGGAGACTGATTTTTAATCATTTGGATCTGAAAATTTTATGATGTGAAATGTTATAATACCAAATAGGTAATACAAATTTAATTTTAAAACTAGAGTTCTGGCTGAAAACACAAGCTATCTCGAATTTATACTTTCTTCAATATTATTCTGTTAAAAATAAAAGTTAGAGACAAGAATTTTGACTATTATGTAAACATTCTGTGCATTAATTTACCCTTACTTTATAAATAAGAGCATCACCATGGCAAACTATTTTCAGAAAGTAAAATCAAGATACTTCCCAGATTATATGCAACTAATTCCACTTATTCTATCTTATTCTTTAATTTCTGTTAATATATAATGTTTAGTTAATATAGTTTTGCTAACAGATCTAATATACATACTTTATCAATATTTTCTACCCATCATCACACATTTCTCATATTTTGGATTAATTACATAATAGTTATTAGACAACTAAATTAATTTCTCTATTATAAAAAATAGTGGTTACCATTCTTACAATTTTTTAGGACTGGAAAGATAGAACTTAATTTGAATAAGTTTGCTCTCTCTTAAATGGTTTCTATCTTTCCAAAGCCAACATAGTAAGCTTATACAATTCAGTAAACATCAAAATTAGTAGTTTTACTATATATAAAATATTTTAATGATGAAACTACAAAATTACATGTTTGAAATATGAATTCTAAGAACTATAATGCTTTGTCATTTCCTTATAAATATCAATTCTTTAATAACAACATTAAAAAAGGTGCAATTTTCAACTGATATGTAATCCTAGCAGTACAACTTACCACCATGACTCAAAATCAAATAATAGCTATATTCACTTTTATTATAGTGACCTGTAATAGCACATAAATAATTCAGTAGTACTAATAAGACTTATTCTAAATCCACTTGATTTTTTATCTCAGGCTAAAATTAATATGTCTATAGATATTAATAGAAAAAATGGTAAATGAGTTTGAAAAATGTCCAGCTGCCTTCTATATAAAAATAAACTCTGAAGTATCTACTAATTTAATCTGCTTTTTTTTAAGTAAATGAAAATATTGTTATATCATAAAGTGCCACCATCTCTGCAATATTTGAGTCTATAATAAGTCTTCTATGATTGGTTTAATATAATTTGAGGTGGTCAATTATATAAGCTTTTCCATTGTTCTGACTGAATAATGATTTGATTTTCCAAGCCTGCTAATCTATTATTTTAATTAGCATTAAATTCATTAAAAAAGAAACATAAATGGCTTTATGAGAGCTTAAAAACTCTGAAATAAATACCACAAATGCAATTATCAGAAGAAAAGACAATAATAACTCTCATCTGGGTAATAAAGTAGAACAGCTTTCACAGAAAATAATTAGAGCAATAAACAGACACTTTAGATGCATTTGGAAGCATTTGGATATCATTTAGGTTACTGCCACCTTTAGGAAGATACTTAGAAATATAGTTGACATGGAAGGAATTTTTTTATTGATCTATTTAACCTTTTATGGGATTCAAAAAGAAATAGCAATTTAGCATATTTTAGACAACAGCAATGGCTTTCCTACAAAAATAGAAACAAAAAAAACAAAATGCTAAACGTCCATTTCTAGTTTGAGTAAGGCATTCAGAGAAATCTATTCATACAAAGAAATTGTTTCAGGGTTATTGGAAAATAAGTCAGACAGTCAATAGGTGGAATGATCTATTGTATAATTAACTATGTATTACTGTATATATTTTTACCCAGAAGGAAATCAGTATAGGGAGCACACAGGATCTTAAGTACTGAAGCAAGAGAGATATGATAATTGGGTAAATAGATAGCCTTATTAACTCTTTAGAATATATCATTCATACTTATTGTTTCCATTCTATTTCTTATCAGCATTTAACATGTAATTTACTTAATCTTACTTTACTGCAACTTTCACTCCTTTACCAGAGGCTTTGAGGTGTGAGAATGAGGAATTGATGATGTGGTTGGCAGGATCATCTCCCATGTCATGCAGAATCAATGAACTTGATGACAGCTTCATAGGGTGCTGGGATGTGAGCCAACTTGCTGGATAGGTGCTCAGAGACAGCTTCACTGATCCATGTCAGGCGTCTCCATTGGTGGCCAATGTGAGTGAAACAGAGAAATGGAAACATTCTTTTCCAGAGTCTCTCTCTTACTCCCTATTTTACTGAGTCATCAGCAAATAAGACTATCAATACTGGTAAAAGTTCATGTATAGTCAAATGTCAAAAATACGTATAGTTTTAGAAAAAAATTTTTTTGCCTTTCAAAAGCATAAAAGAAAGCTTCTGAATTTCTGTGAAGACTTTAAAACTGACATCTATATATATTAATTCTGAAGATTTTCAGTAAAATGTTGGCCAAGTTATAGTTTTCTTGCATAGCCATAAATATAATGTCAATCAATAATGGCTTGTGATGGTATGACTAATCACTGAAAATCTAAATAATATTCTTTTGTTTTGATTTTTTTTCAGCCATTTCTGGTGTCACATAGGGGTCACTCCTGGCTATGCACTCAGAAATTGTTCCTGGCTTGGGGGACCATATGGGACGCGGGGGGGGGGGGTATCAAATGGTAGTCCATTCTAGGCTAGCACTCGCAAGGCTGATGCCTTACGGCTTGTGTCACCTCTCTGGGCCCCGAAAATCTAAATAATGTTCTTAATTTTTTCAGTATGTTTGGTGAAAGAAATGCTGTGTCTGAAAACTTTCAGCAGTCTAATTTCTAATTATAATTAACTATTCTTAGGCCTTACTTTCTTCACTTGAGTAGAATGGGAAATGACCAAAGAGTTTTCCACTGTATAATTTTTAGACATTTTAGTATGCATTTTGGAAATTACCTCTCATCTGGGACAGTTATTAAATACTTAAGACATTGATATTTCAAGTGGTTGATCCCTGTTAAGTCCCTAGATTTACATAAGATCACCTGAGGACTGCTAGTACTGTTGCCTGAGCAGAGAACATTTGAGCACCACAGAACATAGAGAAAGGCACCTGAGCTCAACACGTCTTTGGGGCCTGTGAGGTGGCGCTAAGGTAAGGTATCTGCCTTGCAAGCACTAGCCAAGGAACAGACCGCCGTTCAATCCACCTGTGTCCCATATGGTCCCCCAAGATTGGGGCGATTTTTGAGAGCTTCGCCAGGAGTAACCCCTGAGCACCAACGGGTGTGGCCCAAAAAAACCCCCCAAAAAAATAACAAGTCTGTGCACCACTAGGAGTTACTACCTCAAAAAAAATTAGCTCTCATTTAAATAGAAAAGTAGAAAAAAAATAAAGGATTAAAAGCTTTCAGAGTCATAGTGCAATGGGTAAGCTACTTTCTTGCATGTGACTTACCCAGATTAAATCCATGGCATCTCAAGCATACCTAGGAGTGATTACTGAGCAGTCTGGCCTGAGCAAATGTGGCACCAAAACAAAACAAAAACACTTTCAGGGAAAAAGTTCAGATAAAGAGCTTGCTGTAGCCTTATAACCCAAAGTTAAAAATTAATTAATTAATTAATTAATTAAATTTAAGCATATGGGGAAAGAAACACATTAATACAGAATCCAGTGCATGGACCTGCAAAGAAAGTATATAGAAATGCTTATCATAGGAGAGTCTCTAGAGGAGCAGAAGAGCAGATTAAGAACTCTTATCCTGGGGCCAGAGAGATACCACAGTGGTAGGGCGTTTGCCTTGTATGTGGCCCACCCAGGATGAACTGGGTTTGATCCCTGGCATCTCATATGGTCCCCCGAACCTGCCCAGAGCGATTTCTGCGCACAGAGCCAGGAGTAATCTCTGAGCGCAGTCAGGTGTGACCCAAAACCAAAACCAAAAAAAAAAAATTTGTTTAATTAAATTGTTTTTTAAGAACTTTTATCCTGGGGTAGGGTGAGGATAACACACAGGCAGCTAAGTTACAGAAATTTGTCTGAAAGTAGGTATCAGTAGACTGAAAATATGCACCCTAATCTTCTAAAACTCTTCCCTTACAAAACTAGATTGGGAAGCAAGACTCAGACAAGGTAGGGATTTCTATTGACAGTTACAGTTGGTGGACATCAGAATCTCAGGCAAGCTAGTCAGGGAAGCAAACCAGCATTCCTTCTTAAGTAGGAGAACTAATGGGGTGGGCAGCTGCCTGCCAAAACAACAACAAAATTGTGCCAAGTCATTGAAATGATGGAGTGCAGGCATTTGTCGGGTAAGAAGGGTTTATTTTTTTAATTTATTTGTTAGTTTATTTTTTTTTATTCCAAGGTCTAAGGAAAACATTGTGTATTTCTTTTGGGCAAACTTATAGAAATTTGACAACTCAGTCATAGAGAAGCACTGGAAACAACTGCAAAGGCTTAGAATGTAGTACAGGTATGTCAAGTCCATAGTTCATGGAAAAATTGTGACTACAAATTTCAAACACCAGTCTCTCGAAGTGTTGAATGTGAAACCTAGATTGCCACCCAGGCCTGAAGAAAGATAAAGAAATTAACTTTTAGTTTTTACAACACACCATTATAATGGAGTGGAAAAACTTACTTAGTAGCTCTATTAATAAATGCAGAAAAAAACCCAGTGAATTACCTAAATAGAGAAGAGCTTATAGTCTCCTTGATAAAGTCATAAAAAATAACTATTGAAGGGATGTTTACTACTATGAGGAAAGAAATAGAAGAGAGCTCCAACAAGGAAAGATAAATTATGAGAATATATCAGTCAGAAATCTCTTAATTGAAGCACATAGTTGGTAACATGAAAAGTATAGCGATCATTCAACAGCAGAAAGGAATGATAGTTGGAGAAGTGAGGGTTTTTTGGGATAATAAAATATTTCAACAAAGAATAGAAAGAAAATAATTAGAATGAAGAAAACATAAATGATTTATTTGTCAACTTTAAGCAAGATAACTTTCTCAATCTAAAAGGTAAAGAAAAAGATGAGTAAAAATTTTGATTGAAGAAAGACAGCAAATATCTTGTCCAGTGTGAGTATTGAGTCAGATATCCAGATATAAGAAACTCAAATAGCTCCATATAAAATGAACTGAATTGGAAGTCCACCAAGACATATCACAATTAAAATGTCAGAAGCCCATGACAATCTTGAAAGCAACAAATTCAACCCCAAAACTTATATGCAAGTAACCCCCCACCTTAAGACTCACAGCATTTCTATCCTATGAAACTCCACATATCAGAATGGAATGTGCCTAGCCAGCACATTAAATGAAATAAACAACCAACTAGGAATCCTCTATCCAGTTAGGTTTCACTCAGATTCAAAGAAGTGACAAAGAACTTTGCAAACAATAGATAAAGAAGTTCACACACACTAAACCAGCACTGTAAACAGTACTAAGTGGTTTTTCATAAAGAACAGAGACATCTTTATTGAAAATATTAAGATACTAGGAATATAAAATAAGAAAAAGGAGAAAAGTATTAAAGGAGACTCATATAATAAACTTGAGAGTTTCTTGGTTTGAACTTAATAAAAGATATAGTCTCAGAACTTTGGCGGTAAATTGCATAGTAATCTCAAAACAAACATACTTTGAAATGCACAGCCACAAAGAGGTATATTGAATCTTTGCACTACCAAAAAAAAGTAGATATCAAAATCCAGAGGAAAAAATAAAAGAGTTCAAGAAAAATATTAAACTTCTTGAGCCCAAAATATATATTAAAAGATGAAAATAAATTCCATTATTTTAGAAATTTTATATACTGTAATAGCCAATGCTCACCAATCAAAAGGAAAAAATCAGCAAGATAAATAAAAAAACAGAACACAGCTTTGTTGATTAAAAAGACTGTCTTTACCAGTCATTATAAAGAGAAGCACCAAGTAAAAGCTGAAAACAATTATACAAAAAAAAGTAGACTGCAGATGTTTGGGAAGGCCATTCTGATATCAAAAGGACTTCAAGTTTTGATAGAAAGCAATCAGAGATTAGTCACTATAGATTGATTAAAGAATATATGCCTGAAGAAAGCTTAACACTCATTAATAAATATAAACTCAAAGATTCTAAAATTGATTAAAAAAACTAGTAGCAGATATGAATAAAGATATCAACAGAAGCACACTAAGAGTAGGTTACTAAAAATGTACTGTCACCATTAGATAAATAAATCTCAAGAAAATAAATATAAAAGGCATGGACTGAAGAATAAATTTTTATAAAATAATAAAATAACCAAATACAGTGCAGATCAATGTAGTCCTACCAACTTCCCATGGAATTCTTCAAAGTCACAGAACAAATATTGTTAACAATTTTTAGAAACCATAAAATCCTTTAATATACACAATAAATTCTGAAAAAAATGAGAAAGTATTTTAAATCAAATATTTTACATTAGATTATGTTATCGAACATTGCAGTATTACAATTAAGGCAAACACTAAAACCAAAGGAATTGAACTAATTTACATAAATAAACATTCAGGTTAGATAAACTCAACAATTTATGTAAAGACAGTTCATTTAAGTCCAAGTAGCTTCCCCAAAGAAGACAATTAGATGTCCAAGGGTAGACAAAGTGGATCAAAGAAGTTTCTTCAACAAATATTAGTGGAAAATTATTAAGACCCAGGTTTAAAAAATCAATATCTAGCACCCATCCTCAAAAGATAATTCAAATTTTTGGTTGTAGAACTTGATATTAAACCTGAATTTATGAAGGTAGAATTCTCCATGATAGTGACTTCAAAGAAGTCTCTAATTCTATTAAAAAGCAATGAAAACAGAAACAAAAACAAATGCAAATCATTTAAACAAAAAAATTGCACAGTGAAAGAAATTACAACTAAAATAAACATAGCCAACTGACTGGGAAACATATTTACAAAACAAATAGATGACAATGAGTTAATAACTAAGATATATAAAGCTCTAACAATACTGAGCAGCAGCAACAATAACAAAAAAAAACAAAGAGAAATGGAGAGAAGAGAATATGTTTCTGAAAGAAAGAAAGAAAGAAAGAAAGAAAGAAAGAAAGAAAGAAAGAAAGAAAGAAATAAGAAAGAGAAAAAGAAAGAAAGAAAGAAAAGAAAGAAGAAAGAAAGAAAGAAAAGATAGAAAGAAAGAGAGAGAGAAAGAAAGAGAGAAAAAGAGAGAGAGAAAAAGAAAGAAAGAAAGAAAAAAAGAAAAGGAAAAAAGAAAGAAAGAAAGAAAGAAAGAAAGAAAGAAAGAAAGAAAGAAAGAAAGAAAGAAAGAAAGAAAGAAGGAAGGAAGAAAAGCAAGAGAAAAGAAGGAAGAGAAGGAAGAGGAGAGAAGAGAAAGAAAAATTATTTTGACCATGAACCCATAAGTTTAGTATGTCCAATTTCATTTTTTTAACCAAAGTCCTGCTTTATACAGCTTTTGTAGTCTGTATAATTTCAGCTTAGTATGTCAAGTTTCTAAGGAAAATTAGTAAAGCTTCTAAATTACAATTTGCATACATTCTATCAAATTCAGAAAAAAAATTTTTTTGGAGAAAGGGATGTTTCGGGCTTACTCTTGGCTACTCATTCACTCCAGGGAATCAAACCCATGTTGGTTGCATTCAAAGTGAATACCCCAGTATTATTCCCCTAGTCCCTGAAAAACTAGTTTCTATTGTATGTATCATGATTCAATGCTATACATTTCAAATGTCAAATTATAATTATACTAAATTGAATTTTGTTTGAAACACCAATAAATTACTTTTCCCCAAGAATATGAATCTAGTAGCAGGTTTTACACCATAATGTGAAGGGAAAGGGCAAGATATCAAAATAGGAGGAATTTCAGTTAACTTACTCCCATTATCACAACAAACATACAACAAATCTTGGATTAATCTACATAGGAACCAACCTAAAATTTTAACAACAAAAATTTTCACATCAAGTGAAAGAAAGAAGACAAGGAAAGAGAAGAAAGAGTAAAGGACTAGATATAGAGGAACACCCTTTCCAAGAAAAAAATGCTGCTATGAAACAATATGCTACAATAAGAAAGTGATTTCATTGGCAAAGAACATTACTCTGGATGAAGATGGAGTTGGTATAATGCCAAAGTAGCCTGCAAGCCAATACTATGACCCAATACTTACAGCACTAAAAGGGAGGCTAGAAAGTTGAAAGGTCTGAGTCACTCAAGGGTGTCATCTTGGTGATCTCTGAAAATCTTGCTAATGGATGCCTTATTGGATCTTAGTTTCAGTGAGGTTACATTGAATGTTAATGCTGTGTTCACCTTTCATGCAAATCCTACCTAGCTAATTGGAAAGAGGAAAACAATTATCAAAGTGCTTTCTCTGGGCAAACATGCCAGACACATCCTGGTCTATATTGATGGCTAGTAAGCATGACATAGCCCTACTGAGTGAAATAACCTGCGAACCTTTCAATGCATAGTCCATTAACGAAGGACTCCAGCTTACTGTAGAAAACCAGCTTTGCTCAGGGCTTAGATGCTGTGCTAGAGACCACTCTGGCGAGAGCTCAGGGGATTACAGTGGGTTCTGGGGATCAAACCCAGTCAACTCTATGCAAAGCAAGCACCTTACTTGTACTATCTCTCTTCCTCAATGCCCTATATTTTCCACTTGACTCCTATAACCTTGTCTTTATCTCCTTTTAACTTGGCCTACCAAGTTCAACTAGTTTCAACTACTTCTTTGTCAATTAGGGTGAAAAAATTTAGAATAACTCTGGTCAGCACAACTCTTGGATTAAAAAAACATGTCCTAAATAACTTTGATAGTCAGAAATTAATAAACAGCAATCTTAGAGAATATTTAGTATTATTGTTAAAACTTAATATGTTGATGAGTTTAAAATAAGTATGCATTTCCTAAATCATTGTACATTTTCTTAATGCTTCATTTTAAATTGGGAATAATTTTACATGCTTAATATTACTTAGTTTCTGTAAACTACATATTTTATTTATATTATTTAAAAATATGGAATATCACAGATTGTTAGAGTCAATACAATTTAGAGGCAATGAACAAACTTAAATCATCAATTTTCTGAAAGAGAAGCTAACACAGTGATCTTTATAGCCAAAATTTGAGCAGCGAAGAAAGTGGTGGAATTTTTGAATAAGCTTGTTTGCTTTTTGCCCATTTTATTTTATTATAATTTTTTATTATTATTATTATTTTTATTTTGTTTCCTTTCCTTCAAACAGAACCACACAATTTGAACCACCTTGTTTTGCCTCACTATTGGGGGGGGAGGGATAATGGAGGGTAAAAGACCAAATAGTCATATGAATAATAATTTGAAGTAAAAAATAATCAAACTTAAACACCTCATCCAAAGCCAAAGACAACAGAATTGATACTCAATTTACAACATACTAAACTCTGAGTGTACCACCTATACTAGCAGCTTGGGGGGTAAAAAAAAAGGGGGGGGATATGGGATGAATACTGGGGAACAGGGGTGGAGAGAGGACAATATTGGTGGTGGGAACACCCCTGATTCAATATCACTATATATCAAAAATATCACTGTGAAAGATCAAAATAAAAAAATAAATAGATATAAAAAAAGAAAAGAGAAAGTACATAAAGAAAAAATTTTGTTTCAGTCTACCCTTCCTATTAGCTGCAAAGTTCACTCATCTAAAGACTACATTGTGAAAGATTTTTTAAGTAGTTTAAATATTTCTATTTCCCTTCTCTTTTCCTTCATTCTCACCAAGTGGAATATACAAAACTTGTTGGCAGAATGATTGCCAGGGCTGGTGAAGCCTGACTGTGCTAAGGAAAGTATTTCACAGCAGATGGGGGTTTAAAAAACAGTTTATTTCTCCAAACCAAGAAGAAAACAAACACTCTGTTAAAAGAATGAAGGCAGCAAGAGGGATTTCTCCAATTAGTGATTTTGCAGCAGGCTTTTATAGCTGTCTTTTTCTGTTTGGGGGCCATTCTGTGATGGAGTCTCAATTTGTCACCTTGTCCTTGGGAAGAGAATCATTAGAGTTCAAGAAGTCTTTGTTGGACTTCCAAGCCTATTGAGGGTCTCTCCTGGTTAATGCAAACTGGCACTCTAGATACAGGAGAAAAGGATCCAGCCAGAAAAGAATACCTATACCAATGTCCCATAAATGACAAATTGTAATTAAAAATTAATAACAGCAATAACACTACCAACCTGGTTTAAACCAAAAAATGTTAGAATAAGATAAAAGGAAACCAGAAGTGTCCGTGAGCCTCCTAATTCAAATATATTCCTTGAGAAATAATCATCTCATTGTTAAAAACTACTAGGTTTGGGGAATTTTTGTACATGTGTCCTAACCTACTCTTTTCAATAAATATTCTGGTTATTTCCATAGTCCCAAAACATGAAGTTTTTTTTTTTTTTAGAAATAACCCTGAAAGAATATCTTGTTCAAATACGTTTCTACTGGTTAATAGTTAATACAATTTAGGGAATATATTTGAAAAAATTACACTGAACAATTCGAGGGGGAAAATTCTCATCAACTGAGTACTAGGAGTTTTCGTTCATTGAAAAGTCACATACAAAATGTATGCCTAAATAGTAGATAGAATGTTAGATTTAAGTATTAAATTTATGCTTTAGTACTTACCTATTGTTCCTAGGGCAACAATTCTCAGCCACTGGTCATATGGCCAATTTTGGGGTCCTCAAAATATTTCTAAGAACCCAAGGTAAAAATGTCATAAATTTGGGGTTACAGCATGAGACAGAAAAAAATTTAAAGAACAGTAGTGGGGGAGTCTCTATAAGGAAATAAGTTAGAAGGGGGCCACCATTGAAAACAGTTGAGAAACATTTCTCAAAAACACAAATATCTTTTTCTTTTAAAGCATGCTTATTAATTCTGTGCTGTGAGCTATTCATTTATTCAAATTTTAGTTTCCAAATAATTAATGAATAATTAGCATATAGTAACAATTTTAACTACTGAGATAGATTGAAATCGATCCTGTCTTCATGTTTGACAAGATACACATCAACAATAATTAATGCAAGAAGCCTAGGTACCAATAATAATGGGAAGCACAGGGTGGTATTCAAGTGTGAAAGAGCATTAACATTGTACAATGTTAAGAATTTTAAGCATTTTGTTACAAGTTATTTTAGTCTCTAATGGCAATTATGTTTTATGATTTTATTTTGTCAAATCAATTAACATTGTGAAGACATGGCTAGAAATATAAAAACAATAAATCCGCTTTTAAAAATAAAAATAAATAGCTTTATTTAAAAATAAAAATAAATAGCTACGAAAAAAATACTAAATGAAGTCCATGAACTCTTGCATCTGCAAGGCAGGATTAGGGTGAATCGTAAATTAAAACTAAGTCAGGGCCTGGAGAGATAGCACAGCCGCGTTTGCCTTGCAAGCAGCCGATCCAGGACCAAAGGTGTTTGATTCGAATCCCTGTGTCCCATATGGTCCCCCGTGCCTGCCAGGAGCTATTTCTGAGCAGACATCCAGGAGTAATCCCTGAGCACCGCCGGGGGTGTGGCCCAAAAAACAAAAAGAAAAAAAAAAAAAAACTAAGTTAGAAATGTGGATAATTAAGATTTTCTACATAGAGAATTGTTTACTTTTAGTTTACATTTTACTTTAAGCTCATTTTAGGTTAAATAATGAGAATTCTATAAGACTTCCATTATAAATTATTTTAAGTTTGAGTTTTAGGGTTATGGATGTATAAAAAATTTTTATTCAAGATATAGTCAATGTAGTATATCAAATTAATTTATGTCTTAAACTTCTATTTTATTGATCTATATTTCTAAAATGAAAACTTAATGATGACATGGACTTAATGTGCCAGAAAGCATATATTGCCCAAAAGTCAGACTGAATTTTGGAACCAACTAATTACCCTAGTTTATGTATCTTCTCTTTCTCAGGCAAAACCACGCAACTTGAACTAGATAGTCCTGCCTACAGTTAGAGGGGGAGATACGGGAGGCATCAAGACCAAACAGGTGCAAGACTACTAAGTAGAGGGTTGGATACAGAGGGGATCACATATTATGGCCGCCCTGGGGGTGAGGGAAGAGGGAATGGGAGGTAGGACAAATACAGAGGTGTAGGGAGGACAATCTGGTGATGGGAATCCCCCCTGATTTTATGTAAATATGTTCCTAAAATGTTATTGACAACAATATGTAAGCCACTATGATCAAAATAAAAATTATATTAAAAAATAACAATATAGTAATATTAAGGATTATATTTAAAAATGATTTGTGCAAATGACAGAAGCAAAGACAGATGATAAAGAACAAAACATAAGCCTATAAAGAAAATTCTTTATAATTGATAAATATTATAATTATATATTTTAATCGATATTATGAAGATTGAGAAGTCAAGAACAATCTGTATAAAGAAAGTATCATTAATAAAGATGTTTTCCCTTCTGGATTACCAAAGGATCAACTAATGATTTTGACTACATTTCAGATTCAAACCATATGTTAAAAAATATCTCACTACTCAATAGCAGTAGCTAGTTATATTAAAATATTTTCAGAAAGAAAAGGCAACATATTTTTAGCAACTCCTTAATATTTTCTAATCTTATTTTTATTTTTCACTGATATTTTGAATTTCTCTATCTCATATACTCCCCATGGTTTAAGGAACATTGCTAAACTATTTAAAATGACACTGTTCAAAGTCTTGATTTTGAAATGACGTTAGTGGAATTAATTAACCCCCCTTCTCACATTAGTTATCTGTCCTTTCAATTTTCTTAAAAACATTTCTGGTAGCCTAGGACATTTTCAACTATTTCTTTAGTGTTTTCGCTACATAGGTGTTTTTTTTAAATAGGTTATTATTTGTACAAAGAGTATTAATTATGCAAAAAAGTCTGCATTTTTCACACAGAGAAAAACACTATAGTAGGTAGATCATGTTCTTTATTGATGGAAAACATGTACCTGCTTATAGCTATGAGTCCAAAGGCCCAATTTACTAAAAATTAGCGATCCATCAGATTGATGGGCATTAAGCAATCTGCAGCGTTGGCGCCTTGAAATTTCTTGCATCAGTCACCAGATCATGATTTACTAATAGAGTTTCAGGGCTTGCAAAATAGCACAACTCTAACCACATATTAATATTTAATCTGGCATTTTAAGTGCACCTAACAAAAGACCCCAGAGCTGCTGACAGAACCCTAAATTGTGAATTTCTTAAAACTGAATTGAGCAGGTCTACAATGACTTAATGAAAAGAAAAGGAAACAGAAAAATAAATGGGCACTACTGTTTCTTAGGTAGACCTTACAATCCAAGGCCCTCATTTTTCTTAGAAGTATTTATCATTCACTTCTAGGTCCTTTATTTGAGAATCAGAAGGCTGTTTCTCGAGGCTGTCTGTAAAATGCCAAATTGGATGACAGCAGATGTATTTTGGCTAATAAATTTTATATCAGACAATTTGCTACTATAACAATTCAATGGCACTTCAAAAATATTGCTCAATGAGAGAATATCTAGTCTATAAATCACTCAAGTCATCTTATTACATGATTTTAAGCAAAGATATTGTGTGTTCTGAAGTAGTAACCTGAAGAAATACTTAGAGGGCAAGCTGTAGGCTTTGCCGCCCTATTTTCCGGTCTTAAGATCATGATCACCACTAATACCAAGTTCCATAGATTTCCAGATCCAATTCATACGAATGTGAAAGTTTATTATAATGCATTATATATATATGTACTTGATATTATATCCAATATATATGATGAATACATGGCTAAGTTGTTGAGTGGCTTCCATTTGTAACAAAAATATTGTCATAATTTATGTAAGATGTTCCTGTAATAACAGAATGTCACTTGTAATAACAGAATGTTTACTAGTGTAAAATGAGGGTTATAAATGATACTTCTTATCTATAGAACAAAACACAAAAGACAACTTATTAGCAAAAGATAAATTGCTTAGCAAGAGCTCAATGAGATGCTAGGTTTCTTATGGAAAGGAGGAAAAAAGGCTTTTTATTTGCACAGACCGATGCCTTTTATAATCCATTTAAAATAATATACTTGCCACTAGGTGGCTATTTCTGATCAGATCATTTTACCATTTTAATTACATTTTTAATATCCAGGCTGCATAAATAAAGATAAATTGCAAGCCCTGAACAATCTAGCTGCCAGCTCAGGCATAGTCAGTTATAATATCAGCTTTTTGTTTGTGCCTTGTCTAATGAGATTCTGAAATCTAGGCTTCGCCAATCAATAATTTTAATTTTAGAATCGCCTTTTGATCTTTCATTGCGTGTTTGTTTGGGAAAATGATCAGTAGGACAAAGCTGATAATATATGCAGAAACAATCTCTCAGCAGAGCTATATGCACATTCCTCGCCATCAACAGAAGCCTGCCGACTAAGCTTGACACAGCTCTAATTAGCATGCAGATATGTGTCGCCTCATTGGCAATTCAAATTGCTTTTTTTATAATGTACCTCAAATTGTGCTACTCAAACATTGTATTTGATTTCCAAAGCCCCCTGGGCATCCCATAATGTCTCCCTTCATCCTGGCATTTATATTGAACAATCTGCTGAGACTGGCTGTCTTTTCCAAAGCACCCAACATTGCATCCCTGGGACCAGTTTTCCTTCTTGTCAGAGAAGCACCTTGTCCTGCAGAATTTCTTGTGCCCCATTTGTAGGCGTAGGGACAGCTATGTTGTTACCTGATAGGTCGTTCCTCCCACGTGGCTGATCTACAGGAGGCTCCATTCCTGTGCCATTCATTTTTTTTAAATGGGGGGAGGAGGTCTGAGGAAACACATTAATATGCAGCACATAACCACATCTCCGAATGTCAGTCTTCCGTTCTTCATTAAACAAAAATGGCTGGATTGCCAAGATTGTTTTCCCTTTCTCCACATGCATGTTACACACATGTTCACACGTGCTTTCCTGGACACACACACATGCACACAACTTTCCCATGCATCTCCATACCTACCCAAGACACCCTGACCAAGATTATCATGAGGATTGAGTTGAAGGTAAAAGTTGTCTGCTGCACACAAGACATGTAGATATTAGATTCTGGCATACACTGGGGGCATTCCCCCTTTCTCTCTCTCTCTCTCTCTCTTTTTTTTTATCCAGGCAGCAACAAGTGGCAGAATCAATGGTGTACAGTTATTCAGCAATGCAATTCATTTCACTGGCTTTGGCTCCAAGCCAGATCCGCCATCTGTCTCTAGCTCTCCCTCTCCCCCCTCTCTCTCTCCCTCTCCCTCTCTTTCGCTTGAATTTATCCTACATTTCGCAATATTACGTGTCCTTATCCTATGCCAGAGGTACAACACCAGTCTCACCCCCATTCCTGCGTGGAGTTCTCTGAGTTCGGTGGCACCTGGGATATTCCACTTCAGTGCCATGGGGGAAAAAAGGGTAAGCAAAAAAAAAAAAAGGCAAAATAAAAGGATTAATGCAAAAAAGAGAAATATATATGTATCATGTTCTGGTCTCCAATTTCTCCTGCTTCAGCCTTTTATCCAAAGCCTTGAGATGGTTCTGCCTCATCCAGGAACTTTTCCTGCTTCGTTAGAGTGTCTTCTTCGTTTCCCAAACCAGATGCTGGCACTCCACACCATTGCACGGCTCCATGAAATGCCTGCTGTTGGACACTTTGCAGAGCTCTGCCACCAAGCAACCTCCTGCATTGGAAATCGGGGGACTACTCCAGGATCTTATGCGTGCTTGCTGTTTGAAGCTGCAGAAAAGTGAATAATCAATTAAGTATTGATTTCTTGTAAGATTTGGTAAATTTCAAAGGCAAAGACAAAGAGGATGGCTTAAGGAAACACTGCAGGGACTTGGCGTAAATTAGACAACTAACGGAAACGCAGAATAAAAATAACACCTCAACTGAAGATTTCCTTGGAAGAATTAGCACTAGCTATGGGAAGACAATGGTGGATTTAATCAAAACAGCAGGCATGCGAGAATTTTTTATCCGTGAACCAGAAAAAGGAGCTAATTAGAACCACCTTTTTAATGGAGCTAATTTGACTGAATGGATGCAAATGTGCTTTATTTATGGATGAAGAAGCAAGCCTTACTGCAATGATCTTGGGATCATCGTATCTGCTAAGCTTTGCAGTTGCTGTTACCTTCAGTACATTTTTATTTCCGGAGAAGGTATTTATATGTAAACAACAGCCAACCATGCAAAAGATTCATCGGAACAATATACTATGGTAGATGAGATATAAGCATAATTCTGCTGCCTCTCAGGATTTCTCCTAACTTGAGGGTTTTGCAACCTTTACGTGCCATGGGTGATGATGGTAAACAATAAATGAATGATGTTAAACTGTTGTGATTTTTTTCAATGTGTAGTTTATTAATTTTAGCTCTCATAACATGTTGGTTCAGAGTTATTTGGCAATTAATTCATAATGAAAGGAAGGAAATTGTTGGGTGGGGTTTGTTAAATGCATTTGCAGTTTTCTTAGAGATCGGAATGTGTAGGTCCCACCAAGTCCATGAGCTCTATAATTATAAAAGAATGGTAAAAATTTTTGATAATTTGAAGCATTGGTTTTATAATGAGAACAATGTGTTATAATCAGTAAAAGGAGAAATTTTTTATGTTTTCTTTCTGGGTAGACTCTTCTTGAGTGGTTAACTCCTCTGTTGCTGATGAGAAATAAATGAGAAGTAAATATCTTATAACTGGAAGGAAAGGGAGATTGTCCTGACAATGCTTTGTTCCTATGCATCCTCCTATTTCAGGCTTAAGTGCATTTTAAGCATTTTCTTCTATTTTTATGATTTCTTTTCATTATTTTTCTTCTTTTCATTATGTTTTTGCTGTCTTGCGATCTACGTTTCCTGAGCAACCATAGGAACCAAGTTACATTAGCTTCAACACAAAGACCTTGTAAGAATAATGAGTCCTCATTTGCATCGACATTTGTATTCAGATTTGCCAGGCTATAAACTTGGCAGATGAAGCGGAATATTAAGTAGAGGCTTCCATGGTAAATTGTAGATCTTGAAATTGTTCAGCACCCCCTCCCAGTTTCTATCTCTGGTGGCAGGTGAACTCAGGACCACTTGCTTCTTAAGAAGCACATTGGCTCCTTCGTCCTTTAGTGTATGATGTCATTTTCAAGCAAAAGGAGGAAGACCAGTAGTAGTAGGTCATAGTAGGTATTCTAGCACTCATATGACATGTGACTGGACTAGTAAGTGGAGATGTCAAAAATCTTGAGGGAGGTATCTTTAAATGATCGAATGCTTTGGGAAATTTATCCTGTATAGGCTAAGATTTGATTTTGTGGAAGACTCAAAAATACAAGTGTGTAAAGGTTCTAGAGGTCCAAAGTTGATTTTTGCTCATGAGCTAGCTATATTATGCCAATCTGAGTCATTGTCATTGGTCGACTCATATCCATTCATAAAAAAGTAAAACAATTAATTTTAATGTTACGGCGGATTGGCTTATGTAATTCTCAGCTTTACAGAATGGTGAACAGATAAAATAGAAGTAGTCATCCGTACTCCTGCTGAAACTCATATCCACAATACTGTAAGCAATGAGATAGAAAATGTAAAATCTAATTTCTGTGTTTGTGCTTGCCAATGCAATATCAAAAAATGAATAGTTAGAAACATTTGTGTATGATTTCATTTTTGCACACTATACTATTGTTTTAGATTTTTCTAACTAGAGTCTAAATTTATGGTCTTTTAACAGAATTCTCACTTGTTTGCATTTTTTTTACCTCTACCCCGCCAAAAAAAAAAAACAACCTTATTTTTAATGGAAAATAATAAAATATAAGATCAATATCGCAATGAATATACACTAAATATTCTAACAATAAAATTTCTTTTTAAATTTAAATAGTATAAATGATTAAACATAGACCAAGTCTATTATAAAAATACCCCCTTATACTATGTTGTAGAAAATTTTAACATTTATTAACTATCATGAGGAAATAACTGAATTAAATGTATTTTAGAAAAGCAATGCTTAATTGTGGAAGAAGAAATAGAAAGTTTTATGATAATAGGTTGGTCTTTAATTTTTGGAAATGTGTAAAATCACTGAAAGTTAATACTTCATAAATTTATAATAAAATAAAAATAATATAATAAACAAAATATTAACTCTTAAGTGTACTCTTTCATGAGAGAAGTTACAGCTGTATGGTAACTGTCATAACATGATATGAAGAATAAATAGAAACAAACACCTAAACCAAATTATTTTCCTTAAAAGGTAACACCTTGTAATGAAGACTAAGTATCCATATAACAAATTGCAGGCAATTATTTAAAACTTATATATCAATTGTAGACATTACTTTTATAATTCAAGCATTTGTCAATGAGTAGTTTTGAAACATTGTCACTATTTATAATGAACCTAAAATTCAATTTAATACTTTAAATTAGAAATCTCTTTTAGATGGTTTCATGGATGTTTCTTCATAGAAAACTGAAGAATACATTTGTCTGTACTTAAACATTCAGTAAACTTTGGTTTTCTATTCAAATATTAATTAGAAGAAAATATATTTATTTTTAAACCTTCAATACTGTCATCCATTTGAAACTGTCTTCTTAAATAAATGCTATTAGGTTGATTACATTTTGTGCATGCACTTACGATATAGTGTTGAAAATAATATACTGATGCATCTTATCAGGAGAACTTATAGCATTAGTTCATGTGCTTATGAAACAGGAGTGAGAATTATGTCCAAAATTATATCTGTGATATTCTTCATATCCACATGAAAATTTCTGTACTGTTACTTGCTAGCATTTCTCTGCACTGTTTATTGGATTTTTTTTATTAGTAATGATATTTTTCCTTTTATGTAAGATCACAGCTGGTCTCATATTCTAAATAAGAAAATCGAAACAAAATAAAAATGTTAAAGACACACACACACACATATATATATATATATATATATATATATATATATATATATATATATATATATATATATAAATTTAAATCTCCTACATAAGTTTGAAAAGGGAGCAAGCAAGCAGACTTGTAAGACATTTTATTTTGTCCCTCCAATTTGAAAACATCAAAATAACAGGGATATTTCTTTATATTAAACTGGAAAGAGAGTCCAATAGGTAGGGTAGTTGGCCTGCATGTTGCCAACTCAGTTTAATCCTTGACATCACAAATGGTCCCTAGATTTCTGCCAGAAGTGACTACTGAGTGCAGAAACAGGTAAGCTTTGAGCACCACTGGGTATGGCTAAAAATCCAAATGTTTATACATATATATGATTCATTATGTTATTTTATTGTGCTTTTATATCTAATAGAGGATTTTTATGTAAATTTATAAAAGGTAAAAATTTCCCAACCATAGTGAATATAGACATTGTTACATACCTAGTAAAGATGTCAGCCAGAGGCACCTCACCCAAAGGACAGGTCTCATATTTTTTTCAGCAGCACAGTCCTTGTCTTTAACAGATTATTGGAGGGACCTATTTACATTATGTTATGTGGAAGCACTGTTTCATTTTATTTAAGTTCAAAATGTTTCATTGTTTTTTTTTTTAGTAAGATACTGAAGGCTTTGATAAACTATAGGGAATATAGAATTGTGACATAAAACAATACATGTATTCTCAAGACTTTACCTTTGAAATAAATTTAAAATTTTCAACTGTACCTAATAAGAAAACAATGATCTGTATTGTCTTGATAATTTTCTTCTAAATATGTATTTAAGGAAATGGTTTTATAACCTGTGAATAGATGCATATGTAGGATATATGAGTCATATGATATATGAGTGATATGAGTCAATTCTAGGAATATATTGACATATAGTTGATACAGAATATATATTGATATTAGGTATCGATCTTATTTTAAAGTGTATGTTTTATTTCTGATTAGGACACAATCATTCAAAATCACAAACTCAATTAGAGTTGTACATATACAACATGTTTCTCTGTAAATACACATGTCAAAGTATGTTTCAAAAATGAAAAAGGATAATGACACTTTAGCAGCATGATGATGGGAAGATTACGTGAAGACAGTATAACAAAAATCAGTGAAACTTATATCACATAGAAATCTGTATTAAATTAAAATTCAGATTTAATTGTCAAATTCAAATACTTTTCCTTTTATAAATGAATCTTAGTTCAGGTCATTGAAAATAAGTGCATATTTATACTTAAGTATTTTGAGTTAATTTAGTAGATTTTTTCTATAATCATTAAAGAATGCATGCCATAAGTGAGTTAATGTGCATTTAATTATCTAACTTAAGTGTTCCGATAGTATCATAATATGAAAATTACAATCAGTCTGACATTGTACACAAATGTTATGTGCATTATATTTCCAAATATTTATATAAATTGTATAGATAACTATTTCAATTATTTTCACAATACTTTTCTGGTTGTATAAAATTAGTAAGCAAGATATTATATATCAGGTATTAAAAGGAAACAGCAAGAAAGTCTTAGTTTTATTACAGAATTTTATTTTACAAATTGAACTATAAATATTATTTGACAATAAATTTGTTGCATTATGTGTAATAGCTCCTTTTTCCCTCTGCAAAAATTTATCAAAATGTATTAATTGAAAAAAATTATTGGTTTAATCTCTCTTACTTGTTGATTATTCTAATGATAAATTTCATAATTTAACTTGAAATATATAAACACTGAGAAAAACTGACTTCTTAATTCTCTTACTTCGATTGCTCTCCAAGACAGTAGTCTAAATGAATCAGGTATGATTTCATCTTAAATTTTAAAATTAAAATAACATGGAGCTAACTTTAATTGATCTCTAGAATTGCTACTAAGTTTTCTCAGGTAACATCTTCTTAGTTAATTCAGTTTTATATCTTTGACCAATAGATATTCTTTACATTACTTAGTGCCCACTGAAATGCATTTATCTTTCCTTCGCTATTTACTGTTTTGAATCTAGCTCATTCTCTCTCTTGGCCTTCTTCTATGTTTAATGCTATTGATGCTTAACAGTAATTTCACTTTTTTTTTTTTTTTTGGCTGTTTTGTTTTAAGGTCACACCCAACTTTATTCAGGCCTCATCCTGGCTCAAGGATTAATCTTAGAGGTGTTTAGTATACTATATTTGCTGGGGATCAAACCAGGATCAGTATCTTGCAAGGCAGTCCTTTACCTGCTGTACTATGTCTCAGAGCCCCACTACTCTCTTTTTCAAGATAGCACCATTTTTACAAATTTTTATTATTTAAATGAGTATAATTATTTAAATTGAGTATAATTTTTCTATGTTTCAAGTTTCTAAAAAATAATTTTATTTTTAATTTTTATTTTTAAATGACAGTGTATTATTTCCTATTTTGAGTTGTTTACTGCTTCACTTTGAAAAAATATTAATTTACTGGGCTGTAGCGGTGGCACAAGCGTTTGGGCAGTTGCCTTGCATGTGCTAACCTAGGACAGACTATGGTTTGATTCCCCGGTGTTCCATATAGTCCCCTAAGCCAGGAGCAATTTCTGAGCGCATAGCCAGGAGTAACCCCTGAGCATCACCGGTGTGGCCCAAAAACCAAAAACAAAACACGAAAAATATTAATTTACTTATTTTTGTTTTGGGAGCCACGACTGGCTGTGCTCAGGGGCTCAGTGTTCATTCTGTATTGAGGAATCTTCCCTGGTGGCAGTCTGAGGACTTTGAGGAGTTCCAGGAGTCAAACTGAGTCAGCCATTTGCAAGTCAAGCTACTACCACTGTACTATTTCTCCAGTCCTGTCTCCATTTCAAATTTTACAAGAATCATTAGTTAATACTACTGATTTATATGTTCACCTACATCATTCCATATCATTATATAGTTGCTATGATATTTTCATATCTCTCCATCAGAATAATCTCTAAGAAACTAACTATACTCATGCCGTTTTCTTTACCAATCAATACAGATTCACTGAGGTCCTATTTTGTGTTATGCTCTTCATGGAAACTATGTGGTTCAAAAAGATAACCTAGAGGTCAATTCCCTTCTGAATCACCAGTGTCTCAGCTTGAGATATATAATTCCCTTATTTTAATTTGTAAGGTAATCTCAATTTTATAGCTTTGGAGAAGCCTGTGTCCTCACTTGAATGCTTTTCACAGCCTCTCTGCCTCTTGCTCTCCCATTTTCTGTCTCCATCTCTTCTTTCCGCCTGGGTTTCTGTCTCTTTTTGTCCTTCTCTCTCTCTTTTTCTTTTCTTGTTTTTCCTCCAATACTCACTCTCTTCTTATAGTCTCTGAATATAATAGTTTCACTATTATTTCTGCTAATAAAGGACTCACAAATTTCACAGACTCTTAAAGTATATAGTAAAGGTAAAATCTGCAGAAAAATATACGTAGAAATTTGTACTGAGGCACTTTGCCAATTCTAATGTATATATACAAAACCTGTTGGGGTTCAAATGACACAGAAAATGGCGCAATGTATAGCTTGAAACAAACTCCCATTTTTGTTTGATTTTAAAATATGGTTGTGGAACAAATATGTTTAGCAAACACTAGTTAGAACAGATGGTCTCAAAACTTTTGATCTCAAAACTTTATGCTATCAACAATGACTTAAGTTGCTGCAGGTTATACTTATGTATGTTGTGACAATAAATTTTACCATGTTAAAAAGTAAAATAGAGGGGCCAGAGCAATTGCACGTGGTTGACCCAGGACTGATGCTGGTTCGATCCCAGGCATCCAATATAATCCCCCCAGCTAGGAGTAATTTTTAAGCACATAGCCTGGAGTAGCCTGATAGTCGCCAGGTGTGGTCTAAAAACAGAAACAAAAAGTAGAATAGAAACTATGTTATGTATTATGTATTAATTTATTAAAGATAACAAAGACATTAAATATTATTACAATAGCATAGGGTACTAAGAATACAATGGATGTACATGGAATCTATTATGCTGAGTAAAATAAGTCAGAGGGAGTGAGATAGAAACAGAATAGTCTCACTCATCTATGGGTTTTAAGCAAAATAAAAGACATTGAAATGATTCCCAGAGATGAGAGCTGGAAGGACCAACTAAAGATATGAAGCTCACCACAAAGTGTGGTGAGTGCAGTTAGAGAAATAGCTATGCTGAGAACTATAATAACAATGTCAGTGAGTGAGGGAAGTAAAAAACCTGTCTCAAATATAGTTGGGTGGGGGGTGGGGAGGTGGGGGAGGAAGGAGTTGGAAGTATTGGTGATGGGAAAGTTGCACTAGTGAAAGGGGGTGTTCTTTTTATGACTGAAATCCAAGTACAATCATGTTTGTAATCACAGTGTTTAAATAATGATATTATAAAAAATAAATTGGTATAAAAAACAAAATAGAATTGTATTGCATTTTGCAAATCTCTTGAATGTTATGGTTTAAAAGGAAATGAATACTTATATTTGATTTCATTTTGCAACATGTGATTTTGATTAAGATGGGTGAAACCCTTTTTCACACATATGAAATTTAAAGAAAACACTTTCATAGTCTTTATTTTAATCTAATATTGCATATTATTTGTTGCTATGGGGCCAGAGTGATGGTAGAGCAGGTAAGAAATTTGCTGCACCTGTAGATCACTTGGGTTTAAACCAGAATTCCATAATATCTCTTTAGGCTACCAGGAATGATCGCTGAATACAGAACTAGAAATAAGCCCTGAGTACTGCCAGGTATGGCTACAAAACAAAACAAAATAAAAGTATTCCTTTTGTATGTAATAATTATCATTAAGTAATAGATTTTTAAAAGTTAGTTGCTTCATGGGGCCAGGGAGGTGGTGCAGATGGTAGGGAATTTGCCTTGCACATGGCTGACATAGAATGGACCATGGTTTGATCCCCTGGTATCCCATATGGTCCCCCAAGCCAGGAGCGATTTCTGAGCATATAGACAGGAGTAAACCCTGAGCATCATCGTGTGTGGCCCAAAAAGCAAAATAAGTACATAAGCAAATAAATAAATATGAATTAAAAATATAAAAAGTGTTAGTTGCTTGAGGCAGCAGAGATTAGAAATAGAGACCCTCAGGCAATGGTGAAGGGGAACAGACTGGTGGGGGTTGTGATGTGGATGTCATATTCATCCTATCATTGAGAGTTCCATATAATTCTAAATCACAGTGACTAAGTTATATTTAAATAAAATAAAGTTTCAGTGTAAAATATAAAATAATATAATCTGCCTTCTGTTTATGTTGAAATTTATTCTCTATTAGTACTCACAATGGATGTTTGAACCATTTGTATTTATGATGGATGTTATACACAATAGATGTGTTACTTGCTCAAATATCACAAATTAAACCCTTATATATTATTCACTGAATTATGCAAATATTCCAAATGTTGATACATTTTTATACAATAACAAACAATAACCACATTCTTGTATATTGCCATCATGATTTAATTGACAATTCATTAAGTATTTATTATCTAAAAACCTTATGATGGTAGATATAAATGTAAAAAAATCAATATCTCAAAGAAATGTACATTTTTATTTATTTTTGTGTTATTTGTGAAACAAGGTAATTTTTAATGAAACTTATTTAGAAAGATGTGAGGGTAAAAAAATGAAAAGAACATTGTTAGGAGAGAATATGGGCTACTACAGAGTGGAACTAGACAAAGAAACAAGAATTTAATCTTGGATGGTAAAATCAGACCTGTTTCTAAAGATCTTGGTGGCTGTGCAGTTCAGGGAATGGAGTTTATGAAGTCTTTCTTTGTGGTTCAAGCAGTTATGCTTCTTCAATGTCATTTTTTTGTTTTTTATGTGTTCTAGGTGTTTCAGAATAGTGCTACCATTCTGTGTTTTTCTTTTGTCTTCTGACTTACTTCGTTTAACATAACATGATCTAGGTCCATCCACGTTGCTGCAAAGTCTGTGATTGTATCATTTCTAACTGCCATGTAATATTCCATTGTATATATGTACCACATCTTAATGATCCATTCATCTGTTGTTGGACATCGAGGTTGGTTCCAAGATTTGGCTATTATACTGAGTGCTGCAATAAATAGTGGGGTGCATATGTATTTTGGAATGAATGTCCTTCCATCTTGGGGATATATGCCTAGGAGAGCAATTGCTGGGTCAAATGGCAGCTCAATTCTAAGTTCTTTGAGCACTCTCCAGACTTTTCTCCATAGATGTTGGACCAAGGGGCATTCCCACCAGCAATGAATGAGAGTTCCTTTCATACCACATCCTCTCCAACAAAGGTTGTTCCCATTATTTTTGATGTGAGCCAACCTCACTGGTGTGAGGTGGTATCTCATTGTTGTCTTGATTTGGATCTCCCTGATGATGAGCGAAGGTGAGCATGTTTTCATGTGTTTGTTGGCCATCCTTCTCTCTTCCTCAGAGAAATGTCTTCCACATACCACGAAAGCAGCAAGAAGAGAATAAATGATCTATTTTTTTGACGTCTTTATTTTGGTGTGGAGATTACGGTTGATGTCTCCAATATTATTTTATTTTATTTTGTTTTGTCTTTCTCTTTCTTTTTTGCACTTGAGTATGATTTGATTTCAGAACCGAGATTATTGTGTGGTGCCTGTCTTTATTGCTGTGGTGCTTATCGGTTATTTAATTCGATATTTTTTTTGTATTGTTGTGGTATTTTAATTACTTTTTTCACATCCTCTCTCAAACTGAGGTTGGAAGCCTCTAGACAGGACTCTGCCTATTTTCAGCATATTTGATTTTTGATTGAGAAGAGGACATATTAGGTGATGGGTATTCCCCTGATTCAATGTGAATATGTACCCAAAATACTACAGTGAAAGATATGTAAGCCATTATGAAAAAAAAAATTGTGTTTTTAATCATAAATTTTCTTTGACTTACATGTATTATTATATCAATTATATTATATGTTATGTTATGTCACTATATTATGTTATATTAGTTTACCTTATTATGTTAATCAATTTTGTCCTTTAAATGAATTCTTACTTTAAAAAAACAAACAAACAAAAAAAAAACAACTTTAGTTTGCTCTGAAGAAAAAAAAATAAAATAAATAAAAGATAAGATAAGGCCTCCCAAATCTTACCACAGGCTGTGTTCTTTACACTGGCTGTATAGAAAGAGGAGGTACAGTAAAGGCACCCCATATACACCTCAACACAGGCCCCTTGCCGGGTATGTATTGTGAATTGGGGGACAAAAAAAAAAAAAAAAAGAAACAAGAATTTAAGATATGTCTTCAAAGGAGTATATGTGCTTGAAGAGCAAACAAAGTTTATAATACTTTATATTAAAGAGAATGGATTGGGTCACCCAAGGTAGTTTCAGGGAATATTTCTGAATTTGTTCTCAGGTATCTAGCATAAAACTTCTTAAATAGTACAGTAGAAGCTATAAGGTTTCAATTTGCTGTTAATTATGTAAGCTAAAATAAAATAATGAACATCATCCCATTTTTATTCTCATTCATAAAAATAGAAGAAGTTTTACTCGATCATCTATAGGATTTTGTTTTATTTATTATTATATTGCAAGACTTTGACATATAAATCAAGCATTTTTATTATAACACTTATGATTTTTTATCTTTTGTATATTCATTTTTTCATGTCATCATGTCTTCATAATATACATATATATATATATATGAAAATCTACACACTCCAAAGCATTGTTTAAATTTACATATGAAGTTTCAAGGCTATTTTATCAGCCATTTTTTCCTTTTTGATTTTTGTTTTATTTTGGAGAAGCTGTACTGAGGACCAGAACATGGCTCTCTGCTCAGTGAGGACCATTCATTGAATGCCACAGAGCAGACTGATTAAATTATAAATGTGTATCAACACAATGAAATACTATGAAATAATTAAATAAGTATATAAAGTATGATGTGTTTGTATAGAAATTTTTCAAGGAAAGTCAAGTGAATAAAACAAGATACAGACAGAAGCATGTATATAATGCTAACCAATGTGTGTAAAGATAAATCATATAGAAATTTAAATATGTAAATAGCAGAAGCACAAACCAATAAAAATGAACTCTACAACAGAAGAATTAACTGTTTTGCTTTTTATTAATCAGTTGCTATCTCAACTTTCATTATACTCTATATTCTATCATGATACATGTCAACTTATTTCATGTTTTAAAGTTTTATATTCATAAAATACATAATAAATATCAAATTTTGTAATATTAGAACACCAATGCAATAAATAAATAAATAACTACAAATATGGCATTTTTACTTTATTTTACTTTTATTTAATTTTTTTATTATTTATTATTTTTACTTTATTTTTTTCTTATCACAGTGAGATTCAACATCTTACTGTTCAGGGGTATGGAAAAGTCACTGATCTGAGATATCACCAAAAATATTATATTCTTGTATACCACTGCATGAGACATTATTTCATTTTTATATACTTTATAAAAGATTTGTAGGTTATATTGTCACTATTTTTCATTAAAAAGTTCTATGAGTAATAAATCGAATGAAAATGCTTCCAAACTACATTGTGCTTCATATTTTTCATATTAGTTAGTCTCAGTTTTAATTTATCAAATCCATAAAATTTCAAGTTTAGTTTTAAATTCTTAATCATTAGTCAAGACTCAATTTGTTAAAATAAATCTCTTAAATGCTAAACCTTTTTAAATTTTCTTTTTCTTTCTCTTTTTTAAGGGGTACACACCTGGTGATGCTCAGGACTTACGCCTAGCTTTGTGCTAAAGGATCACTCCTATCAATTCTCTAGGAACTTTATGTTTTGCTGGGGACTGACCTGGAGTTAACAGTGTGTAAGGCAAGTCCCTTAGGCCCTGTATTAGCTCTCAGACTTTGAACCATCATTTTTTCAAATTATTTAATAAATTATTAAAAGTTGTACTGACATTTTTATAGTTGTATCCTTCTTTGATGCACTACTGCAATCATAAGGATAATAATATGGTGATAAATTTATTTTTCTTATACTGTTACTAAGTTGAAAACTATTTAAAAACACCTTTGTGTCTAAGACTCTTAAAAACTTAGTCATGATTAATTATTTAAATAAAATTTTATTTATTTATTTATTATTTATTTATTGGCTGTTGGCCTTATACTCAGTATTGCTCAGGGATTATTTCAGCTCTGTACTCAGAAATTACTCCTAGCAGTGTTTGAGAGACCACATAGGATGTTAGGGATAGAACCCATGTTGCTTGCATGCATGACAACCACCTTCCTCTGTACTATTATTTCATTCACCAAATTAAATAAAAACAATTAAAATTAAAAAAAGAAATGTGCTTAAATTAACCTAATATTTTATGACACATGATTCTTTTGTTTTTTTATGTTTTGTTTTTTTGTTTTTGGGCCACATTCAGTGATGCTCAGGGATTACTCCTGTTTATGTGCTCAGAAATGGCTCCTGGCTTGGGGGACCACATAGGACACAATAGATCAAACTAAGGTCCATCCTGGGTCAGCTGCGAGCAAGGCAAGCACCCTACAGCTGTGCTATTGCTCCGTCCCTGAAACATATCTCTTAATAACTTCAGTAAACTTAAGTAATCAACACAAAATTTATTTTTCTGATTACTTATAGACCTCTAGTTTTCTAAAATCAACATAACCTAACAACAGGTTATTTTTAGAGACAGGAAATAGCCAAAATTAATTAAAATAATTGAAACCAGTTTAGAAATATAATCAATTGTAATTTTAAGTAAAAATTGTAAAATGTAAAAATTCTTGCAAATGTTTTGAAAATAAAGGCAATGACAGATTTTTGCATTACTTTCTTTACCAGAACAAGATGCCCTTATTAAATATAAAAAAACCTAAATTTCATAAGTAAAGATAAAAAGGTAAAAATATTTAGTCAGTATGTTAAATGAGCAAGCAAATAAGAAAAACTTTATACGGGCCCAGAGAGACAGCACAGTGGCGTTTGCCTTGCAAGCAGCCGATCCTTGACCAAAGGTGGTTGGTACAAATCCTGGTGTCCCATATGGTCCCCCGTGCCTGCCAGGAGCTATTTCTGAGCAGACAGCCAGGAGTAACCCCTGAGCACCGCTGGATGTGGCCCAAAAACCAAAAAAAAAAAAAAAAAAAAAGAAAAAAAAGAAAAAAAAAAGAAAAACTTTATATGACAGTTGTTTCCAACTTGTCAAGTTAAAAACTTTGACCTTAGATTCTTACTTATAAATTTAAGTTCTCTTTTGATTCCTATACCTAAAATGATTCATTGAAAAAAAGAAGTACATATTCATACAATACTTTGTTGTGTGACAGATGTTTTAAATAATGTACAAAAAATAGACATTACCTGGACAATGACCCTAGAAATGATGTTACTGGTGTGTACAACACAATAACTAAGACATAAATAGGTCCCCAAGTAGGACCCTACTTTCTTGTGGTTATTGTGAGGCTAATCGATTTCACAAAAAACTTTTTCTACCTCTGCTACATTTTCATTTCTCATAAACACAAGCAGAATCCCTGTATTGAGCATACCAATCCAAAGTATAAAATATCCAGAAAAATCTTAGCACATAACCCTACACCTGACTTGGCATATTACCGACAATCACAAAAACAAATAAGCAAATAAACTCAAAATCCTTTGCAAAATCCTGCCAGAAAGTCATGTCAGAGCATTTCTGAAACTGCTCAATAGGTTAGAGGAAAGAAAATGGTAGATCCTGTTGAATGTACTTTTTGAGTTTAATCATCAAAACCATTCATGATAAAAAATAAAGCTGAAGAAATGTCATTATCTCTTCCAAATAATTCTTTCATTTTCTTGCTACAGACTCAAGCGTTTGTAGATTAAGTACATCTGTTACTGTTATAAAAATATTAACTTAGCGGACAAAATAAGCTCCCCAATTATTTGAGGGATAGAGTTTCAAAGCTATATTTAGGAAGTGGGGTGGAGCAATGGCCCTTGTCATTATCGGTCACCAAAAGTTCAATACAAGAGCCTTAGCTGATGCAGCTTGGAACTTATGATGCCACTATCATGCTGGGGATGTATAGGGCTGCCTAAAATGTTGCGGGGGTGGGGGTTGGAAATGTGGAGAGCCAGGAGATAGCCACAAGATAATAGTGCTCCTAACTCTCTGCTCAATTCACTTTACATACAAGTAAATTCCTGGTATAGATCAGAATTGCCAAGTTAGCTATGAGCACCTAAGGGCATAGATGCTAGAATCCAGTCTTCCTCTACAAGGCAAGCTAGGTTGTCGGAATTTCAGGTCTATATTTTCCTTTAAGAATTTCAGAGCAGTGGCGCAAGTGATAGGGTGTTTGCCTTGCATGTGCTAACCTAGGATGAACCTGGGTTTGAACTCTCCAGGCGCCTCATATGGTCCCTGAAGCCGGGAGCAATTTCTGATTGCATAGCCAGGAGTAACCCCTAAGTGTTTCTGGGTATAGCTCCAAAACCAACAAAATACAACAACAAAATTAATTTCAGGAGGAGGTGAAATAGAATAGCAAAATAGTTTTTATTGAAAGAAGTATTGAGAGAATCTTTCTCAGGTAGAAAAAGATTTACCTGTTGAGGGGAGAGCAAACTTCTCCAGGATGGAAAGATCAGAGAAGGAAAGAACAGAAAAGAGCTTTGTAAGAAGATTATATATACATACATACATACATACATACATACATACATACATACATACATACATACACAATGGAGTATTATGCAGCCGTCAGGAGAGATGAAGTTATGAAATTTTCCTATACATGGATGTACATGGAATCTCTTATGTTGAGTGAAATAAGTCAGAGGGAGAGAGATAGACACAGAATAGTCTCACTCTTTTATGGGTTTTAAGAAAAATAAAAGACATTTCTGCAATAATCCTCAGTGACAAAGAGAGCAGGATTGGAAGGTCCAATTCAGGACATGAAGCTCACCACAAAGAGTGATGAGTGCAGTTAGAGAAATAACTACACTAAGAACTATCATAACAATGTGAATGAATGAGGGAAGTGGAAAGTCTGTCTTGAGTACAGGTGGGGGTGGCGTGGGGAGGCGGGAGATTTGGGACATTGGTGGTGGAAATGTTGCACCATTGAAGGGGGGGTGTCCTTTACATGTTTTGAAACCCAACTACAATCATATTTTAATTAAGGTGTTTAAATAAAGATATTAATATAAAAATAAACAAAATAAAATAAAATAAAAAGATTCTATATAATTTCTCTGATTTGTGTCAATTTAGAATTACCTTTATACAAATAAGCTGATCAGGGCATTGCCCTGATTAGTCCTTTTATATTTATATCATGACCTTTGGATTCTCTAGTAGCTTCTCCTCTGCTGAGGACTTACACAGTTGTCTGGATGGGGCCTCATCTTCTGCAGCTCCAAAAAAGCTCAGGATTTGCATCTCAATGGGATGAACTCTTCTTACCTTTGGGCTACTTTAGGGCTGAGGAATTTTTTTTTTTAATTTTTTTTTTTTTTTTTTTTTTTTTTTTTGTTTTTTGGGTCACACCCGGCAGTGCTCAGGGGTTACTCCTGGCTTCATGCTCAGAAATTGCTCCTGGCAGGCACGGAATTTTTAAGGAATTTTTAAGTTTTGATTGTTCCTTTGCTTTAAGGTTTTGGGCCACACCCAGAGAAGCTCAGAACTTACTTCTTTTACTAGAGCCCTAGGGACCTTTGGTGTGCTGCAGAGCCTAAAACTCTAGTCTGTTGGAATGGATGACAAGTGCTCTATTCTATATATTATCACTGGTGAAATCAATCTCTCTCTTGCTCTCTCTCTCTCTCCCTTCTTCCCTCTTTCTCTCCCTCTCCCCCCTCTCTCTCACCAGTGCTCCTTCAGCCTATTCTTTCTATTCTCTCCCTCTCCCTCCCACTTTCACTCTCTCTCTCTGTCTCTCTCTGTCTCTCTCTGTCTCTCTCTCTCTCTCTCTCTCTCTCTCTCTCTCACACACACACACACACACACACACACACACACACACACACACACACACACACCCCACTACCTGCAACACAGTTATGCTTGAGGAAATAAAACCAAACTGGGTACTTGAACTGCTCTATATCTTAGGCCCAGACATTTCTGAAGTGAGGGTGAACCCCCCTCAAGAAAGTAATATTGGTATCATGATAGCAATTTTGTAGTTAGCTGGAGGACTGACTCTCCAAAGAAAGATGTTTTCTTCATAGGCAGAAGTATGGGTAAGGGATATGAGATGGAAGGAAGGACTTCAGAACATTGTATTCCAGAAATAAAAATAAAAATCTCTTGACATCTGGTTCACTTTGGCCAATCCATCTTATCTACATACCTAAACAAAATAAAGGGTTAGGTTTTAGGAGGAAGTGTCAGCTGAGAGGAAATCATTCTTCTATTCAGACTCAGGGCAAGAACTTTTGTCCTTATCTAATATTGATCTTTAACCCAGATTCATTCTCCACTTCTATTTATATGCATGTTGAAGCCTTCAGTGAAAAGAGACTGTTTCCTACTGAAGTGAACCCTCTATTATACTTGTTGCAGGGGATTCTAATAAAAGAGGTCACTGTATTTTGAAAGATTTTTCAACTTGTGCTTGAGGAAAGTTTATGGGAAAAATTTTTTTGGCTCACACCCAGCAGTCCTCGGGAGTTATTCCTGGCTCTGCACTAAACAGTAACTATTGGGGAGCCCAGCAGAAAATATGGGAAGTTAGGAATCAAATTTGGTTAGATTGCATGCCAGGCAAGAGCCCTATCTGCTGTACTATCACTCTCGCCCCCATAGGAGAAAGTTTTATACTTCCTGCTCTGTGGTATAACATAGACCTTTACTTTGTTTTGGATACGCATTTTCACACCTGAAAAATAGAACGAATCACAAATCATCTTATTAAATAGATAATTATTGACTTACCAAATGTAGGTATATGAATTCACATGCAGGAATATGTACTAATGGTGTATGTAGTGGGCTTATCCCACTAGTATGTGTTACATTTTACCTACTTATCTTTTACCTAAGAGTTAGAAAAAATACAAGGGTCTTGGGACTGTTAGGGTCTGGAGTCGAAGGTCAAGACCACACAATTGGGGCCCGGAGAGATAGCACAGCGGCGTTTGCCTTGCAAGCAGCCAATCTAGGACCAAAGGTGGTTGGTTCGAATCCCGGTGTCCCATATGGTCCCCCGTGCCTGCCAGGAGCTATTTCTTAGCAGACAGCCAGGAGTAACCCCTGAGCAACGCTGGGTGTGGCCCAAAAACCAAAAACCAAAAAAAAAAAAAAAAAAGAAGACCACACAATTGGAGGAAAGCTGAACAAAACTTTATTCCATCTACCAACGTCACAAAATTGACTGTTTAGAGTCATCTCTAGAAGTTGATAAACCCACCCAATGTCATGAATAGGATTGTATAGGGAAGAGATATAGGGAGGTCTTAGTTTTTTTTTTTTTTTTGGTTTGGTTTGGTTTAGTTTGGTTTTGGTTTTGGGGTCCGCCCTGAAGTGCTCAGGGGTTACTCCTGGCTCTGCGCTCTGAAATCAATCTTGGCAGGCTGGGGGGACCATATGGAAGGCTGGGATTCGAACCGGGGTCTGTCCTGTGTTGGCCACATGCAAGGCAAATGCCTTGCCTTACTGCTATGTTAACAATCCGGTCCCAAGTCCTAGCTTTTTGATGATCTTTAAAGTGATTGGCTGTTGGGCCCGGAGAGACAGCACAGAGGCATTTGCCTTGCAAGCAGCGGATCCAGGATCCCCCGTGCCTGCCAAGAGCTATTTCTGAGCAGACAGCCAGGAGTAACCCCTGAGCACTTCCGGGTGTGGCCCAAAAACAAACAAACAAAAAAAAAGATTGGCTGTTGTCTAGGGGTACCTTTCTACCATTCTCTGTGTCTTTCTCTGATAAGCTACCTGGGATGGTCTGGTAGATTGGGGCAGTGTTAATGGAAATAGGCTTGAGGAAACTAGCATGGTTTACCATGTGGTCCTTATAAAATGGTGTCCCTCCTGGTTTAGAACCTAAGAGAAGTCTGCCATGTGGCCTTTACAAAATGGCACCCCCACTACTTCAAAATCTAGGAAATATAGGACTTGGCTTGTAAACACTTACCTGGGTTTGATCCCTGCACCACATAACGTCTCCTGAGAACCACCAGGAGGAATTCTTTAGCACAGAATCAGGAATAAGCAGCCTATCACTGGGTGTGACTCAGAACCTATCACAAAAATTCTCACATAATAGGCAAAATCCTATTAACAAGGATAGGAGATAATCTTAGACACCATTTCACCTAACATCATAAATCTATAAGGAATAAAGAAAAGTTTTCCATTCTAACTAAAAGAAAAATAACACCATTTACAAGAACACTTATGTTATTTCTAATAAGTGACAAACACACATTTACATATAGTTTAAATTAGTAAAAATTTAAATACTACATTAGAATTACATTTCTTACTACAATGTCAATTAAATAACAGAAAGCTCAAACATGAGAATTATTAAAGAATTCTAAAAAGATGCCAACATAAGTTTCCAGTTCAAAGATATGGCAGGCTGAGAACTTCATTACTAAGATAAACAGCTGTGCCTAGGAGACTCTAAGGTCCAATTTTTGCTCCATTCTGTTCCACAGTTCCTAGGACAGACTATGCATCCATGTTTTATTAATTTGGCCCAACAAGACATACTTTCTGTGCCTTTGCCAGCCACTTTCCTGGAAAGGACCACACTACTCCCTTCCCAATGTCTGGAAATTACTACTCAGATCCATACCAAATCTATCTATCCTGTACAATAATGAGTTGAACGTTGTAATTAAATAAACAGACTCAAATTTAACTTGGTTTTTGAGAATGTTATGAATGATCACACAATGTGTGATTAAGAACAATGTTTTAATTACTCATTCAACATCTTAAATACTTTACAACCTAGTGCATTTACTTGCAAAGGCTGTTTGGTAAGTGGATAAGATTTTTTGTCGAAAATTATTTTAGTATCATATTTTAAAAAAGCATACACTGGACCAGGGAGAGAATTCAAAAGGTTGGAACATGAGCCTTGCACATATAAGATCCTCAGTTTCATCCCTAGGTCCTCATAACCCATCTTACACCAAAAAATATAGTCTTGATGGACTACAGTACTGCCATTAGCATTTCACCACTTAGGCAGATATGGAACTATCAAGCTGCCATTACTAGGTCAACTGCTGCCAGGAGTGGCACCAGGAACTTTTGAGCATCGTATTGCTTCCTGGGAAAGATGCTATTCAAAAATGAGCACAAAAAATCCTTAGAATCCCATTTCTATTTTATACTTTTCACCTTTTATGAAGTTAAATAAGATTTTTATAATTTTATATATGGTAAATACATAATAGTATACAATACAATAGTATAATACTATAGTAGAACAGTACAAAATAGTAGAAAAAGTGATATAATTTATTGAAAGGGGACATTTGTGTTTGGTTATGAAGTCTTTCATTTTAGCATATGTGTGCTGGTTTGTATACTGTGTGCATTGAATCCAGGGCCTCACAAATGCAAGGCATGTTCTTCAACATGACTTCTCTTCTCAGTTTAAAAAGGCAACTTTAAAGATGCTAAGATTATTTTATTATAGGAGTCTATATAAAATTTTTAAAAAATTGCTTATCATGAATATAAATGAGTTGATATTTAGGTAAGTAATTAGTTAATATAATTTAAATTACCATTTAAATATTTCAGGGATTTTTAACTCCTGCTATAAAGTTTATGTATTGCGTAATTTATCATAGTTTTTTTTCAATTTCAGTTAGTTCAACATTATATCATAATGTTCATGATTTTAGATTGCTTTTAGGAAAGGAAACTGGATGCTCAAGACTAGACGATACTTCATGGGTAGATTTCTCTTACAGTGCTCATTACCATAACACTTAGTTTTCTAGACTTGAAATTGATGATTATTTTTAAATATTCTCTATACACAATTTAACGCACGAAGCTTTTCTTTGGTACAGTAGGCCCTCACCCATTAAGATTGGCCTAAAACATGAAAAACCTTTACATCTGACTTTCCAGCTTTATATTTTGTAAGCATTCTGTCCCATTTCACCTGGGTCAGTTTTTCAACTGTAACCCATGGATCGATTCTCAGTGTCTGTCGATGTGTGCGCTTGAGTATATTGTGTTGGCCACCTCAATGTCTGTCTAATGTCCATCTGTAATATACATAATGTCTATCTATGTTATATATTGTCCTTCTCCCTGTTATATAAAACCCCTCCTTCCCCGCTTTGGTTACCACCTTAAAATTCTTTTCTAGCCCTTCACTCTCTCATCCGCCACTGGTTATTTTCCCTCATTTAACACTTTTTACCCTCAGTTCTTAACTCCTCAGGAAATGGAATGTTCCCCCTACCCCAACCAGCTGCCAACCAGCTCCCAAAGTGAAAAGATAGATTCCCAGCCCAAGAAGAAGATGCCACTGCTGCCACTGCTGCTGATTTGCTCTCGGCAGCTCCTTATCCTCACCTCCCTTCACTGTGAATTCTTACTTGCTACCAGATTTGGTTTCTGAAAAGCTCCCATCTAGAGGACATTTCCTGATATGTGACTGCTGGGAGCCATTTTTTAGAATTCACAAGACCAAATCACAGGCTAAATCTTTGCTCTAGATTTTATCCACCACCCCCCTCGACTATTTCAAAAGATGTAAAGGGGGCATGTATATCTCCTTCAAATATTTCTTTAGATGTATTTCCTTAATAGGTATAACCCTGGGGGCCGGGCGGTGGCGCTAAAGGTAAGGTGCCTGCCTTGCCTGCGCTAGCCTTGGACGGAACACGGTTCGATCCCCAGGTGTCCCATATGGTCCCCCAAGCCAGGAGCGACTTCTGAGCACATAGCCAGGAGTAACCCCTGAGCGTTACCGGGTGTGGCCCAAAAACCAAAAAAAAAAAAAAAAGGTATAACCCTTACTGCCTATCTTCTTATGTAGCAGCAATTTACCACATTAATTTGGATCTACTTAGTAGGGAATTCTAGTAGATAAGTTTCTCTAGTGTTCTGAGTTCATGTTAGAACCAAGTTATTGAGATTGTTTAGCTTGTTATGTTTAACCCCATATGCAACAATAGTACAATGTGGAATTGTTCCTTTTTGCATAGGCACATTAAAATGGAGAAACTGAATGTGTGCAAACAAGTTCTTATCGAACAGAGATAGAAACACATACATTTTATATTGCATTGGGGCCTTACATCCTGAACACTTGACTGAGAGAGCACATGGCAGAGAGAGGCCATGAGGTAAAAAGCAGACTCACTCCAATGAATCTTAAACAGGTATGCCTAAAACCCAACAATGAACAATTTTGTAACCAAGATGCTTAAATAAAGCAATATAAAAATTAAAAATATTTATATAAAATATATTTTAAAATATCTCCGGAGAGGAATGTTTAAGGGGTCCAGAAAGGAAAGACTAATGCACCCTAGACAAAAATTCAAAAGATTGATATAAAATCAATAAGACATTGCCAAATCAAAGGGAGCGTAGACAGTATGCTTGAAGAATTCAAGCATATTTCAGGAAAAATTCTGAATTTATTTTTTATACCCTGATTAAATCTTGTTTCCAAGAGGTAATTAGAAAGTCTGAAGGACACCCTCAGTAATTCTTAACCTACAAACTAGTTTAATGAGAGTGTAACTCCACCCTAGATTTAGGTGTAGCTACCTGAGACCCACCCATTTCTGGGAGGGGTCTTGGGTACCAGATATTATGTGTGACCTTACCTGCAAGACCCCGCCCATTCTTGGGAGTGTCTTGGAAAAGGTAGATAAGCCTTTGAGCCAGGGGATTAGGGGTTTCTGCCCTGCTGGGCTCTTTGGCTTTTGGGTTGTTGCCTCTTTTGGTCTTTGACCAGCATGGAGGTCAAAGGGAGATGGCTGAAAGGAATTAAGACGCAGGGCTAGTTAAGAATGGCTGAATGCTTGAAAGGTTATGAGATAGGCCACACACATGTGGTGAATAGGGCATGAATAAAGTTGATGCTTCCTGATGCCTGCCTGTGAGTGAGTTCAATACCCGTCGCTTTCCTGGACCCCAGTCCCGCCGGTTCATGGGGGATGAAGCCATGTGGCTGGGGCCTAAGGACAAAGGCCTCCATCCTTCACCATCCATCTCCATCTTTAATTATTTGATACAACATGAGAGGACCTTGAGACGCAAGTATTTCTGACACTTACTGAGTCACCAAGCCCCACATCAGTGGTGCTCATCTGGCAGTTCTAGGGATCTTCATGATTTTATTCATTCCAGAGATTGAACCAGTATCAGGTAGTCTAACTCTTGTATTAACTATCTAGCCTAGAACTTTGAGTTTTATAATTATACACTCATTGTATATTGTTCATTACTTATTACCAATAGTTAATGTGATTTAGTGGTATTTAGTGGTTCTTTGTGCTGAGAGAAGAAGCAGAAATATCTAGTCAAAGTCTTATACTACAATGAGCTATGCTGTAAGATTTTATTTAATAAAGATAAGCAAAGCATTTTATTTAATGCATTTATGATGATAAGAGAAAAGGAAGCATTAAATTTCAGAACTACTTGATTTTATATAAAATAAAGGAATTACCAATATACTTAAGACATATATATAGAAATATATATATAGAAATATATATATACTTAAGCATTAATCCATAAACATATCATTGTAAAATATAAATCACATCATAGTACTAATGCCTGTTAATTGCACAGATCTTTATACTTTGCAGACAAATTTTTTTTTCAAATACAAAATTTTATATTTATATATTAGATTTTGTTATATTATTCTTTTTTTAATTTTTTTAAATTTATTTAAACACCTTAATTACATATATGATTGTGTTTGGGTTTCAGTCATGTAAAGAACACCACCCATCACCAGTGCAACATTCCCACCACCAATGTCCAAAGTCTCCTTCCTCCCCACCCGACCCCCACCTGTACTCTAGACAGGCTCTCCATTTTCCTCATACATTCTCATTATTAGGACAGTTCAAAATGTAGTTATTTCCCTAACTAAACTCATCACTCTTTGTGGTGAGCTTCCTGAGGTGAGCTGGAACTTCCAGCTCTTTTCTCTTTTGTGTCTGAAAATTATTATTACAAGGGTGTCTTTCATTTTTCTTAAAACCCATAGATGAGTGAGACCATTCTGCGTTTTTCTCTCTCTCTCTGACTTATTTCACTCAGCAAAATAGATTCCGTGTACATCCATGTATAGGAAAATTTCATGACTTCATCTCTCCTGACAGCTGCATAATATTCCATTGTGTATATGTACCACAGTTTCTTTAGCCATTCGTCTGTTGAAGGGCATCTTGGTTGTTTCCAGAGTCTTGCTATGGTAAATAGTGCTGCAATGAATATAGGTGTAAGGAAGGGTTTTTTGTATTGTATTTTTGTGTTCCTAGGGTATATTCCTAGGAGTGGTATAGCTGGATCGTATGGGAGCTTGATTTCCAGTTTTTGGAGGAATCTCCATATCGCTTTCCATAAAGGTTGAACTAAACGGCATTCCCACCAGCAGTGGATAAGAGTTCCTTTCTCTCCACATCCCCGCCAACACTGTTTATTCTCATTCTTTGTGATGTGTGCCATTCTCTGGGGTGTGAGGTGGTATCTCATCATTGTTTTGATTTGCATCTCCCTGATGATTAGTGATGTGGAGCATTTTTTCATGTGTCTTTTGGCCATGTGTATTTCTTCTTTGTCAAAGTGTCTGTTCATTTCTTCTCCCCATTTTTTGATGGGGTTAGATTTTTTTTCTTGTAAAGTTCTGTCAGTGCCTTGTATATTTTGGAGATCAGCCCCTTATCTGATGGGTATTGGGTGAATAGTTTCTCCCACTCAGTGGGTGGCTCTTGTATCCTGGGCACTATTTCCTTTGAGGTGCAGAAGCTTCTAAGCTTAATATATTCCCATCTGTTAATCTCTGCTTTCACTTGCTTGGAGAGTGCAGTTTCCTCCTTGAAGATGCCTGTAATGTCCTGGAGTGTTTTGCCTATGTGCTGTTCTAGATATCTTATGGTTTTGGGGCTGATATCGAGGTCTTTAATCCATTTGGATTTTACCTTCGTACATGATGTTAGCTGGGGGTCTAAGTTCAATTTTTTGCAAGTGGCTATCCAATTGTGCCAACATCACTTGTTGAAGAGGCTTTCCCTGCTCCATTTAGGATTTCCTGCTCCTTTATCAAAAATTAGGTGGTTGTATGTCTGGGGAACATTTTCTGAGTATTCAAGCCTATTCCACTGACCTGAGGACCTATCCTTATTCCAATACCATGCTGTTTTGATAACTGTTGCTTTGTAGTAGAGTTTAAAGTTGGGGAAAGTAATTCCTCCCATATTCTTTTTCCCAATGATTGCTTTAGCTATTCGAGGGTGTTTATTGTTCCAAATGAATTTCAAAAGTGTCTGATCCACTTCTTTGAAGAATGTCATGGGTATCTTTAGAGGGATGGCATTAAATCTTTATAATGCCTCGGGGAGTATGGCCATTTTGATGATGTTAATCCTGCCAATCCATGAGCAGGGTATGCGTTTCCATTTCCGTGTGTCCTCTCTTATTTCTTGGAGCAGAGTTTTATAGTTTTCTTTGTATAGGTCCTTCACATATTTAGTCAAGTTGATTCCAAGATATTTGAGTTTGTGTGGCACTATTGTGAATGGGGTTGTTTTCTTAATGTCCATTTCATCCTTATTACTATTGGTGTATAGAAGGGCCATTGATTTTTGTGTTAATTTTGTAGCCTGCCACCTTGCTATATGAGTCTATTGTTTCTAGAAGCTTTTTGATAGAGTCTTTAGGGTTTTCTAAGTAGAGTATCATGTCATCTGCAAACAGTGAGAGCTTGACTTCTTCCTTTCCTATCTGGATTCCCTTGATATCCTTTTCTTGCCTAATCGCTATAGGAAGTACTTCCAGTGCTATGTTGAATAGGAGTGGTGAGAGAGGACAGCCTTGTCTTGTGCCAGAATTTAGAGGGAAGGCTTTCAGTTTTTCTCCATTGAGGATAATATTTGCCACTGGCTTGTGGTAGATGGCCTTCATTATATTGAGAAAGGTTCCCTCCATTCCCATCTTGCTGAGAGTTTTGATCAAGAATGGGTGTTGGACCTTATCAAATGCTTTCTCTGCATCTATTGATATGATCATGTGGTTTTTATTTTTCTTGTTATTGATGTTGTGTATTATGTTGATAGATTTACGGATGTTAAACCAGCCTTGCATTCCTGGGATGAAACCTACTTGATCGTAGTGGATGATCTTTTTAACGAGGCATTGAATCCTATTTGCCAGGATTTTGTTGAGGATCTTTGCATCTGCATTCATTTGTGATATTGGTCTGTAATTGTCTTTTTTGGTAGCGTCTCTGTCTGGTTTAGGTATCAAGGTGATATTTGCTTCATAAAAGCTATTTGAAAGTGTTTCTGTTTGTTCAATTTCATGAAAGAGTCTTGCCAAGATTGGCAGTAGTTCCTCTTGGAAAGTTTGATAGAATTCATTAGTGAATCCATCTGGACCTGGGCTTTTGTTTTGCGGCAGACATTTGATTACTGTTTTAATTTCATCAATGTTGATGGGGGTGTTTAGATATGCTACATCCTCTTCCTTCAACCGTGGAAGATTATAAGAGTCCAAGAATTTATCCATTTCTTCCAGGTTCTCATTTTTAGTGGCGTAGAGTTTTTCAAAGTAGTTTCTGATTACCCTTTGAATCTCTGTCATATCAGTAGTGATCGCTCCTTTTTCATTCCTGATACGAGTTATCAAGTTTCTCTCTCTCTCTTTCTTTGTTAGGTTTGCCAGTGGTCTATCAATCTTGTTTATTTTTTCAAAGAACCAACTTCTGCTTTCGTTGATCTTTCGGATTGTTTTTTGAGTTTCCACTTCGTTGATTTCTGCTCTCAGCTTTGTTATTTCCTTCTGTCTTCCTATTCTTGGGTCCTTTTGTTGAGCATTTTCTAGTTCTATTAGCTGTGTCATTAAGCTACTCAGGTAAGCTCCTTCTTCCTTCCTGATGTGTGCTTGCAAAGCTATAAATTTTCCTCTCAGTACTGCTTTTGCTGTGTCCCATAAGTTCTGATAGTTTGTGTCTTTATTGTCATTGGTTTCCAGGAACCTTTTGATTTCCTCCTTGATTTCATCTCGGACCCACTGGTTATGAGCATGAGGCTGTTTAACTTCCAGGTGTTAAAGTGTTTCTTCTGAGTCCCTTTGGAGTTCACAAATAATTTCAGAGCCTTGTGGTCAGCGAAGGTAGTCTGCAAAATTTCTATCCTCTTGATCTTATGGAGGTAAGTTTTATGCACTAGCGTGTAGTCTATCCTGGAGAATGTCCCATGTACATTGGAAAAGAATGTGTATCCAGGTTTCTGGGGATGGAGTGTCCTATATATATCCACTAGGCCTCTTTCTTCCATTTCTCTCCTCAGGTCTAGTATATTCTTGTTGGGTTTCAGTCTGGTTGACCTACCCAGTGTTGACAAAGCCGTGTTGAGGTCCCCCACAATTATTGTGTTGTTGTTGATATTATTTTTCAGATTTGTCAACTGTTGTATTAAATATTTTGCTGGCCCCTCATTCGGTGCATATATGTTTAGGAGAGTGAATTCTTCCTGCTCTACGTACCCCTTGATTAATATAAAATGTCCATCTTTGTCCCTTATAACCTTCCTGAGTATAAAGTTTGCATTATCTGATATTAGTATGGCCACTCCAGCTTTTTTATGGGTGTTGTTTGCCTGGATAATTTTTCTCCAGCCTTTTATTTTGAGTTTATATTTGTTCTGACTATTCAGGTGCGTTTCTTGTAGGCAGCAGAAGGTTGGATTGAGTTTTTTGATCCATTTAGCCACTCTGTGTCTCTTAACTGGTGCATTTAGTCCATTGACGTTGAGAGAAAGAATTGTCCTGGGATTTAATGCCATCTTTATTTCAAAATTTGGTGTGTCTTTTGGGTAGTCTTGTCTTAGATTAGGTCTTTCAGCTTTTCTCTTAAGACTGGTTTTGTGTCTGTGAAGTTTCTGAGCTGTTTTTTGTCTGTGAAGCCATGTATTCTTTCGTCAAACCGGAAAGTGAGTTTTGCTGGGTATAGTATTCTGGGTGAAGCATTCATTTCATTCAGTCTTGTCACAATATCCCACCACTGTTTTCTGGCATTGAGTGTTTCTGGTGACAGGTCTGCTGTAAATCTCAGGGAAGCTTGCTTGAACGTGATTTCCCCTTTTGATCTTGCTGTTTTCAGAATTCTGTCTCTATCTGTGGGATTTGTCATTGTGACTAGGATGTGTCTTGAGGTGGTTTTTCTGGGGTCTCTTTTGGTTGGTACTCTTCGAGCATGCAGATTTGATCACATATATTCTTTAGCTCTGGAAGTTTCTTTTTAATGATGTTCTTGACAGTTGATTCTTCCTGGAAATTTTCTTCCTGGGTCTCTGGGACTCCAATGATTCTTAAGTTGTTTCTTTTGATCTTATCATAGACTTCTACTATTTTCATCTGTTCCCATTCTTTGACTAATTTTTCCATTGTCTGCTCATTTGCTTTAAGTTTTTTGTCCAATCTCTCCTGCTGTATGGAATTGTTATGTATCTCATCTTCCACAGCACCAAGTCTATTCTCAGCTTCTGATACCCTGTCCCAGAGCTTATCCATTTTGTCATTCACTTCGTTTACTGACTTTTTCAGTCCTGTTAGTTGACATGTTATTTCAGTTTGGAGTTTTGTGATTTCTGTCTTCATATTTTCTTGGTTCTTATTAGTGTTCTGTTCAACTCGATCCATGGTTTCTTGGAGTCCGTTGAGCATCTTCCCTATTGCTAGTCTAAAGTCCTTATCTGAGATGTTGATTAGTTGGTTGGTCATTATCTGGTCCTCAGAATTGTCATCTTCATTCTCTATGTCTGATGCTGGCCTGCGTTGTTTCTCCATTGTCACACTTGTGTTGTGGGTTTTTCTACGTGTTGTGGTTGTATTCATTGTCTATATGATGCAGGCAGCACACTCCTCTGGCTCCTCCCTTTCTGGATGGGCTGACTTGCCTCTAAGGGAGGGGAGTCCTCCGTGGATGAAGCCTCACACTGGGTCAAATCTTAGGCCCGAGCATGCAACAGAGAAGACAGTCCGGAGAGAAATGCTTGCTTCTGTGATATAGCACAGTTCTTAGTGTGATTTTTCCTTCTTGTTGCAATGGAGTTCTTTCCTTAGAAAGAGTGCACGGCCGCTCTGCTTTGCTACGTGGCCGTGCTCCGCTGGAGCCTCTTTTTGCCCCACTCGCAAGAGTTTCACGCAAGAGGACAGTAGACAGACATAGACAGGTCACACTCACAGTTTTTCACAGTTGGGCCCCACTGGGCCGGTGTACTTTCGCGGATTTTCCCCGCCTGGTGTCACACACAGGGAGCTAGCTTGTGCAAAGCTTAGCCGGTTTTCATGCTCTGTAGTCTCTCCCTGAAAATGGCGTCTGGGCGAGCGAGGTTTCTGGAGCCTCTTTTTGCCCCACTCACAAGAGTTTCACGCAAGAGGACAGTAGACAGACATAGACAGGTCACACTCACAGTTTTTTCACAGTTGGGCCCCACTGGGCCGGTGTACTTTCGCAGATTTTCCCCGCCTGGTGTCACACACAGGGAGCCAGCTTGTGCAAAGCTTAGCCGGTTTTCATGCTCTGTAGTCCCTCCCTGAAAATGGCGTCTGGGCGAGCGAGGTTTCTGGAGCCTCTTTTTGCCCCACTCACAAGAGTTTCACGCAAGAGGACAGTAGACAGACATAGACAGGTCACACTCACAGTTTTTCACAGTTGGGCCCCACTGGGCCGGTGTACTTTCGCGGATTTTCCCCGCCTGGTGTCACACACAGGGAGCCAGCTTGTGCAAAGCTTAGCCGGTTTTCCAGACAAATTTTTGATCATGAACTCATTTAATTGTTGGTCTCTGGGAAGCTTTAAAGGCATTATTTCTAAGTTAGACACTCAGAGAACTCAGTGGGATATACCTGACAACAAAAGTGTAAAACTTATTCTGAATTCAGCCCTTCCACACAGGTTCCAGTATACTTTTTATGAAAGCAATATATAAATATGTACATATATGTGTTGTGTAAATATATAATATATATGTGTATAGACATTCAGTGTATAACATATACACTAAAATAATGATTGATAATTATACCACTCATATTTTACATTTCCTGTATGTAAGCAAATTTCATTCAAAACAATAAAATGAGTAAAGGAAGAACCAGGAAGTGAAAGAAAGAGGATCCTTACCTTGAGCCTCTTTAATGCAAATTGATTAAAAGTTCTTTAAGTGCTAGCTCACAAATAGAACTTGAAGCTTCTAAACACACCCACAAAACATAAACACACACAACACATACACAAATACCACCATCCCCCACAGAACTAAATTTAAAAGATTTCAAATTAACTTAACCAAGCATCTAAATTTTGAAATAAGAAAATCAAAACCCATGGAGGCTAATAGTTTTACAAATGAAGACTTCTGATTTACTCTGCACAGCAAAATAAACTCTCAGAATGGCTAACTTTCCACCATAGAGATTTCCAGAGTTTATAGCAATGAATCTTAGGACACATTTTCCCCAAGAAGAAAGTTAGAAGAAGGACAGACTATAGCACCCATTTGGACTGAGTTGGTTGGCAGGGTGGTGGTCTACTGCAGTGCATTCAGGGCTTTAAGATTTTATGGAGTAGTGAAACTTTAAATAAATATAGAACTCCTATCATTTGGATGCCAACACTTTACTTTTGCCAAGAAAAGACATTTAAAAATAAACAAAAGCAAAATGAGCATAAACTATTTTCACCACCATTTCACAAGAGAACAGACATGGCTATACTGAAGTCTGAAACACTCCTTTAAATGAAGAGAAGTCAGTCAGACCTATGGAAAAACACTTTATTATGTCTTTTCTTCATTTAACTGAGATTGAATGTATGCTTTATCAAGGACCAGCCCCACGTAAATAGTCAATATATAAGAACTACCAGAAATGGGAATGACTGAGCCCTCAGTTGAAGGTTAAAGAAGTAGGTATTAGTAAATCCCTTAAAAATAGTGTGATATGATCCTAGACATTCCATAGATCTAAATCTCAAAGTTGTTCATTTATAAAATGTGATGAGTTCTGAAATGCTAACATTCTAAAAATAATTAAAAATCTGGACAAAAACTACAGATACTTCAGAGAATCCAGATTCATTAGAAAACGAATATGCTAGCAATTGAATTCACCTGGAACTGAGCATTTCTCTCTTTTAGTCCACTAGTAGATTCTATATTGCTTTTAATGAGTAAAATGGTCAGAATGACTCAAACTATTGGTTTGTAGTGAATCAATTACCCATTTTTGTGGTAATGATTATTCTTGACATCATTACTTCTATCGTATGTGTGGGAAAAATTGAAGGTACATTGAAGAACAAAGTTGAAAGTATAGTGAGAAGAGGAGAGGACAAGCTTGAACATGTGAGTAGGAAGCAGGAATTTCCAAGCATGTGAGTGCTCAGGTGGCAGAGGTTTCTGCCCAGATATATTCAATCAACTAGGCCAGTTATTTAGTACAAAGGTCATGGGAGACAATATGACATAGACCTTATGGCATCAGAGATTATGCAAGTTACTCCAAGGTGCTTGCAGACAGCTAGGGCATTACCTGGTGGTGCTGTGGAACATCCAAGTTTGCACCCTTCAATGATAGGATGTTCATCTACTACAGGGGATCAAACCAAGGTGGGTTGCAAGAAAGCATGCTGCTTAAATCCTTGCACTATCTCTTGGACCCTACAATGTGTAAATATTTAATATTCATCTCTTGAGGCACTGCTTTGTATTAAACATTCCCAATCTTTTTTTTTGGGGGGGGGGGGGGCCACACCCGGCAGTGCTCAGGGGTTACTCCTGGCTGTCTGCTCAGAAATAGCTCCTGGGAAGCACGGGGGACCATATGAGACACCGGGATTTGAACCAACCACCTTTGGTCCTGGATCAGCTGCTTGCGAGGCAAACGCTGCTGTGTTATCTCTCAGGGCTCAACATTCCCAATCTTAAACAGATCACTATAGGTACTTTCAATTTCTTGTGTATCTAAGCAATTTATAGTGGACCAAAAAAAAAAAAGCTATTTTATCTTATTATCCTGGGGTCTGCAGAAATAATAATGAATCATACATATTCCGTTAAAGTTTAAAGAAAAGTTGAAACATAAAAGCTAGGTTTTTTGAATAAAATGCTTTAAAAGTTAAGAGGAGAAACTACAGGAAACCTAGAAACAATAAGGTAGAAGTAGATTTAAATAAGAAACTCTTTTCCTTAGTTTGCTTCAGTTACACTCATAATAAAATTATAACTTAACATTTGTACTTAATTATAGTGCGGAGAAAGTGTTTTTATAGCAAAGCAGAACTAAATCTTGAGCTTTATTGCCAATAGGTTTGTTGTTTCACTGACAGGTTGTATAAATCAATAGTGATGAATTAATCTCAGAACAGACAAACACAAATCTTGACTAAGTAAGAAATAATGAAGATTGTGTCCATTTGTGTTCATGACAAACACACATATTTGTGTCCAAATGGCTACAAGTATACCATCATTATAAGTTTTCATAAGAGAATAGCAGCTCTAAAAACAGTTAGGTGTTATTATTAACCATCATATTTACAAAAAGAGTTTATATATATATTTATATATACATATATAAATAGTTTAATATACATATATAACCCCATGAAACAACAGTCTACAGAAGAGATACTGTAAGGTGTGCAAACTTTCTTTTTACAAAAATCCACAACATTCAATAAAGTCATCTACTTCTCTTTTGGTGTTTTCTTTCTTTCTTTTTTTTTTGTCCTAAACTCCAAAGTTGATTGAAAAAGTGTAAGGTTCTTCCATGGGTTGGATTTTGTGGTACCCTCCACAGAAATTTCATGTGACTTTTGTACATAAGTAATTGCTATCATGAAAATTCCTGATTTTCCAAAAATAAATGATGCATAAAAGGCACATAAAAGTTCAGTTAATAAGTCCCAATGCGTTCAAGAACATATCTTAGCTCAGCCAATGGAACTAGTTTTTTATTCAGTGGAGACCTCTTAAATGCATTGCCTCAGTGCACAGTAAATCTATTCTTTTAGCAGGTTTATTCCTTTATCTGGTAGTCAATTAAGTGGCCTTTCATGAAATGTAGCAATGACATACATTTGTGGAGGGTGGTATATTCTTATAACTTGTCTGATTATCTTTAGGCTTTAACATGTATTATTTATGAGTATTATTTCTTGAGCAGGTTTATGCCTTCATCAAGCAATCATGAACACATTTTAAGTATAAATGGAGTCTATAGCAACTGGAAGCCACCCTGATTTTAGCAAGGCTCATTCTTGCACAAATATCCTATTCAATTTTGAAGGAATTGTATTTTGAGAATAAAATTTATTTTGTCATTTTACCTCCTCAATCTCCAAATTGTAATACCTATACTACAAAGAAAAGCAATCACTGTAGCATGCATTCAACTAAATATTTCTAGCTATAGAAATGTCATCAGCTTGTTTCATATATCTAAGATTAACTGAGAGAAAAGATTTTAAAATACAACAGCATCAATGATAATTCCGTCAACCTAAGAGAAGCCTTCTCAGAATAAATGTCAGAGAATATATTGATACACTGGTGGGTGACAAAATATAATTCTATTTTTAATGTTGTTGATGCTAGAATTTTATCATTGTGTATATTTTGTCAAATTTTAACCTGACTATATCATGTTTTTCCTGCCTCCAAAAAAATTAAAGTGAATACTCTATTTTAAAATATTGACTTTACTTACATTTTGCATGATTTATTTTGCAGTTAAGGTATTAACAAAGAAAAATATAAATTCTGCTCTAATAGTATCATTAAGTCAGCATTTTAAGCAACTACTCTGTTTAATTAAATATTTTAAGGTTACTATGATATTTGGAAACAAAATAGCAATGTAGTTGGGGATACGACAGCCCAACAGTGTTCTTATCTTTAAATGTCTTCACTGAGCCCAATCTACAGATAAATTAGCTGTTTTTAAATTAAAGAATATTATGAGTTAGTAATGGTATGACATTCTTTTTTATGACTATAGCCTGGGTTATAATGTGACAAGAAAAAAAATGTAATGTTTCCAATATGACAGTTTTTTAGATTTGTGTTGCCTGAGGTAGTTCAGCTGAACAATAAACTATAATTTGATTGATGGAAAATTGAAGTGGTTCATCTAATCTGCCAGTCTAGCCTAGCCCAGCTTTGGTTTTGCATGTATGATGATATATCACAGTTTAGAGATAATGTTGTTTGTATTAGACAGCAGATTTTTTTCCTCACACATAAAAGGTTGAACTTTATTACATAGGAATGATCAAAATATGCCATGAATTAGCATGGAATCAAATTTGTTGGGGTATAAATTTGTAAGTTTAAATTGTAGAAAACTAAAATAAAGCCTTAGAACATTTATTTGTTAGGGTAAATTGGCCATGTAGAAGCATTATTTAGTCCGAAGTAGCAAGTCCTTCTCACCCAAGAAAAAGACTATAGTTATTTCACCTTTGTTTTAAACAAATGTTTCTGTGGTCAAAAGAAACCTCATAAACATTAACCTTATTAAGACTAAGAAACTCTAGAGAGGAGAAAATATGCATTTGAAAAATATGAAAATAGCAATGAGCAAAACTAAATAACACTTTACGTATGCAAATTCAAATAGCAAATTGGTAATCAAAGAACATGAGGCTATTTATAATTAACTGCTGAATATTGATGATTTCTCAGATTTAACCATGGAAGATTAACATTAAAAGTCTGAGTTAATTTCAGAATATAATTTTAAATAAAATGGTTCATGTTCTATTATGAGCAGTAAAAACACCTTTTGTATATAATGTGTACAACTATCAACAGAAAAAATCTGACTCTTTTTCTCTTTAAATTTAACATGGAAAGATAAAATACAGAAAAATATCTTAAAGTCACAAATAAATTACTAATGACATTCAAGAATACAAAGCAATAATTTATAGACTATTAGAGATAGGAATATATCTGCAAGTAGAAAAGTAAATATTTGAATTTAAAAAAATCACGGAATTAGCCTGTGAGTCAAGTATCAAATGGTGTTTGTTAGAAATAAATTAGAATAAATTGTATTCAAGAATACAAAGCAATAATTTATAGACTATTAGAGATAGGAATATATCTGCAAGTAGAAAAGTAAATATTTGAATTTAAAAAAATCACGGAATTAGCCTGTGAGTCAAGTATCAAATGGTGTTTGTTAGAAATAAATTAGAAGTTTTAAAAAAATCATTGATTGAGAATTGAAATTTTCAGTATAATTTTTGTCTTGTATTCAGGAAAATCCAATTGTTGTTGAATAAAAAATAATAAATGTTTGTTGTTTTGTGATTATTTAGAGTCTACCATTTATTCAAATAACAGGAATGGAAGTGTGTTTTATTTATCAAATAAACCAAACACTTTAAAATTTCATTAACATTAAAGCAGTCAGTTATAGACATTTGATTGTGATTAGTGTTGATGTGATAATTGGAAGATTTAACTATTACCTTCTTTAGAAAATAATTTGAACATGTATCTTTTCTTGTCTGAGACCAATATTCTGGTACATGATAGAAAAACATACTTTGGGGGTCAGAGAGCTCATGCAGTAGGTATAGTGCTTGACTTACATTTATACATGCAATTACTTAAGTATAAATTTTGTCAATTTCTATGAAGACAAGAGTTCTTGTAGATCTTTCTTCATTAATCATGTTTTTTATTATTTATATTTTGGATTTAAGAACCATACCAAGTGGCAGTTCTCAGGGCAAATGTTTTGCTCTTTTTGCAGTGTTTCTCTGGTTTTCTTCAGTCTATCTGCGGTCTCAAAGATTTAAACTGGAGCCAGGGCTGAAGAAGTCACAGGCAAAGCAAGTGTCTTACTGCCTAAACTACCTATCTCACACTAATAACAGTAATTTAGAAATGCTTCTTAAGAATAATGAAAATAGAAACGTTTATACTGGAAGAGACAGATCACACTTCTAACATATGTAAGATCCTGAGTCAACTCATTGCAGAGCATGTACACCTGCCTTTCAGCATTTCTGTGAGTATATTTGTTAATATTACAACAGGTAATGCTCAGGGGTTATTCCTGACCATGCACTCAGAAATCACTCCTGGATAGGAGATGCCTGGGGTCGAACCGAAGTTGCAAATGCCTGCAAGGCAAACGCCCTACCACTGCGCTATAGCTCCGTCCCCATTTCTGTGAGTAGTTACACACTCTCTGAGTACAGCTGAAAATGGCCTCTCTAAAAAGGGTAAAAAAATTGGGGCCAGAGAAATAGCATGGGGTAAGGCGTTTGCCTTTCATGCGGAAGGACGGTGGTTCAAATCCCAGCGTCCCACATAGTCCCCCGAGCCTGCCAGGAGTGACTCCTGAGCACTGCTTGGTGTGACCCAAAAACCAAAAAAGGGTGAAAAATTAAAAATAAAAGTATATTTATTTATTCTTATATTTATTTACCTGGTAGAAAGGATGAAGAAAGATATCAATAGAGTTTAGAAATTACTCAATTATGCTAAATCCTTTAGTTTACATATTATGAAATGGGTAAGTACTGAAAATCATTTATGAAGAATATCTAATGGCCCTACGGCACATGTAAATTGTTTAGAATATGTTTTTGATTGGTAAACATAATGCAAACATGTCTCTGTTATACAAAAATATCTATGAAAAATTGGAATACCAAGAGTCTAAGGAACACATGCTAGAAAAACATACTTTTGGGGGTCAGAGAGATCATGAAGTAGGTATAGTGCTTGACTTACATGTTCTCAGCCCAGGTTTGACTTCCAGTACTACATATGGTCTCCAAAGTACAACTAGGGGTGATCCTGAATGACAGAGTGAGGAGAAGCTAAAACATTACCAAGTGTAACCCTTTCCTTCAAAAATGTTTAACAAAATAATAAAATATATAGTTCAATTTTCTTTAATATTTTTTATATTTCCAAATATTTCTTGATGAACATGCACTGTTCTATAATTCTTATAGGTTAATGGTCTTTATTATAATATCCTGTTACTATTGTGCTAGATTTAAGACCCATAAGAAAAGGGGAAGAACAACCAAAAAAAATCTTTTTTTTTTTTTTTTTTTTTTTTTTGGTTTTTGGGCCACACCCAGCCACGCTCAGGGGTTACTCCTGGCTGTCTGTTCAGAAATAGCTCCTGGCAGGCACGGGGGACCATATGGGACACCGGGATTCGAACCAACCACCTTTGGTCCTGGATCGACTGCTTGCAAGGCAAACACCACTGTGCTATCTCTCCGGGCCCAACCAAAGAAAATCTTAGGTCTAGTCAGATTTCTTTATACTAGTTTAATACTTTCTAGCTGAGTGACCTTAAACCTTTATCTAATAACACTAAACTTCAATTTTCACATATTAAATTTAATAATTAATATTCTATGTATAATATTTAGAGAGAAGAAATGAATACACATTATCCTTTATGAGGAAGAGGGTCCAAGGAAAAAATTAAAAAAATAAATATATTACAGCCAAAACATTACAAATACACTGCACATAGTGGAAACAGAAGAAAAAAGTAGAATGACATGATCTGGAAATGATTGCCAATTTTTTTATATTAATGAATAATAAAAATGCAAGAGAATGCTTTTTGGAATATAAGATTTATTACCAGGACATCCACAAAATTTTCTGAATTTATATGTGAAAATATTTAGACTTCAATTTTTTTAGTTTTCTTATTTTTGTTTTTATTTTCTTTTTATTAATATATTTATATAAACATCTTGATTACAAATATAATTGTGATTAGGTTTCAGTCATGTAAAGAACACCCCCCTTCACCAGTGTAACATTCCCACCACCAATGTCCTAAATCTCCCTCCATCCCACCCAAGACTTCAATTTTTGTTTACTTTATTTATCTGGAATTTTTGTGGTATTCTGGAAAATTTTGTTCAAATATTTTTCTTCATCTGGACTTAATAAACTATAATAAAAATTGGCAATTCAAGCAGGAATGAGATATCATATTACCAGTAAGCCCACTTCATCTTCAAGACATACAAGAGAAGTAGTTCTAGACATTAAAGAATAATCATAAATCTTGGTACTTCCACAATCTCTTGTAAAGGTAAGCCATTCTCCAATTCAATCTTAAAACTTGAGGTAATATTATTGCTGTATATGAAATTCAGCATTTATTTTGAATTGGCACTCCACACCCACTGATCTTAACCAATCTTCTATCTCTTTATGTAAATAGTATTTTTTAAGACATATATTTAAAAAGATTTTGATCCGTGTCTCCTTTCTTGTTGCAATGGTAAATTTGAGCATTTTGGTAGAGACCTAATGATCCACAAATTCACAAATATTAATGTTCTGTTACTGGAAAGGTCAACTCTTATTCAAAGTAACCTATTCTGTGGCATAATGTCTTAGACATAAAACCTACCTTTGGAAATCTTCATTTTAACCTTAGTGAAGTATATCTCCATCAATACCTTACATAATCAGTAAAAACATTTATTACTTTTTAGAATTAGAGCTATTAAAATAGAAAATTGAAGGCAATTTAGAGGCCAAATAAAAACTAATGTTTAGGTGAGTCAAAATTTAAGAAAAACCCTTGGTAGTAGAGTATTCAGTAAAGGGCTCATGATACAGAGACTTGAAAATTTCTACCAATTGTGGCCTACGTTTTCCCATTCCCTGGACACGTTTCACAGAGAGCAATTTGGGTGTTATTAATTTGGTATTATTTTCTTTATTTCTTTGAAATTTTGGGCCACACCCGGTAACGCTCAGGGGTTACTCCTGGTTATGCGCTCAGAAATCTCTCCTGGCTTGGGGAACCATATGGGACGCCAGGAGATTGAACCATAGTCCGTCCTGGGTCAACTGTGCAAGGCAAATGCCCTACTGTTGCACCACCGCTCTGGCCCAAGTGTTATTTTCTTAAGTACTTCAACACTTTCTCCTTCCAGCCAATTTCTCCTTAGCTATATATCTCTTGTCCACTTAATGAACAGAAACACTAACAAATGAGCAGTATTAATTCTATCTTTTTCAGTACCTTTAAGTTCCCACTGTTAGAATTTATACCATAATTTGAATCAAACTTTCATTTGTTTAGCATTCCCCTCTGATATTTTGGGAGTAAACTGCATAAAAACCTGTCACAATTTCAAAAACTTAACAATTTACCAGAGTAATCATAGATGGCTGAACTTAGATTTAAATGTATTCTAAGATTTTTATATTTGACCAATCCTATTTTTCAATACAATTAGTGCAATTTTTATTCTCTAAGTCAACTAATTACATTTTAAAATAAAATTATTATTAGAAACTTTCCAGAAATCAATCGTTTTAGAATTGTTTCTTGGAACAATAGAGACAGTATAGCTAGGACACTTGGCCTTACATCAAACAACCCAGCTTCAGTGCCCAGCACTCTATATGGTTTTCCAAGCCCTGACAAGAGTGAGCTAGTAGTAAGTCCGAAGCCCTGCTGATTGTGGTCTGAAACCAAAATAAATAATTAAAAGAATGAATATGTTAATAAAAAGAATATTCCTCATAAATTCCTGATGAAATAAACTGTTTTGTGAATAAAACCATGCTGAAGAGAGTTGAAAAGTTTAAGATGCACCATGCTAAACATCTATATTTTTTATTTAGACAAACAACAAAAACAAACAAAACATCCATTGATACCTGTGGGAATTTTGACAGAAAAGAGAGCAAGAATTAAAAATTTACATTTTTAAGAGAGATATTAAAAAGACAAAGAAAAATGAGATGTAGTTTGAGTTTTCCTTTCAGTGACTTCAGGATAATGGCTTTGAGTAGGTTTTCACTACTTTTTCAAAGAAAATTTCTCACAGATTTTTTTTTTTTAGAGAATAAGTAGGAAAAATGTGGAATGTATTTTGAAGTCCAATTAGCAAAGCATATTGAAACAAATGAAAGATAAAGTAAGTCAATAACATCTCTCCATCTTTTATTCATTTTTTATTATGTGTAATATCTGCCATCAGAAGCCATTGTTAAATTTAATTCTTTGGAAGCATAACTACTAACAACATATATTTGTCATTGACTTTATATAGAAGTCATTTAAATATAATTATATACACTTTGAAATGTATGTAAAATATATCAAATGAAGATATAAGTGATTGATGTTAGCTTGATATGGGCAAAAATTTCTTGATTTAGTTAAGGAATTATACCAATAGTATTAATCTTTTAAAACCAAAACCACTTTAATACCTAAAAATTTTACAAGGGTATTGAAAGAAGCTCTCTAATTATTCAGCACAAAATAGTTTGACAAAATAATACTGTATTAGGAAATCTTATTAATTTTAGGAAACATGTTATGAAGCAATTTAGGGTTTCTGTGTTTGTTGATCTAACCTTTAATGTGACAAATATAACACCATTTCCCAAAACAGATCGATTAATGTCATTTAAAAAAATGACTTTACCTAGACAGGTGTTTCCTGTATATGTTTAACATGAAATTAACCGTAGCTCCAGATGTTCTGTTTCAAGAAAATCCAGTTAACTTTATTAGAACATTTAATCACAGATCAACAGTATAATAGAAGGATAGGGCACATGAAATAGAGATTTTACAGGAATTCTTATTAAATTGGGAGTTAGTTTACATAGAAAAATCTAGAAAAGTATGGTACTATTTCTGTGAGTCTAAACATGTATTGATTTAGACTTGTTATTTTTTTCAGAATTTTGAAGCTACTATTTATATTTAGAAGTTTTAATAGAATTGAAACTGTATACTGTGTTTTAAGCTAATTATGTAACAACTGTGCAGCTAGCTAGTGTGAATAATATTATTTTTTCAAAAGTTCACCAGTTGTGGCATTTTGTAAACACTTTGTTAGCCATAAGCGAGTGATATCTAGTCCTTTAAAGTTGAATAAACACTGTGGTGGGGATTCTCACAATGATTGCTCTGTCTGCAGACTCATTCTAAGAGACAGCAGTAGAGACTTTGGCTATGCGAGGCTTAAATAAATTAAATAATATGTGCCTAGTTTTTTTTCCTCTAAGATTAGCTATAGATTTCCCATTAATTATAACATCAACTTGATTCATCATTAATAAAATAAATCTCAGTGAACTGTCACTGATTTCTTGACTAAAATGAAAACAAATGAAGAAAAACCAGTTCCTGTCTCTGTGATACTCTTATCAAATTTGTCTTTGTAGAAGCACGGTCATTCCAGAGCCTGAGCAAAATATTCATAATTTTCTGCTTTGAAATATTAGTGTTCTCATATGCACTAATAAAAACTTAAAGCCCTGCAATGATTGATGCTTTTTGTGGGCCCATCACCTCATTGTATAGAAGTTTGTTTTAATGAGTTTTTCTAATGAATATTTTATATTGCTACTTGGATGAATGGCATATGGTAAATGCAAGGTAAATTACAGCTCTTTAAATAAATATTTTTCATAAATTATTTATTTTGTGATGCCCATATTGGTAAGATGTCATGTCAGATAAAAATTGGAAAGTATTTACTGTAATACTTATTTGGAACTTGAAGAAGTAAATTTTTTTAATTATTAACAAGCCTTCAATGTAGCCATGAAACTTATGGAAAAATTAGCATAAGTTCTATTACATTGCAAATTTGTGTAGACAGCTTTCATTCCAAAATGTAAAAATAAGCTAACCTCTTCTGTTTATATAAATTTTACATAGCATTATGCAAATAAGAAATAAAACAGTTTATGAATATAGAAAGAAAATTTTGTAGGACTATAGATGAAAATAACATTTAAAGTTAAAATTTACTTAATCTGTGATTTTTATTATAATTTTTCAGGTAAATTAAAAATAATTTAGTCATTCACACTTTTTTTTTTTTTTTGGTTTTTGGGCCACACCCGGTGATGCTCAGGGGTTACTCCTGGCTATGCGCTCAGAAGTCACTCCTGGCGAGGGGGACCATATGGGACACCGGGGGAATCGAACCGCGGTCCATCCAAGGCTAGCGCAGGCAAGGCAGGCACCTTACCTTTAGCGCCACCGCCCGGCCCCCTCATTCACACTTTTTATTGTTATTGTCATGGAAATATATTTGACTGAATAGGCTTTTAATTTATCAAATATTTATATTTAGTTCTTATTAAGAATCTTTATAAATTACTTTATCATGGTAAATATAATGCTGGATATTTTATATTTGCACATAATAAAACTGAGACCCACATTTCTAGGAAATAAGAAACACTTGAACCCAGAATAGATTGGTTAAAATACCCATGCCTTCCAGATTATGTTGAAAATTCCCTCAAACAAGTCATCTCCTACCGAAAGTGGTTTTACACGTAAAAGCAAATATCATGTATTCATATTTTAGTTTCATTAACAGTGATAAGAACTAAATAAAGAATGATTAAGTTGTTCCTGGTACTGAGTGCTTTTATCTCACATCAACTTAACTGAATCTCTGCTACAATACTAAAATTATCTCCACTCTACAGATGCTAAAAATAAAGCACATATAGTAGTGACCTAATAGTTTCTATTTTGCATATATTGAACTAGGATCCAATTCCAATACTGGCCAAAAGTATATATATATATATATATATATATATATATATATATATATATATATATATATACTTTATATATATATATATAAATATAGCAAGGCCTAAGTTATATATAAACATGATTAAATATTTCTTTTCCAGAAACTGTTAAGTTCCCTAAAATCATGAGTGTATCAAAGTCTACAACATTGTTTGTAAGTGCTCAATAAATATTTATTAAAGTGACTCACCAGTGTATTGTTTATATAATAAAATAAAATTTAACAATACTTTAATTCATAAAGTGAAAAAGACAAGTCTATACAAACAGCTGTATACTTAAATTTATCCACATGTTTTCCTATCTTTGTTTACCCTTATTAAATAGTAATCGAATTTCTATAAATTGGTGCAACAAATATTTGTGGCAAAAATAGGAAATAAGATTGCACTGAGTTACCTTTTAGCTATACTCATTTCTCTACTTTATCTACACAATTTAAGATAATTGTGTTTCTTTTCTCAGAGCCTTATTAATAGTTAAAATTCTAAAGCATCGCACAAATTCAGTCTGAAGATACATACACCTGCCCTTACAATTAAGATAAGAAATCATATTTGCTCCCTTTATATATAATATGTATGAAACTGACATGTAACAAGCATTTTAGGATAATAATATATAAAAATATTTCCTTAAAGTAGTTTTTAAAAAAGTAAAACAATTATAGTTGATTTGATCAGATAAATTCACATGAATAGTAAATAATTTCTTAACAGCAAAATAGTGATTTTTATGCTATATTATTTGATAGAATAAATAATAGAAATCTTATTTTTAAAATATCTACATTGCCAATTTTTGGAACACAAAAATGCTCATTTTTATGCTAAACTTTGCAAAGCACAATTTAATATAGTTTCAAGGATATCATTATATAAATCCACTTTTAAAATTTGTGTGAGTATATAATTCAAAAATTTTGGCTGCTCTAGTATCCGGTTGCTTTTAGAAAAGCTTTATTATACATGACTTTTAGCATTAAGACATTGACTATTTTCTGGAGTTAAAATTTTACATTTTGTCCTTCTCATTAATTTTAAGACTCAAATGTAAGCACCAACAATCAAAAATATTATGTAGTTTGACAACATGATTGGGAACATATTGAGTCCAAAATATCTAGATAAACAAAAAGAATTCATCCATATGTTGCTGTTTTTCTTCCCTTTCTGAGTAATGGTAGATATGTCTGAGAATAAATAAAATAATAAGGGTCTTTATACTTACATATAAATTCTGGTTAACAGAAGGAATGTGAAATGTTTTTCAATTTATTGAGATTTAAAGCAAAAGAAAAGAAAAACCACAGATTGTAATTGATTATGAAAAGAAGATAAGAGGGTTATAGTATTTTAAGACTGGAACTTTCATTCCCATTTCAATGCAAAGTTCTTGATTGTTTTGTGATGTATTCAAGTCTGGTGGGCATGTCCTGTTTACAAAGTCACATTGAGTTATCGCATTCATGTCTCTGAGGACAACTTGTAATATTAGTATATTAGTCTTCATTGCAGCATGTTAATTTTCCTTTCTATATTTTATTTAGGATTCTTTTTATTGTTCTTCTAGTGGCAAGGTTTCAGAGGGCTAGATACATGAATATGATATTTAGAAAGCAATTGGTATTTGTATATAAAAGAAGTCTTCCTTGATACAGGGCATTTTTCAAATAACTTGATTATGTGTATATAATATATATATGATTCTTTCCAGCAACTAACTTAAACATGCTAGCACCATTATATAATCAGATAAGAATGAGATGCAACAACAGTTGGAAACCAAATCCAGTTCTACCAGTGATGGTAAAAGAAAGGCATAAGAAGAGGGCAGAAACTAGAAAAATACAGGTACCAGGTCTCTCATCCTTACAACCTGATCATGCATCCCAACACCTAAATTAATCATTTTTTGTTTATTTGCTGCATTTGAGATCTGAAGGGATAAAGCAGATAGACTACAAAGAACACAGATGACTAAACTGAAACTAGGAGCTGTTTGAACTAGACAGTGATCACATCTACTTGTGGAACCTACCCACTAGATTCTAAATGTATGATGACTTGTCCAATACTTGATGCAGAAGTTTGGATTTATTCAGGAAAGCAGTACAAAATGAATATAGTCTTTCTAAGTAAATAAAGATCAAAGCTTCAGAAATTGAAATATGTGGTTTATTCTATAGCATCAATTATCAATAAGGCATTTCCAAGTTTATGCTTAAGTAAAAACAACTAAAATTCAATAAAACTGCGTTACTGAGAGTCATTCTTAATTACCATAAAAGGAGAATTTATCTGTGTGCCTAAAATAATATCACAGAATTAATTCATTTATACTTAAGTTTCTCAGAACATGTACATTCTATGTGGGCCAAATTCACTACTCAATAGATTGCACTGTCTAACTTAAGACATTGTCTATCGTCAAAACAACCATAGCCTAACAAGTGGTAAACCGTGGGGAGGGGAAGAAGTGGGAAGGGATGTGAATCTCAGCATTTGGACAATCACTGTCTTCAGACCTGCTAAATTATAGTGTTAACTCAATAGTTGGGAGGAGGAAGCAATATCAAAATCACCTGGGAACACTTCGCAAAGTATAGACATTCCATCATTGTCCCCTCCCACTCACATCATTTCTGTAGGAAACTATTATTAATAAAAGCATATTGCATGCTCAGGTGTTTGATCTATGTGTGCATGGGGGTGGGAAAGGGCAGTAGGAGGCGTGGTTAGGTATTGAGTACCCTCCACAGATCATACAGAAATTCTAAGGACTGTAATTTGCAGGTAAAGGACATCTTGAAATTTAGACTCTCAGGTAGGTTTTCTCAACTGTGGCATGCCTGACATTTTAGACTGAGCAATCTGTTGTTATAAGGGGCTGTTCTGGGTATAATAGAATATGTTGCAGCATCAGAACTTCTACCCATAAGACACTAAATCACAGTAGCTTCTTTTCCTACCCTACCCTGTTAAATGAATCAAAGACGGCTTCATACTTAGAAAAATGGCCTAACAGTGGAGTGTTATCTTCTAAAGCACTACTAAGCTATTAGTATGTGGAACATAAATGGGAACAAAATTTTTGCTTTAAATGTATGTTAACCACTATTAGAGAACAAGACAATAATCAGATATGAGCCAGAAATTAACCTGTATTTCTAAAAGCAGCAGTGAATTTTTTTAATGTTGGAGTAAAAAGACAAAAAAATATTATTGTTTTAGTTTTAGATACATTTTTAGAAAGATAAATGCTAATTTTAGGTCACAAGAAATGTCTCTTAAGGAAGAGAGAATATCCACTTTTCTCTGAAGAATGTGTTTGCTGGAGAGGTGGCACTAGAGGTAAGGTGTCTGTCTTGCAAGCGCTAGCCAAGAAAAGACCGTGGTTTGATCCCCCGGCATCCCATATAGTCCCCCCAAGTCAGGGGCAATTTCTGAGTGCTTAGCAAGGAGTAACCCCTGAGCATCAACGGGTGTGGCCAAAAAAACAAAAAAAAGAAAAAAAAAGAAAAGAAAAAAATGTGCCTTTCCTCCAAAATATTAGTATTGTAAAAAAGTATATAAGTATATATATATATATATGTATATATTTATGTGTGTGTATAGAACTAGATGACCATATTGTTACAGCAAGACCCTGAGTTAACATTTATTTTTATTTAATTTTCTAAGCACTGTCCACAGTGGACAGTTTCCCTGAATAGTCTGAGCCCATTATGCATTTCTACTAATTTTACCATTCATTATAAAACATATTCAAGTTTCAGCAGTGCCAAAAATGGTGATAAAAAAGAGGGTTCATCTAAAAGTCAATAAATTTTCTCTTATAAAATATATAAGGTTCTGTGTCGGCACAAATAGAAAAAATAAACATTTTCTTACAATATTAGCATTTTGTAAATTGTTACTGATTTTGTAAAGAAATTTGACAGAAAAATCAAGATAAGAAATTCCAGCTTCTATATTTCAAGATTTATAAAAATATAGTGAGTAGAGATGCATATATATGCATGCTTAATGAATATTTTAATTTAGAAATAATTTAATAACTATCAGTATACAAGGGAATACATAATTTTAAATAGTATTAGAATTTTAAGTAGTAATTAAACAAATAAGATGGTGCCATATATACATTTCTCTGGAAACATGCTAACCCAACACTTATGGTTAGCAAAATAAGAACAAAGATATCAAATCATTCCAAAATTTTTATATAAAAAACAAGTTTTAGTGGAATAATTTTAACATGTTTCTTTTCAAACCTTGATAAGTCTTTGATTTTACTTTATATACTTTTTTATCTTTAAATATATGCTAATAAATATAAATAATAAATGCTGACTCAAATGCAGGAAAAAGGACAGAAGAAACAAAATGTCATCATTTGGTTTCACAGCAATCTGTGTACAATCTATGTGACATAATTAGGTTAATTCTAGTAGTAAGTCAGGAATCTGGCAATAGTGTGGCCCCTGTGTTGGAAAAATTGGAAAACTCAAAAGTGGAAATAAAATGGATTCTTCATATATGCTTTTTATACAAATATAAATCTTAACTTTAAATGGTATGCTGCTGTGCTTTTCATTTTTTAGCATGTATTTTACCTGCTTATATTTGTCTGGCTAGTTGTGTATGTTTGTTATTTTCCAACAGCTCTCTCTCCTGCTTGAATTTGCTAAGTAAGAGTAAGTCAGTCAAACAAACTGAGAAACAGATATGTTGCAATATCTGAACTCTAGTAGCTACATCCAAACCATCAAATATTTCCCAGCAATCTGAACTCAGGACAGCTTTATCTTTTAAGTTCACTGTGTGGTTTAAATATATCACATATGTAAAAGGGTTGATTCTTTTTTTTTTTTTTCAAAGATCAATTTGCTACTGTTGTTATTAAAATCATGGGCACAGAAACTGGTTGAAACTGAGTTGATTCAATCTCACAATATAGCAATATAGAAAGGAGGTCATCTTCTTAGCTAGGTCTCCAAAATTGTGTTGAATATGACTCATCTTATCCTCTGCAGAAGAACTTTAGCATTTTGGCAAATGGTAGCAATTTAGAAAATATGTTAAACAGGTTCCCAAGGGTCCAAATTCTCTGGGAAATTCAAAGTACAAAACTTATGCATGAAGTACAAGAGAGACAATCTAATATCTAAAATATTAGAATTGATTCAGCACCAAAGTTATGTGTACAGAATCATTTCAGCACCTACTGGTGTAACTGAGGTACATAATCTTTTCTTAGTATCTCATTGGGTCTTAAAATACAATGAGATGAAAGAGCCAAAGACCAGGACTGTGAAGTAAAGGGATGTGTAATAGTTCAGTTATCTTCTAACTCAAGCTAATGATTATATATTAATTGAAGCATTCCAATTGAATTATTAGCAAACAAAGAATGTATTCATTCAATAACTTCATTTACCTCCCAATATTATGGTTATTGTTCTCATATAATTGGCAACAATAGAGTCTTATCAAAGACCACACATTCTATTTAGTGGCAAGGTTTAGATACTGGTTCAGCTTAATCCAACCAAAACCAGTACCTCTGTACCAAACAGTCCAGACAGACAATGCTAATTTGACATCTAACATGCCTAACCTAGTTCCCCAAACTCAAATATCTTGGAATCAACTTGACTAAATATGTGAAGGACCTATACAAAGAAAACTATAAAACTCTGCTCCAAGAAATAAGAGAGGACACACGGAAATGGAAACGCATACCCTGCTCATGGATTGGCAGGATTAACATCATCAAAATGGCAATACTCCCCAAGGCATTATACAGATTTAATGCCATCCCTCTAAAGATACCCATGACATTCTTCAAAGAAGTGGATCAGACACTTTTGAAATTCATTTGGAACAAAAAACACCCTCAAATAGCTAAAGCAATCATTGGGAAAAAGAATATGGGAGAAATTACTTTCCCCAACTTTAAACTGTACTACAAAGCAATACTTATCAAAACAGCATGGTATTGGAATAAGGACAAGCCCTCAGATCAGTGGAATAGGCTTGAATACTCAGAAAATGTTCCCCAGACATACAATCACCTAATTTTTGATAAAGGAGCAGGAAATCCTAAATGGAGCAGGGAAAGCCTCTTCAACAAGTGGTGTTGGCACAATTGGATAGCTACTTGCAAAAAATTGAACTTAGACCCCCAGCTAACATCATGTACGAAGGTAAAATCCAAATGGATTAAAGACCTCGATATCAGCCCCAAAACCATAAGATATATAGAACAGCACATAGGCAAAACACTCCAGGACATTACAGGCATCTTCAAGGAGGAAACTGCACTCTCCAAGCAAGTGAAAGCAGAGATTAACAGATGGGAATATATTAAGCTGAGAAGCTTCTGCACCTCAAAGGAAATAGTGCCCAGGATACAAGAGCCACCCACTGAGTGGGAGAAACTATTCACCCAATACCCATCAGATAAGGGGCTAATCTCCAAAATATGCAAGGCACTGACAGAACTTTACAAGAAAAAAAATCTAACCCCATCAAAAAATGGGGAGAAGAAATGAACAGACACTTTGACAAAGAAGAAATACACATGGCCAAAAGACACATGAAAAAATGCTCCACATCACTAATCATCAGGGAGATGCAAATCAAAACAACAATGAGATTCCACCTCACACCCCAGAGAATGGCACACATCACAAAGAATGAGAATAAACAGTGTTGGCGGGGATGTGGAGAGAAAGGAACTCTTATCCACTGCTGGTGGGAATGCCGTTTAGTTCAACCTTTATGGAAAGCGATATGGAGATTCCTCCGAAAACTGGAAATCGAGCTCCCATACGATCCAGCTATACCACTCCTAGGAATATACCCTAGGAACACAAAAATACAATACAAAAACCCCTTCCTTACACCTATATTCATTGCAGCACTATTTACCATAGCAAGACTCTGGAAACAACCAAGATGCCCTTCAACAGATGAATGGCTAAAGAAACTGTGGTACATATACACAATGGAATATTATGCAGCTGTCAGGAGAGATGAAGTCATGAAATTTTCCTATACGAGAGTGCTGATTGCTCTACCTGCAGAGTCTCCACCAGGGTGTGCTTCTTCTGAGGAAACTGAGCACCTGAAGGGAGCCCTGTCCTACCCTTCTCTGTCTTTCCTGAACTCTGGAAGCTCTCCTCAGAGCCCTGGGAAGCGAACCCCAAAGAAAATACATTTGGAAGCTACCCAGCAAGCCAGAAACTGAGCACCTGAAGGGAGCCCTGTCCTACACTCCTCTGTCTTTCCTGAACTCTGGAAGCTCTCCTCAGAGCCCTGGGAAGCGAACCCCAAAGAAACTACATTCAGAAGCTACCCAGCGAGCCAGTGTCTCTCCTCAGAGTCCTGGGAAGTGAACCCCAAAAATACAGCATTCTGAAGCTGCCCAGTGAGCGAGTGAAAACTACGCCTGACCAGTGGGGCCCGACTGTGAAAAACTGTGAGTGCTGCCTGTGTGTGTCTCTCTGCTATCCTGCTGCGTGAACCTCCTGAGAGTGGGCTGAAAAGAGGCTCCAGAAGGCACTTAGCTCCACTTCGCTACGCAGCCGTGCGCTCTTTCTAAAAAAAGAACACCATCACAAGAAGAAAAAAACCACACTAAGAACTGTGCTGGATCACAGAAGCAAGAATTTCTCTCCAGACTGTCTTCTCTGCTGCGTGCTCGGGCCTAAGATTTGATCCTGTGTGAGGCTTCATCCACCGAGGACTCCCCTACCTTGGAGGCAAGTCGGCCCATCCAGAAAGGGTGGAGCCAGAGAAGTGTGTTGCCTGCATCATATAACCAATGAATACCACCACAACATGTAGAAAGACCCACAATACAAGTGTGACAATGGGGAAACAACGCAGGCCAGCATCAGACATAGAGAATGAAGATGACAATTCTGATGACCAGTTAACGACCAACCAACTAATCAATCTCTCAGATAAGGACTTTAGAGTAGCAATATGGAATATGCTCAAAGAACTCAAAGAAACCATGAATAGAGTAGAACAGAACACTAATAAGAATCAAGAAAATATGAAGACAGAAATCACAAAACTCCAAACTGAAATAACATGTCAACTAACAGGACTGAAAAAATCAATAAACGAAGTGAATGACAAAATAAATAAGCTCTGGGACAGGGTATCAGAAGCTGAGAATAGACTTGGTGCTGTGGAAGATGAGATACATAACAATTCCATACAACAGGAGAGATTGGAAAAAAAAACTTAAAACAAATGAACAGACAATGGAAAAAATTAGTCAAAGAATGGGAACAGATGAAAATAGAGGTCTATGATAAGATCAACAGAAACAACTTAAGAATCATTGGAGTCCCAGAGACCCAGGAAGAAAATTTCCAGGAAAAATCAACGGTCAAGAACATCATTAAAGAGAAACTCCCAGAGCTAAAGAATATATGTGATCAAATCCTGCATGCTCGAAGAGTACCAACCAAAAGAGACCCAAGAAAAACCACCCCAAGACACATCCTAGTCACAATGACAGATCCCACAGATAGAGACAGAATTCTGAAAACAGCAAGATCAAAAGGGGAAATTACATTCAAGCAAGCATCCTTGAGATTTACAGCAGACCTGTCACCAGAAACACTCAATGCCAGAAAGCAGTGGTGGGATATTGTGACAAGACTGAATGAAATGAATGCTTCACCTAGAATACTGTACCCAGCGAAATTTTCCTATACATGGATGTACACGGAATCTATTATGCTGAGTGAAATAAGTCAGAGAGAGAGAAAAAAACGCAGAATGGTCTCACTCATCTATAGGTTTTAATAAAAATGAAAGACACCCTTGTAATAATAATTTTCAGACACAAAAGAGAAAAGAGCTGGAAGTTCCAGCTCACCTCAGGAAGCTCACCACAAAGTGTGATGAGTTTAGTTAGAGAAATAACTACATTTTGAACTGTCCTAATAACGAGAATGTATGAGGAAAATGGAGAGCCTGTCTAGAGTACAGGCAGGGGTGGGTGGGGAGGAGGGAGACTTGGGACATTGGTGATGGGAATGTTGCACTGATGATGGGTGGTGTTCTTTACATGACTGAAACCCAAATACAATCATGTATGTAATCAAGGTGTTTAAATAAATTAAAAAAAAGTGAAATACTAAGTAATAAAAAAAGTTGTGTCTAGATCAACTCGACACTCATATTAATACAGATTTCAAATTTTATTTCAAAACTGCTGAATTAATCTTCCTAGGGGAGAGACACATAATTACTGTTTACAACAAGCTGTTCAGGCATAAACTATTAAAATGACTAAATAGTCCAGACAAATTTATCTATTCTTAAGCATTCCATATATTTCCAATATATTAGCCACATTTATACCCACAAATGAATTCATGAGTATTTTGTGATATATTTTTACTCTGATACTGACGAATTATAATTATAGGTATAGAACAAACATACCTGACTACCTTATTACAAGTTTTAGCCAGAAGTTTAGAATCTATGCACTCTCTGCTTTTCAAAGAAAATTTTGACAATGTAATATGTCAAGTAAAGCAGAACTGACATTTTTGTGGAAATACTCGATTTAATTTTGTACTCCTTTATGTTATGCTAATGATGGACCAGTAAATACAGATGTGATATAACATGTGCTGTCATTTGATTATCTCTATTTCTATCATTCAATTGAAATATAACTAATAGAACACATAAAATACTTTCAGATTTACCTAGACTACATTGAACTGTATATGAATGGTACTTTAAAACCAAATTTTCTCATTAAAATGCTATTTTTTTGTATCTTGCAAAGCACCATATATTTCTGTCTGAAAAGCTTTAGCATAGCTAATGCAGTGGCCCCTCAAATCTACAGCTGTGTATCAAATTGAAAGTATCAGTGAAAATTAGATAATTACATTGAGTGGTAATAAATCATGCATTTGGAAAAAATATATATTTTAAAAAAGTATTTTGAGTTCCACAGCTCACTTTAATGCCTCTGGACAGTACTTTCAGAATTCATTTGTTTGAGGGGTTTTTAATCTGAGGATACTGAAAAGTTACACCCGCTGTGCTGTCGTCAATCATGCCAGGAAGAAAAATAGTGGCATGATTTGTTATCTGTTATTCCCCTTGCTGTGGTGACTGTCTCCCAGTGCCAGCTCTATCCTTAAGGCCATCACTTATAGGGACCACTGTCTGTCAAAACCACAGCCAACTTTAAGGGCTGCCTTTGTTGGAGCAGACAAATGAGTATGACCTTTAACAATAAAATAGGCACCTACTGAGAAAGATGAAACGGCAGCTGAAATTAAGAACACCATATAGCCATTTCAAACACTTGAGAAAAGTTAGAAGTTGAACTAAAACTTAATTATAAGAGCAAATGTGGGTAGACATTGTCAATAATGAAACAGACATGGTCAGAAGCATCGATTTGCTGCCTGAACTAAAACTTCGTCCAGGAATCATCCTACCTTTCATTAATAATGAATGGTATTGATGGGCTTATTTTAAAGGAGGGGTTAAATTATGATAACTGGAGATTTATCAGGTCCTGATATTTTTCTCCGTGGAGGCAAAGATCTACAATTTGTTTATCAATATTCTAGAAGGGCAAAGAGGAAAAAAAATAAGAACGTACTAACGCTTTGATTTATACTAATAGCTACTTCAAACGATCTTCAGCAAAGTGCCTCTGCCTGGGTAGGTATTGGCTGTGAACTGGCCATTGATATTTTGTAGTGTTTCATAGCTTAGTGTAAGCATTCCAGGCATTGCATTGTAAATACCACAGCACAGTTTGTGGTTTGAAAGACTGTTGTAACCCAACCTGCAAGTGGTCAGTGGAGACTACATTTTACAGAGAACACAAATCAATCTTATTGAGCACTTTACAAGTAATATCATATTCTGCTTGTGACAATAATGAAATTAGGGTAAAGATTTTGTTTAAATATTGAAATGCCCTCTGAATATTTAATACAGTACTTGATATGCATATTTATGTGGCTTTTCTAAAAAAAAATAATGTCATGGACTTTTTAGTGTAAACTCAGAATAATTTGAGAAGATCCTCCTGATTCAAAGTCAGTTATTGTTATTCACTGAATTATACCTGCTTGAGAGTATTAAATAGTTAAGGCATTTCTCACTTGCAAATACACTATTTCCTACTTGGTAGGCGTTGGATGACTGGTCTGTGTTTTCATTTCTGTTTGATAGGAATGGGTGAAATGTGATTTTTTTACATCCATGCCCACTTGATATTCTGACTAAATGAAACATGAGTGGAAACTGCATAACCTTTCCTAATGACATATTTATTTTTTATCCAGATGCTACCTTCTCCATAAAACCGAGAATTTTTTAAGAGTTTTTTTCTTGTCTAAATTTTAAAAAAGAACGCTATATTAGGGTTGAAACAGTGGTGCAGGGTAAGGCATCTGCATTGCCCATGCTAGCCTAGGACGGACCACATTTCAATTTCCTGGCATCCCATATGGTCCCTCAAGCGAGGAGTGATTTTTGAGCACATAGCCAGTCGTTACCCATGAGTGTCACTGGGTGTGGCCTGAAAAACAAAGAAAAGAACAGCAACAAAAAAGAATGCTATATTAACAGGTTGGAGAATTAGTATTACTAAGAATGGGAGACAGGTGCCTGTAGTTTTCTTCCTGAAAGGCAAAAAAAATATATAAATCTCATTAAAATTTTGAAACTATTTGTTATCAAGAGTACAGTCTACTTAATTTGTTTTAGATTTAGTTTGTTATTTGGTTTTGGGTTATACTAAGAGATGTTCAGTGCTAACTCCTGTTTCCGAACTCAAGGATCCTTCCATGTGGTGTTCAGGATATGGAGTGCTAAAGATCTAATCCAGGTTGGCTTCTTGCAAAGTAAATGTTGTGTCATCAGTCAGGCTCCACACAGCCTATTTTGTACTGCTGTTATAATGTCTTTAATTTCTTTGCTTAAAACTTACCAAGGCTCAATGCTATCACATTTTTTTTGTGTGTGATCTATTAAGTCTCATGAATAACTTCTATTGTTCTCTGATAGCTATCTTCTAGTTCTATTACATGTGTACTTTTTAAAACTTGATTTCAGTTGTTCTGCCCCATAGCTCTCTGGATCAAGCTAAAAAGAAAATACTATTTGAAACAGAAAGAAAATAAGGTCTGGGTTCTAGTCCCAGAACTAGTTATACCTGAAAAAAATCCAGGGTTCACACTATAATCCTCTAGTATAGAAGTTTATATTCTCAAAAGTACATAGGATTTAAAAATATATATAATCAAAACCTGCATTAATTCAAAGGCCCAATTTTTTAAATAAGTTTAAAATTTTTATTGTAATCTCACTCAGACATGGATATTTTTTCATCTAAGGGTTAAAAGGCATTGACAAAGCAGTGCAGGAAACATTGGGTTGCCCTCCACAGCATTGTACATAGCCTGGGATAGATATATACAGTCTCATTTTCTAATGTTCCTGACTGCCTCCAGGAATACCAAATTTTAAGAGAGGAAAAAATATGATTCCTGTATTTCAAGAGAAGTAGAACTAAGCTATTGTTAACTCCCCTTAAAATAGATATTCAGTGGCCAGTTTAGTTTGCCCTTGAGACAACTACAGCAGTATTAAGTACTTGTGAAAGTGAAAATACTCTAGGAACCCAATTCCAGTGTTTAAACCTCAGCATGAATAGTAGACTTCCTAGCAGACCACACGTTCACATGTCGTTAGAAGCAGATTCAAAACTTACTCTATGAGGCCAGGTTAAATGATTTCTATTCACTTATGGCCAACCATACTCTCCCATAAAATGAGCTATCCAAATTCTACACTTATATTATAGACTTGTAATACTAGATGAAATATGCTGGAGAGTATCTTAAAAATAATCAGAGTACTACATTATTTGTCCCTTAAACAAATGTGAAGAATATTGTATAAAATATTTAATTATTTAAAATTTCTAGGTTTTTTTGCCTTCCTACCAAGCATGGAATAATGTAAATTATTTTAAATTTATTTTTAAATAGGTTAGATCTGCTGTAGATTGTTTTTTATTCCTATTAAATACTTGATAGTGTAAAATACTGCATAAATTGCTTTATGTATTAGATTAATTAACATATGCTCTTAACCTAATATTGTTATATAGATACTTATTAATTTTAAAGACACATTTCACAGAATCAAGACCCCCAATCTACAACAAGCTATACACAAAGGGGACCTGTTACATTAGCAATCCAGGGGACAAATATGGACAGAATCAGATGCATGCTGGGAACAGAGATGGAGGAAGAACAACGCTGTTGGTGAGAATGGCCCTAATTCACTGTCACTATGTACCTTAAATATAACTGTGAAAGACTTGTAATTCACCTTGGTCACAATAAAATTTACAAAAACAAAAACCACATTTCAGAAGATAACATAATTTCCAAGATTTGAGTTATTTTGTCAAAAGTAAAAATGACTCAAATACCCTCCCATGTTTTTTAGCTTGTACTTGTAGACTAACAAATAATTGGAAAACTACTAGGATGAAATCTGCATTTACACAATATTGCTTAGCAAAGGTGCTATCATTCTTCTTTAAAACCCATATTAAACATAGCAGTTTGATTGCTACTTGGCAGTAACAGGTCAAGCATGAGATATTCTAAAATGATTAAAATGTACAGGTCAAACAAAGGTGACCAAAATATCCATTATAGAACCTTTATTGTATATGATAGAACCACAGATAAACTTTCCATCTCCACTGCCAGTGTATATATATATACTTGCCTGAAAGCTGAAGGGTGAATTTTTCTATTGATTTTTACATGTGAGCAAAGAAGTAAAATAACCTTGACTCATTAAAGGTGCCTCAGCGGTGGATGATTTGGAGCCTTTTATCTTCTGAAAATAAAATCAGCTAAATCTTAGACAAATGGGAAGATTGTTAATGGGAATATAGCACAAGTAGAGCACACTTCATGGATCTCCGTTTCTTAAGTATTTATGACCCTGCCCATTTAGTCTTACATTTTAATGTTTCAAATCTACAGAAAGGAGATTTGCTTTTTACCAGTGATTGTTTTAATTTATTTTCAAATAGTCACACCACTTACAACTTTTGCCAAATGATACCTAAATGTGATGTGTGGAAAGGCACATCTTTTTTGAAATGGAGCTACAAGAACCTTAGAAATTGACATCATTTAGACTCTGTGTGTGAAAAATGCTACGTGTCTATCTTTTAATGGAAATAACAACACCTTGAGGAACAAGATTTTAGATCTATGTTTTTAATTTCACATCAAGAGATAAACAAAGAAAATGTCTTCCATGTTAAAAAGTTATTTAAAAAAATCTCCCATTTTAAAAAGTTTTAAAATGTTCTCAAAGGTTAATTTTTTTTTTCATTTTAGAAGATAGTTTCCATTCTATTGAACATCTCTTTTATAAATTACAGAGGGGATGGGTACCTAAGGCCAGTGTTGAGGACTTACTCCTGACTCTGCCACTGCAAACAGGGATCATTTCTGACAGTACCAGGGATGGAATGCAGGTGGGGACATACAAGGTGAGCACCCAGTCAATCATACTACTTATATAACCCCTCAAATTAAAATTTATGTGCCATGCAATCGAGAGATAGCCCATTACTAAATAGACAAATGTTATTTATAGCATTATCTAAAATGTATGAGATGACAGAGTGAATTTTCAAAGGTACAAAACGTTGAATTTTTAGTTATCTCAAAGTTTAAAATTCTCACATATCTCTATAACATAGATTCTACTCTGTGAAGTTAAATACATTTGTATGATTAACCTCAAGATTCATGAAAAATGACTCTGAAGACAATTTTTTACATTTATGAAATAAAAATAAGTACCTTCCATTGTAAATTTATTCTTTAAACAACCCATTTCTTGGCATAGCAGAGGGGTTGTTGAATTGATCCTAACCTCAGTCAGATTTTGCAATACATACCATCCCTCCAGTGTCTCTGGAAATAGCATGGAGGCCTTTAAGCACCACAGGACCACATCCTTGCTTTCTCAGACCATAACATTGACTAATCTCTCCTCACTGGTCAAGTATCACCAAAAGTGTTACTCAAGTGCCCCTTGGCACCACTTGGGAAGTCCTCAAAATAGATAAACCACAACCACCCAAACAAAAACAAAACCCCATGTCTCTTCTAAACCAGCATGAATCTTCTCTGAATCATTCACTTCCTTGTTCTGTCTATTTTACTCTCAAAACAAAGCCTGGCTATTTCTCCAAACTAAAGAGAATGATTACTACAAAGCTAGATTTGAAAAAGGCATATTAAAGTTGAGAATGATACAGTTTATATAAATAAGTTGTGCCGTAAGAATAAAAACAAAAAAAGGCCATTTTCTATGATGAACAATAAAACTATTTAAACAATCTGGAGATAAATAAAAAGATATTGCATCAGCTTTTTTTTTTAATAAGCAGCCCCTTTTACAAATCATCATGTTTTTCACAAACATAGCACAATCCTCATCATATTAAAACCAACAGGAATATTTACATTTATCTAAGGTACACATTTGAGAGGATAGTCAGACCTCCTGGCATATTAGTATATATTTCACAAAGAAGTACAGTGACAAAATCCACCATTTCTTTCTTATTCATCCATTCATTCATTCATTTGTTGTTCTTGTTGTTGTTGTTTTGGGGCCACACCTGGTGATGGTCAGGGGTTATTTTTGGCTAGGCACTCAGAAACCACTCCTGGCTTGGGGGACCACATAGGATACCAGGAATTGAACCTAGGTCTGTGCAAAAGGCAAACACCCTACCACTGTGCTATCACCCTGGCCCCCAAAATCCACCTTTTCATGTTTGGGAATAATAAATGATTAGACAATGAGATCTGAAGTTGGTCTCAAGTCCTTCTAAGAATGCACTTTACACAAGAATTTTAGATCTAATTCTATAGAATATAGACATTTTTGAAAGAACTTCATAACCAGTGATTGCAATGGTTGGTTATGTCGGCTCTGGCAGCCCCTTCCCCCCACAAGACTAATACAAGAGTCGGTAAAAGTCTCTTCCAGCCCATAGCTAGATTTAGGGAAAGGAAAGAAGACTGCTGCCACAGACCACTCTCAAGGAAGCATTGTCAGAGCAATGGACTTCGTTTATTGAAGGTAGGGACAAGGCTTTTAAGGGAAAACTTTAGGCAGGAAACAAAATTTGAGTAATACAGCTTGGGTATTAGAGCAACAAGATGTTATATGAAGACAATAGTCACAAGATAAATGGCATCATTGATTCGACTGGTATGCAAAGATAGCGGTTACAATGCCCATGGCATCATTAAATCAGGAAGTATGTAAAGATTGTGGTTGCAATGCTCATGGCATCATTCAATCTGAAAATATGTAAAGATAATGGTTGCCATGCTTATGGCACTATTAGCCTAGATAGTTTGTAAGGACAGGTTGTTTGACCTAGATAACTTTCTCCTTAGCTCATCCTGCACTCATAACAGCAGAGAACATAGTCTCTGAAAGAGGCTTTCTTTTTTATTCAAGGCCAGCTTGCAGAAACCCCCTTATTCCCCAGCCTCTCTCCTCACAGATTAGATATTAGTAGTAGAAGTGGTATAATGTGGTAACTATATACACTAAAAACAAAATATTTGCACATCTATTAAATGGAAGGACAGAGAGGAGGGCAGGTAATTAAGGTAAATACAATTTTCAGTTGACCATATTCAACTAAACCTAGGAGGGTTAACAAGTAAGTCAAATAAAGGAAATGACTAACGAGCATAGAAAGCAAATAGTCAAGGGGCCGGGTGGTGGCGCTAGAGGTAAGGTGCCTGCCTTGCCTACGCTAGCCTAGGACGGACCACGGTTCGATCCCCCGGCGTCCCATATGGTCCCCCAAGCCAGGAGCGACTTCTGAGCGCATAGCCAGGAGTAACCCTTGAGCGTCACCGGGTGTGGCTCAAAAACCAAAAAAAAAAAAAAAAAAAAAAAGAAAGCAAATAGTCAAAAGTAGAAACATATCAAAGACTTAGGGGGACAATAAACTGGGAATACAGACCTAAATGCTAAATTGTAAACTTTCTTGAAAAAGTACATTTGCGTGAAGTAAATCTCTAAGTAGAACTGTTCTACTTTAATGAATTTGAACAACTCTGTTACTTTACAAAGTGAATCTGTTAAAGAATTAACACAACAGTTACTTTTGGCAGAGACTCCATTGAGAAGCTGATAAAAATGCACATTTGAATGCATTCACTATTTATACTTTCAGAAGTTTATCACTTTCTAAAATTTATACTTTACAGACAAAAAGCAAATGAATAACAGATGTAGGCCTCTATTTTGAGATCTTGGTATTTGCACAAGTCTTAGGATGAAGCCTAGGTTAGCGTCTTTCTTTATGATTCTAAAAGTTCTGTTCCATCACTAATGTTGTAATTGGTTTTCTGTAACTGGTGGTCTTGGTCTTTTTATACAGATCCTAGGGTAGTCTTTCCTTATGATTCTGGAAGATCTGCTCTGTTGCAATTGTCAGTCAGACCTCTGGAATTAGAAATCTTGTTTATTGTACAAATCCTAGGCCAAAGCCTAAAGGATCAGACTTAAACACCAAACCCAAAGTCAATGACAACAAGCTATATACAGAGGGAACCAGTTACCCTAGCAGTCTGAGGGGCGAAGGAGAGGGATGCTGGAAACTTGGGTGGAGGGAAGATGACAATGGTGGTGGGATATCCCTGATTCAGTGCCACTATGTACCAAAATATTACTGTTAAATACTTGTAATTCATGTTGGTCACAATAAAAATTATTTATAAAAAAAGCAAATGAAGTGTTTCTAGTACTGAATGATTTGTAGATATTCATAGAATTCACTCATTAACGCAATCTAAATTTTTGCATGGAGTTTGACATAAAGGGAAAAGGAACAGTAATTTATAGATTTTCTTTAATCTACATTTATCTACAAGGGTAAAAAATAATTTTCAATCAAATATGGGTTATTTGCACAAAGAACTGAAAGCAAATGTATATACATAACATCACCTATAACATATTGCTTTTTAAAAATATTTATATATTAAAATAATAAAAATAATTTCCATAACATTTATTGAGGTTCTTAGAGCATGACAGATTCTATCTTCACACAACTTAAAAGATTATGATATAAGTATCTTCATTATAGAGTTGAAAAAACAAAACCATAGCTTACTCCCAAAATTTAACTAATACTATAAATGAGATCTGTTCAGATACAGACAAAACCAAAAATTTTTTTACTCAATGTGCCATTTTAAATTAATCTATGAATCTTTTATACTATCATCATTTTCAAATGTGATTGAAACAAGTAAAGATCTATAGATATTGCCTCAAACTCCAGGTAAACTGGAAATATAAGAAGTGTTTTAATATCTTCCTCAAGTGACCTCAGTATATATTCCAATCTCTGAAAGTATGCACAGGTACTATAACTGTTCGTTGATTTTGGTATTTTCATCTAAAAGATTCACACATTTTTTCTCAATTTTTTGTTTTTGGGCCACACCCAGTGATGCTTATGGGTTACTCCTGATACTGCACTAGGGAATTACTCTTTGTAGTACTCAGGGTACCATATAGGATGTCTGGGATCTAACTCTTGTTGATCATGTTCAACACTAACACCCTTCCTTCTGTACTATTGCTCTGGCCCTAACATTTCTCATCATTAAGATAAAAATTGATAAAGTATGTAAAACGAACAAGTCCAGAGCACAGTAAATATTCAACAAAATTAAAACTTCTCTTTTTATTATTATCATTCTTCAAAATATCTCAAAGTACCCCTTTTCTTTTTTGTCATTATGATTATCTCCACCCAAGAAACTGCAGCTGACAAACAGATTAGCAATGGAGTCCTCTCTGTGACCAGAAAAGGCAATATTTACACCCAGGTATTCTCCACATCCTGAAGTAAAAAGAAGCATCAGAACAAAGGAAGGGGTCTTCCAGCGATCCAACTGGGATTCTCTTCCCAGCCACAAAGTCTCAAGAAACTGAGGAAGACAGAGAGAATAACATTTAATTCCTCTTTGTAACTCAGAAGAACAATTTTCACATCCATGTCAGTGTGCTCTGAGAAACCAGTCAATGACCATACTGCAATACATAAAAAATATGAAAGAACTTGAAGTACACTGCAAAGATCACAATGGAAAAGCAATAGAGACCCTACCATGTTTAGTGAGTAAGATGGTAGTTCTGAAGGCCCAACTAGAATCACCCAACTATATAACCTCTCTGATAAGGACTTTAGAGAAGAAATGTGGAAGATATTCAAGGAATTTAAAGAAACCATGGAACCTCTGGCCAATAGAAAACAATCAAGAAAAGAGATGAGAAAACTTCCAACAAATTACAAAACTAGAAAACTTGGTAGATTAAATAAAAAAAAATTACTCTAAGGCCACAACAGCAGAGTAACAGTAACAGTTACTGGAGAGAGAACCAATGAGTTGGAAAATGTACCTCCAGGCACCATCAGAAGAGAGAAAAAAATATTAAAATAAGTTAAGAGAAAAAAGGAAATAATCCTCAAAATAAATGAATAGATGACAACAGAATGTTAGGATAAATTAAACAGAAACAATATAAGAATCATTTCGGTCCCAGAGAGACCTGAAAACGCCCTGATGAAGAAGCAATATTTAAAAATCATCATTGCTGTGAAGTTTTTAGAGCTGTAGCGCATATGCACATATGCGCCTTCATTCTGAAGAGTACCAGCTAAAAGAGAACCAAAGAAAGCACCTCAAGGCACATCCTAGTCCCAGTGATAAAAAAAAAAAATCACAGATAGAGATAGAATACTGAAAGCAGCAATGTCAAAAAAGGAAATTGCATACAAAATAGTATACTTAAGATTTATAGCAGTTTTATCACAAGCAACTCTTTATGCCAGAAGGCAATGATGAGATAGAATGAAAATAGTCAATGAAATGAATGCCTTTCCTGGAATACTTCACAGAACCAGAGTCTCATTCAGGTTTGATGGAATGATACATACTTCATGGATAAACAACAACTAGGAACATTACAGACTCAAAATACACCTTAAAAGAAGAACTGAAGGGAGTCATTTAATGACAAACCCACAAACACACCAAATTTCTACAAAAAATATGGCACAAAATTCCTTGAAAGGAATCACAATCAATGTCAATGGACTAAATGCACTAATTAAGAGACATGGAATAACAAAATGGAGCAGAAAATTGACTCAATATTTTTCTGCCTACAAGAAGCACTGTTTAATAGACATAGAAAACAAACTGTAAATCAAAGATTGGATGACAATACTTCAAGCAAACAACTTCCTTAGAGACTGGGGTGGCCATATTAATATCAGATAACATAATATCAAATAACATAAACTTGTCTCAAAAAGGTCATAAGTGACAGCAACCATCAATTATTAGTAATGAGTGGATCTGTACACCTTGAGTAAACATTAACACTTCTAAACATACCACACTTCTAAACACATGCACACAATGAAGGGCCAGCAAAATACTTAAAACAACTGTGACCAGACTTGAAATAAGACATCAATAGAAACACAATAGTAGTTGGAGACTTTAATACCATTCTGTCGCCTCTTGATAAATCAGCCAGGCTAAAATCCCACAAGGAAATACTGGCTTTAAAAGAAGAAATGGAAGAGGAGAGCTAGTAGATATAGATAGATATAAGGCTTTTCATCACCCAAATACAAAATACACATTCTTCTCCAGTGTCTATGGGACATTCATTCAAAGATTACATGCTGAACCAGAAAATATTTCTATATGCACCTAGCGTCACCACACACACCTGGCACACTTGCACACACTTGCACACACAAACACACACCTCCATTTTTTCACAAAGACAAGTTTGCTTTAACAACTCGATTGACTCTTCTAGTCAACTGAGTGTCCTGTTTGTAGCTTTGTGAAATATTTTTTCCAGCCTATACTTTTCCACCAGTATTGAGTAAAAACACTCAGATAAATGATTTCAAGAGGGTAGCACTGGTGAATGAATTGTAAGGTAGAGTAAAAATATGAGTCTTGAGAACCTTAAAAGAGGGACCTTCGCAATATAACACAGCAGTAGGGCATTTGCCTTGCACCCAGCGGATCCAGGACGGACCTTGGTTCGATCCCTTGCATCCCACATGGTCCTCTGAGCCAGGAGATATTTCTGAGCACATAGCCAGGAATAACCCCGGAGTGTTACATGTTGTGGCCCAAAAAGGAAAAAAAATCCTGTAAAGATCCTTAATGAGTCCAATCATCATGACACTCAGATGCGCGCGCGCACACACACACACACACACACACACACACTACCCTTTCTCCCCAAAGTGAAGAAGAGCAAGTTATTTCCGTTCATTTTCAATATATATATACTTTCTCAAATGGAAAATGATCAATTATCTTTACTTATAGCAAAAAATCCTTGTTACATTTCATCAAGATATTCTAATCTCCCAAAAGCCCCAAGTAAAATAGATTTATTTCCTCTAACAAAAGCCTTATCTCTAATTGGCTGGTAAATAATATATTAATATATCAAAATGCATGGCAAATAGTGAAGTAAACTCACTTTATATAAGCAACAGAGCAAGAGAGATCAACCATTGGACCACCAATGGAGGAATCTACCCATTGACCTGGAATCTAAATGGCCCAAGAGAAATATTCTTTCTGATCCAAAAGAAGCTGTAGATGATAGATAATAGAGAAGGTAAGATGGTAAAGCGTTTAATCAGTGGACAGGCAATCAATAAACACCAACAGGTCAAATCAGTTAAATTGAATTAAATTGACCTTTTATCTTTTGAACAAAGCCTAAGGACAGAAAGAAAAAGAAGGGTTAGGGCTCACTGGCTTGGCAAAAGTGAAGGAATTAAGAAATTTTAGGTTCTGGTTTACAAAAGAAAGCCCAGTCAGTAACATATGTACTTTCAGGGTGAGGATGTGTCAAAGATCCAGAGCTGGAGTTATAGCGTGATGCTTATATTATAGCAATTTTATTATTTGATGACATAAAGCCCTTCATATCTAACATTTATGTTTTTTTAAGTTGCTTTACAAAAGTGTCACATTTATAACTACTTTTGCTCATAAAAGAAATCCAAAAGGAACTTTTACTTGTATGTCAAAAGGCATAAAAATAGTGCTCATTGCTTTAAATGCAATTATCAGAGAGGCAGTATACTCTTCAATGTGCCAGGGTACCCTTGTCAAACTCTATTACCTAGACCTAGAGTTTAAATGTGGGTGTTTATGAATCTCACCTGCTCTGTTTTAAGACAGGTTTATTAAAATTTACAATAATGTTAACCATATATTTTCTAGATATATTATTTCAATGCCATAAGCATCACTAGAAAGCCCACTTCCCCCACCAGCATCCCAAAGACCCCTCCCACTCCTCAACAGGTCAACTCAGTTCTGTGGACAAAACCTTCGTATTTTATGACTTTCGACATTTGTTGTTCCCTTCCTATAAATCTTTTTATTTTGGGCATAGATCTCTTTGTTTATTTTTTTTTAATTGTAAAAATGATGACACCTACACATATAAGTGAATTTCCTCAATTCCATAAAATTGTAAATCAATTTATAAGATGCTGGTGCTTTTATAGGTTTTATATAATATTTAATTTGGTATAATTTTGAAATCTGTGAATGCTCAAAAGGTGTAGTCTAAATATAAGTTAAGGTTTATTTGCCTTGTGTGGTTTTTATTTATGAAAGAAAATAGAATGCCAAAGAAAACAAGATGTTATCCATTGAATATCCAACATCAGATAGTAGGCAGGAAAAAGATTTTTCTTTACCCTTTTCTCATCTATATATTCATCTTCTATTGGTTCTTTGTCTCAACCTGCAAGCATAAGCAAGTCTCTTCCATTTTCTAAAGCCCTCAATATTAACTTTTCTCCCCTCAAATTATCATACTTCCTGTTCTCCAGTAAATACTCTTCAATACAATTTCTCAGTGCTTAAATGAAACTACACTATATTTTATTCCTTAATAGTCTAATTGTTTTAATTGTAGATAATTATAGATCTGGTATTCTAACTCAAATAAGAAATAGCACAATGTAATTATATATTTTAAACAGGTTCAATCTAATTACAATATATATACCACCCTGATCATAGGATAATCAATATCTATATTAAAACATTTTTCAATTCTTGCATTATGGAGACTCTCAAAGACCACCATAGTGCAGACAAGCATATCTGAGCCTAAGCTTCTTTCAGACTCTCAGCTATAAGAACGGGGTGGTATCAGTGAGGGGTTTTACTAGTTCCTGGGTAAAGATATCTTTATTAAGAATGAAAAAATAAACCATATTAGGGAACACTAAAGATAGTACTGCAAGTAGAGTAATTGCTTTGCTTTCACCTACTGGGTTTGATGCCTGATACCTCTGAGCTCTTCCAGGAGTGATCCCTGAGAACAAAGCCAGAACTAACCTAGTACTGCTAGGTTAGGGCTTCAAACTCATTATTTTGGGTTTACCATTCAGTCACATAGTACTCAGATAGGTGTATTTGGTTTAAGATTTATAGATATTTTTAATGTAATTCTAGATGAAATTACAAATTGAATGTATTGGTTGACTGAAAAGGGCAGATGACCATCCCTAATATGGCTAGAAATTTAACAAATAAAGGCAAATGAAGGAAGAATTGATAGATTGAATGGAACATTGATATTTTTACCCTGAGATTTTGAAAACAAACATACAAACAAACAAACATTATTACTATCTGGTTCTCAGGCCTTTAAACTCAGATTAAAGTCCATGATCTGTTTCCTTTAGTCTCCAGTTTAGAAAGAGCATGTCATGGGGTCTTAACTCCATTTATGTGATGTGATTTGTGATTTACTTTAAACTTGCAGAGATTTCTAGGTTCTGCAGGGTGGGGAGGTTGTTTCCCTGAAACAAAAATTCAGTCTAATATTTTTTGTATGAGACATACATTCTCTTAATAGGTTGTCTAAAATCAAACAAACAACAAAAAAACATTCAAATAACAAATACATATAAATATAAGCCAGTGTAATATTAGTCTACATTGAATACATTCTCTTATACCCAGAAATCAGTGCACTTTATCAACTTTAAAATTTATTACTTTTATCTTCATTTATTAACTTAAAATAGGTATAATATTTTTCTTACGACATAATTGCTATTTTTTGAAATGTGGGCCACTCAAAATATTAGACACTTTCCCAAGCACAAGCCAGATACATAGATTGGATCAAATTCCTGAGATATATTATATAGCCATCAAAATCTGTGGGACACATCTAGTTCTTCATGAATTCATTCATTTAATGATGTAAAAGAGTAAAATATCTCTTTAATATTTATAAATTATATTTTATCAAATATCTGATTATGAAAATAAATATCCTCACTATGAATTTTTTGACTTTTCATGGAATTAACCACTGATAGTGTCATATTTCTTATGGAACTCAAAAAATTCTTTAGTACCCTGAATAAATAGCATAGAGTTAAAGAAATCCGATGAACATAATAGATCCTGGTTCAATGCTAAGTACCGCATATGGTTCTCAGAGCTGTGCCAGGAGTGATCCCTTATCAAAGAGCCAGGAGTAAACCTTGAACATAGTGTACTTAATATAATAAAATAACTAATTATTCCACTTTTCTGAAAATATCAAAACAGAATCCTTTTAGTCATATTGGAACAAAAATTAAATTAATATTTAGAGGGAAGTCTATTACCTGCATGCCAAAAATATATGCATTTTTGTATTCATCGAGATTATACTTACACTACAGTTAAGTGATTCTTCTATTATCATAGTTTTTTATTTACATAAAGAATTTTATAATAATTATTTGTCCCACACAATAATACCAATTGACCTAAATACTCCAATCTACAGTATGGGCTACTAGTAGAAGATCCAGAGAGAAAATGAGGAACTGAAATCCATAGATACTTTTTTTTTTTTTTTTTTTTTTGGTTTTTGGGCCACACCCGTTTGACGCTCAGGGGTTACTCCTGGCTATGTGCTCAGAAATCGCCCCTGGCTTGGGGGGACCATATGGGACGCCGGGGGATCGAACCGCGGTCCGTTCCTTGGCTAGCGCTTGTAAGGCAGACACCTTACCTCTAGCGCCACCTTCCCAGCCCCCCACAGATACTTTTTGTGTGAATTATATCTTATTCAAGAAATTTTTTTTTCTTTTTTAGGATTTTGAAGTATTCAAAAGATACCCACTCAAATTATGGAATTTTATGTTAACTACTCAATTAATTAAAATGTTATTCCCTTGGATCAGTGTAAGAGCACAACTAATAGGGCATTTTCCTTGCAGGCAGCTGACCTGGGTTAGATCACTGCATCCTATATGATGTCTTAAGCCTGCCAGGAATAATTTATGAGTGCAGAGTCAGAAGTAACCCCTAAAAGGTGCTGGGTGTGGCCTAAAAGTAAAAAAAAAAAGTTAATCCCACCCCACAACACTGTTCAAGAAAAACTCAGAAAGTTTTAATGTTAGGTCAAATATCTTTGACCATGGCATAATCAAGTTAAAAGATATAATTTACCATCCTAAGTAATAGATTAGCAAGAAAACAAGACTATGTAAGTTAAAAAACAAAGAGTATCAAATATATTCTTTCTCTTGATACTTAAACTTCAAATAGACAAGTAGTAGAAATAGTCAATTAAAGCAGACACATGGTTTATAGAGTGCAGAGCATTGGGACTAACTTGTCCTGAGCACAGGCCACATGGGAATTCACTGTCTATAGAGAATTTTATAGCCATAACAAATTGACTGCAAATTAGTCTGCTGCTTTATGATCACCATATTTTAGCAATTCTAAACAAGGTTAAAGATTAAATACTCCTCCCTGAAAATCCTCTATAGCTCTATTTCAAACAATTTTTACTGTGATTCTTGTTGAGTTTTAATATTATCACATGCAATTTTAAATAAAAATTTAATTCTCTATGAAAAACTCTATTATATGTTAACCTTAATTTAAAATTAAGTTGCGCAGATCATTCTGCTTCAACTATATGTGTAATATTGAGACAGAAATTGTAACTGCTTGAAATAATTTAAACTGTTTCCAACCTTCATGGTATTGAATAGTCTTACATTAGTTATTAGCTTTGAAATAAACTAAAGTTGTAGAGTTATTCTAAAAGTAAAATATATTTATGGTTATAAAATAATTATGTACACTGTATGCTTGGTATCTTTTAGGGCTTGCTCTTCCAGAAATATCAATCCATTCTTTTTCTTGTTTTTGGCTTAATATTTGTGATTTCTTTGCAGAATTATTATTGAAACCTAGAGAATGCTAAAAAAATCATTTACAAGTGAAAAATAAAATAAGATAGCTAGAAATTATTTTTTTCTAGAGCCAGAGAGATAGTAAAGGCATTAAGATTCATGCTTGCATGCAGCTGACCCTCGTTGGATCTCTAGCATCAAGTGATACACCCAACACCAACAGGAGCTAGATACAAGCTTGAGCTGTGGAGTAGACCCTGGAGCAACACAATATGTGACCCAATATCTCCAACACACACACACAAAAAAACTAGCATAAACTAAATTATTGTTATTGATCTCAAAAGTATGTATTTTGTTTATTATCAGCTATTAGGGAAAATAAAGTCATGAAATTTTCTTATACGTGGATAGATTTAGAAAGAATTAGGCTGAGCAAAATGAGTCAGAGGGATAGATATTGAATGATCAAACTGATTTGTGGAATATAAAAAAATAAAATTATCTGGTAATAGTATCCACAGAAAATAGAGACAAGGGCCAGAGGGACCAGTTCGTGGTAGGAAGCTTACCACAAATAGCAGGGAAGTGCAGTTAGGGCAGAGAAAGGACCAACATAACAATTTAAAAGGACAATTTTAAAATGATCACTTTAGACAAGAACTGAGTTCTATAAGAAGATAAAGTGATAGGCATGATACCCCTTTAGCAAGGTATTCACACCAAGGTGTCTAAAAGGAAAAATGGAAGAAATAGAGTGAGGGCGGAGGAAAATGAGGAATTGGTGTCTGGAAACATGCACTGTTAAGGGGTTTTGTATGAGTGAAACTCAATCATAAGCAATTATTTTTGGTTTCGGTTTGTGGGCCAACCTGATGATGCTCAAGGTTTACTCTTGGCTATGCATCCAGAAACCACTCCTGGCTTGGGGATCATATGGTCACATATTGTGTTACTCCAGGGTCTACTCCACAACTCATGCTTGTATCTAGCTCCTGTTGGTGTTGGCGGTATCACTTGGTGCTAGAGATCCAATGAGGGTCCATATGATCCGCAGTGGGTTTGAACCGTGGTATGTCCTAAGTTAGTGCATGCAAGGCAAACGCCCCACTGCTTGTGGCACTGGTCTGGCCCCGTAAGCAACTTTTCAATTGTGGAAAATAAATAATTATATTATAAACATGGTATTTAAATTAACTCATTAATTTAAAAAATAAAAATTAAAAATAGCTAAAAAAAAAGTAGAATAATCTACTGGTTTTCACCACCACTGAAATTTGTAATTTGGAATACTATACATCTACTTAAAGTATACTCTTCATATAATATTAAAAGAAAAGTTTAAATATTATCAGACAAAAATGGGTATAATAGCTTATTGTGATCTTATGTATATGTGCATTATATTTAAAAATATATTTAGAACTTATTTGGTGTTTAATGTTCTTTATAAGTAGTTGAAATATGTTATATCCACATTTAAAACATTAGATAAAATAAAATATAATCTACAATAATTTAACGTATTTTAATATATATGTTACTATAGATAAGAAAAATTGCTAAATATCTATTTCCTATATTCATACATGTATAGTATTGATTTAAAATTTAAATAACAGGGGCCGGGCGGTGGCGCTAGAGGTAAGGTGCCTGCCTTGCCTGCTCTAGCCTAGGACGGACCGTGGTTCGATCCCCCGGCGTCCCATATGGTCCCCCAAGCCAGGAGCAACTTCTGAGCGCATAGCCAGGAGTAACCCCTGAGCGTCACAGGGTGTGGCCCAAAAACCAAAAAAAAAAAAATTTAAATAACAAAAATATCATTAGTACTCCTATTTTCTTCAGAATTAAAGTAGAATATCTTCTCTGTTGTTATTTGGAGAATTTACTAAGGGGTCAAATACTTTCTAAACAAATTCCAGCAAAAGAATGTTGAGAATATTTCATTCATGAGATCCTAATCTTTTCAGATTTCTTAGCTAAATTTGACCTAAAATAAAAGAACAAACATCAGGTGTTTACTTCCAGTCATAAACAGCATGCTGCCTAGATTATAGAGACCCAAGAAATTGCAGGCATGTTTATAAACAACTAGATATGAAAACAGATATAAAAGCAGGTCAAATATATAAATATAAGATATATATTTATATATAAATATAAAATATATACAAATATTAAAGCATCTGCAAATCTCAGATGAATTTTAAGAAACTCTCATTCTGCCAATGTCCTTAAGCAAAAATCCCAATGATGCATATGAAGGTTTGATTAATTTACTCAGTGCTACAAAGAGTTTATCACAGACCATGACAAACTATTTACTATTTCAGGAGTCAGAAGGGATTTCCAAAATATGGACTCAGGTTAGAAAATATTGGTAGAGTAAGAGAGTGAGGAATCAATGGATTAATCTACATCAGTTGCTTTAATGAAAGTTCAGAGGTTTGAAAACAGTATAGCAGGTAGGTGATTTTCATTTTCTTGTTGTTGATGTTGTGTATGATGTTGATAGATTTACGGATGTTAAACCATCCTTGCATTCCTGGGATGAAACCTACTTGGTTGTAGTGTATGATCTTCTTGATGATGCATTGGATCCTATTTGCCAGGATTTTGTTGAAGATCTTTGCATCTGCATTCATCAGGGATATTGGTCTGTAATTTTTTTTTTGGCAGCATCTCTGTTTGGTTTTGGTATCAAGGTGATGTTGGCTTCATAAAAGCTGTTTGGGAGTGTTCCCGAACCTGGCTAGGATTGGTAGTAGCTCCTCTTGAAAGGTTTGAAAGAATTCATTAGTAAATTTATCTGGGCCTGGGCTTTTCTTTTTGGGCAGATGTTTGATTACAGTTTCAATTTCCTCAATAGTGATGGGGGTGTTTAGATATGCTACATCCTCCTTACTTAACTGTGGAAGGTTATAAGTGTCCAATAATTTTTCCATTTCTTCTAGGTTCTCATGTTTAATAGCATAAAGTTACTCAAAGTAGTCTCTGATTACCCTTTGGATCTCTGCAATATCTATCGTGATCTCCCCCTTTTCATTTCTAATACGGGTTATCAGGTTTGTTTCTCTCTCTTTCTTTGTGAGGTTTGCCAATGGTCTATCAATCTTGTTTATTTTTTCAGGTAGGGTGCTTGCCTTGCACACAGCTGCTCAGCTTCTAAGCATTGGCACACTATATGGTTACCCAAGACCCATCAGAAATGATCTTTAGCCAAGAACAGGCCCTGGTACCACTTGTATGGACAAGATGAAAAACAAATAAAAGGAAAAGAAGTTGGGCCGGAGAGATAGCACAACGGTAGGACGTTTGCCTTGTACACAGCCAATCCAGGACAGACGGTGGTTCAAATCCCGGCATCTCATATGCATCCTCCTGTGCCTGCCAGGAGTGATTTCTGAGCATAGAGCCAGGAGTAACCCCTGCCGGATGTGACCCAAAAACAAAAACAAACAAACAAAGAAAAGAAGTAAATCTATATGATTAACTATCAGCGATTTTCATCAAGACAAATGAAGAAATAAAGCAAAAAAAATTGGTAATTTTGACCTTTTTATAGTGATCTAGTGTTTGATATGAAGATATCCAAGAAATAAACCATTTTGGCTAGAAAGCTAATAGTCTGAAGGTAGGTGCAGATAAAGAAATGAAGGCTCTTAATATAAATTATCAGTATGCAAACACCTGCAAGGAATTCCCTGTGGACTGGGGTCCAGTGTACAGTCTTTTATCTGCCCCCTCTCCTGAAGGAAGACAATCTTAAGAAATTTTACCTCAGGTTCCTCTCTCTTCACTCATTCCAGTATGAAATGTAGCCCCACCTTTTAAGCTTTGTTAGCATAAGGTAGGGATTTGTCTATTATCTGCCCTTCTTCCCATGTTGATTATTCCTGCATACTAACTGTCCTAAGAGTATAGTTGGTGTGCTCTGTGAGCCCCCGGACATCATGCTTTTCTCTATTATGTCTGTTTTGTTTTCCTAATCCTTGCAGTGCTACTGCTTCAGGTCTATTCACTGGGAGCTGGATTCTGGCAACCTAGTATTTGTGTTCAAAATAGGAGAATTGTTTTTATTTGCTTTATTATATTCACAAAGCAACCTGACACTGGTGTTTCTTAAAATAATTCATTTTTATAGGAAAGGGTTTTAATATTATGCCAGCTCCTAAAGCATCAAGGCACAAATATTAGACTCAAGTGTTAAACTGTTTTTTCTCTTTCACAGAATTCTCTTTCTATTTATATAAAATTTTGTATTATCATTTATGTGCTTCAAAAATAATCAGTATTGACAGTACCATATAGCTCACACATTTTAATTTTATTTTTAATTTTAATTTAAATCTAGGGATGTTAAGCTTAGCCTACAGTAGATTAAAATTCATTAAGTATTCCTTTATTATACTACAAATTTTAAACTATGATTTATTTTTAATCAATATACAGAAGTGTCATATTAACTCATAATCATTCTACTGTCTAATATAGTAGAAAGAATTCATATGGGTTTGAGTAGACAATGAATTAAAGTTTGATCATAGCATACTACTTCTGTAATTGTAAATAATTATTTGATATTTATAAAGCTCTATAAATTCACTTATACATCATGTCTAGCAAATAGAAATTATTCAATACAAATTAGTTCTACTACCTTCCCATCTGCAATTTAAGACAGTCTTCATGTGTTTGTATGTTTGCTCAATGGCCAGTGTGCTATATTATCATCTGTCCTTCCTAAAGAATATTGTGTTTAAAGTTTAGATAGTCTATTTCAAAGGACTCAGCTCATGCTGAGTTAACTGGGTTCACTCCTTGGTACTGTTTGATCCCTGCTACTGGGATGTGGCCAAACAGAGTCTGTGGTAGCCATAAACAAAAGAAAGCAAAGCAAAACAAAAATAATGTTATAGATATATAGATGTTTTAATTTCAAAAAAATGTATGATTTTAGTAACACACAAAACTCATTTTTCTTAAGCTCTAACTATCATTAATTTAACTGTCAGAACTAGTGGCCAATGAGGTTACTTTTATTTTCTTTCCACTATTCTGTATTATTTTCAAGTCCTTCTAAATTTTTTCAGATATATCATTATTCATGATATTTTTTATTCTTAAGCTCATCTGATATTGTGTTTTTAAAGATATCCTTCTAAATTTTTAAAGAATTCAAGAAGGTAAAGATTAAACTTTAATCATGTAATTATGGGCCCAGAGAGATAGCACAGCGGCGTTTGCCTTGCAAGCCGCCGATCCAGGACCAAAGGAGGTTGGTTCGAATCCCGATGTCCCATATGGTCCCCCGTGCCTGCCAGGAGCTATTTCTGAGCAGACAGCCAGGAGTAACCCCTGAGCACCGCCGGGTGTGGCCCCAAACAAACAAACAAACAAAAAAATCATGTAATTATATAGTATATAGCCTGAAAAGCATAAAAATCAGACATCTGTGTGCTTTGTTAGATGTATTGTGTCCTGCTTGCACATTGTTGATAACTTGGTGGAAATTTTGGTTGAAATTTGTAAGAGGAGATTTGGTTTAGCAAACTGCAGCTTATCATTCCTTTAGTCAGCTTTCAGGTTAAACTCAGCGGTAGTCCACATGTTCACATTATAAGGCCCTAGATTCAATTCTCGGCATCCCCTCCAAATTTTAAGTTTAGTGAAGTTAGTAAGTATATTTTTAGCTCATACCTGATAAATATTTCTCCTCTTTAACTAGAATTCTGTTGATAAATGTGATTCCGTTGTCTACTAAGCACCAATCTGCTTTAGTATCTCTTTGAAAATGGGTTCTCTCTGGTATTATTTTTAAAAATATATTTTGCTATTCCAGAAGTCTACTTAGATGTCACTTATTAGCCTGCTGTCCAAATAAGCTTTTCACTATTGCCCAAGAGTCTATAAATATCCCTCCTTGAGGCCACTTTTCTTTTTTACTTTAAGTAGATGACTTGATAACCCATCTTGAGTTTGACACGATGACTAGATTTCTCTTTACCACTTTTCCTCTATCCACACAAGTGGATTTCAAGTATAAAATCAAGAATACTTATATTTCTTATTATTCCTTTTATATTAAAATAAATTTATTAATAGTATTAATGTAGAGAAATACAGAACATTTAAATACATAGATTCTATTTCTTTGGGTAAGAACCAAATGAATTTGAGAAATTTAAGTTGACTTAAAATTAGCTCTTAATGTTAAGAACATATTCTTCATATTGATACTCATATTCCAGAAACTATGATTATCTACTTTAGTAAATATATCTAACACATTGACTAAAACCAAATCTATCCTTGATTGTGTTACTTGTATATATTCCAATGCAATATGCATGTTAAATTATTTTCAGGAATCAAACTTGTGAATTAGATGAGAATATGGACATGACCACCATCCTTGACTGACATTAAATTATATCCTTTACTCACAGTAATGCCTTTAGTATAATGTTACAGTATTTTCGATTTTACATGTAATCTTGATTTTCATATTGGATTGCTTCAAGTATTTTATGTTCTTCCCCTACATGATAGCTTTGTTTGTTTGTTTTGGGTCCACATTTGGAAGTGCTCCGGGATTATTCCAGGCTCTGTACTCAATAATTACTGCTGGCAGTGCTCAGGGACCATATTGAAATGTCATAGGTCAAATCCAGGTTAGTCTGGTTCAAGACTAGTACACTACCTACTGTATTATCATGCTTACTCATAACATTTAACTACATTTAACTCTGTTGTAAAAGCTTTTATTATATAAATACTGAGAATTTAGTTATGCACTTACTATATGTATTTGACCATATATTTGAGAAATTAAAAATGACTACCAAAATTCCTATCAAGCTATACCTAAATAGTATCTGCATCAAATGTATCCCTACACCAACATGGGTCTACTGTGGCACTTTGGTTCCTAAGTACCACAGAAAACTTGCACCTTGAGTCTGTTATCCTTTGAAATATTTAGCATGTACTTTCCCTAGTATATACTCATTTGAAGAAAGAATTCAGTCTGAAAATTGACTCTGATTTATAACAAGAATTTGTGAGATTCATTGTAAAATTAATCTCAGTTTTTTATTATTAATTTTTTGATATTCTGATTATATGTAGTAAAAATGACATTGTTCGCTTCTTATCTAACATGTTTCCAGTCTGCTATATTATATTATTCATTTCCATATTGTTTATACCCACTAACTACTATTCTTATTGTGGTATTTGTTTCAGCATCTTTACATTCTTTATATCTAATGATTAATTAGATATAAAGATAAAAGGCTGTCCTTAATATTGCATTATTTTATTAACTTTATTACCTATAGGACTCAGATCTATAAAAAAAAAACTTCTGATAAATGAAGAACACAGAAGTGCTGAATATCAGATTATCATTTTTTTTTTGTTTTTTGGGCCACACCCTTTTGATGCTCAGGGGTTACTCTGGCTAAGCGCTCAGAAATTGCCCCTGGCTTGAGGGACCATATGGGACACGGGGGATCAAACAGCGGTCCTTCCTTGGCTAGCACTTGCAAGGCAGACACCTTACCTCTAGAGCCATCTCGCCAGCCCCTCATTGTATTTCTTTAATCAATGCTTTGCTTTCATATTTGTCAATAATTTCTTTTATGCCACCTAGAGAAATAGTTAGTTCTCTTTTAAGTAGACATACTCTGAATTAATTTTTGTAAAGATAGTCATTCTTCCTTATATATAATATATATAACATATATTTATATATTTATTATATATTTATATATAAATATTTGTTTTTATATTTTTATATATTTATTTATTATATATTATATTTATTTATATATAAATATTTATATATTTATATATAAATATATAATATATATTCCTTATATATAAATTATAACACTTCTCCAGATATGTCTTTACTTATATTAGTACTTATCCAGTGTCCAGAAGTGCAAGAATAATGAAATTTCAGAGTGATTATTGTCCTATTGGAAAAGTACTTCTATTTTATACAGTACCTACTTTTCCATATTCAAAATCCAATCTTAACCTGTCTGGGATTTGGCCACTAAAACATAATGGATAATACTGATAGTTTGCCTTTACCATTACATACTGAGATTGATTTTTCAGTCTGACCTTTCATCTTCAGGAGACTATGGTCTTTAAGTGCCATCAATTGGTTTCTGGGACTTTATCTCTGATTTCAAATTGGTGATAGAGATCTTGAATGATTCATTTTCAGTTCTAAACACCAGGAAATTTATCAATATTCAATCAACTACTTATAGCAATTTCTCCGTATCTCTAAATCTCTGGTAAATGTACATATGCCAGAGTACTCCGTCAGAACATATGACATCCTAAATTCACCTCAGGTGAATGTCTTAGTAGATGTTTTACTTTACTCTCAGGAAATAACAATACTCTCTATATCAGTTTCTATATATAAGTTTCTTCATTGTTAATGATTCAGGGAAGTAACTGGTAATCCAGTTTCTATTAGATTTTTTTTCTGATAGCAAATACCCATTATTCCCAAAATGATAGATACTCAAAAAACACAGCAACTAGTCAAGTAAACCTTGATTAATAAGAACAAAGTCAGATAATTCACTTTCTAACTCCAACCTATATTACAAAACTATAGTAATCAATATATTATGGTATTGGTATTTTTAAAAAACTTCAACCTATATTACAAAACTATAGTAATCAAAATATGATGGTATTGGTATTTTTAAAAAGTTCTATGGAATATAAGAAAGTAAAAAAAAAGTAAACAATAGAAGAGAACCCTTCCAGGAAAAGATAAACAAATATATAATGAGGAAAGGACTGTATCTAACAAATTTTAGAGGTGAGAAAACTAAAAATTAACATGCAAAAGAATGAAAAGTCAGGGCCGGGCGGTGGCGCTAGAGGTAAGGTGCCTGCCTTGCCTGTGCTAGCCTAGGACGAACCGCAGGTTCTATCCCCTGCGTCCCATATGGTCCCCCAAGCCAGGAGCGACTTCTGAGCGCATAGCCAGGAGTAACCCCTGAGCGTCACCGGGTGTGGCCCAAAAAACAAACAAACAAACAAACAAACAAACAAACAAAAGAATGAAAAGTCCTAGTTTCAAAAATGTGAATGAAATGTGGAGTCACAAAATTCTTAGAAAAAACCACACTATACAACACATTGATATTAATCTTAGCAATAATTTATTGGCTCTGACACTAAAAGCAAAGTGAGTAATAAACAAGTCAGCTTTAAAATCTTATCACAACAAAGAAATTCATAAGCAAAATTAACAGATAATTTATGTAATCACATATTTACAATTCACATATTTAAAATAGAAGTAACACATAATTCAAAAGACAAAACAAAGGAAACATTGCTGATGTTTTGTCATGGCAATGACAAAACTTTAAAACTAGTGAAGAAACTTACAATATAATTATCCAAAGATAATTTGTAAACAAATTGGAAGCAATATTTTGAGGACCAATTTAGACTCGTATTTATTGCATCACTTTCACTGCCTAGAAATGAAGAAAAACTAATAATTTATTATGAACATAAAAAGACAAATAAGTAAGAAAATCAAGCACAGAAAAACAAATGCTTTATGGTAATTACATTAAAGTAGATTTTTTATTTGTTTTTTTTTTAGTTAATAGTAATAAAATTAAAAGTAATATCTACTTTTTTAAAGAAATATTTATCCTGTTTTCCATAGTGGCTGTGCAAATTCATGTTTTCAACAGTGAATCCAAATTCTATTATTCCACATACTTGCCAATGATTTCTACTGCAAAAATGTTTTATGGATATCTTCTCACATTGGGAGATAATATTTTTGTAGCTTTGACTTGTATTTTTCCAGTGATAGATGATGGTGAGCAATTTTCCTGTGCCGATGGGCCACCTGCATGCCTTCCTTGAAGTTAATTATTTTTTGTATTTTTCATTGTTGTGATGTTGATAATCTACATGATTTTGATAGTAATATATTGTTGGATTACTTACCCATCCTCAATTGGTAAATTATCTTTTTGTGCTGTGGTATTTTCCCTCCTGTGTGAAACTTTTTAATTTTTATGTAGACACACTTAATTTTAAAGTCTTCCTTTTTCCTTCCTTCCTCTCTTCCTTCCTTCCTTCCTTCCTTCCTTCCTTCCTTCCTTCCTTCCTTCCTTCCTTCCTCTCTTCCTTCCTTCCTTCCTTCCTTCCTTCCTCTCTTCCTTCCTTCCTTCCTTCCTTCCTCTCTTCCTTCCTTCCTTCCTTCCTTCCTTCCTTCCTTCCTCTCTTCCTTCCTTCCTTCCTTCCTTCCTTCCTTCCTTCCTTCCTTCCTTCCTTCCTTCCTTCCTTCCTTCCTTCCTTCCTCTCTTCCTTCCTTCCTTCCTTCTTTCCTTCCTTCCTTCCTTCCTCTCTTCCTTCCTTCCTTCCTTCCTTCCTTCCTTCCTCTCTTCCTTCCTCTCTTCCTTCCTTCCTTCCTTCCTTCCTTCCTTCCTCTCTTCCTTCCTTCCTTCCTTCCTTCCTTCCTCTCTTCCTTCCTCTCTTCCTTCCTTCCTTCCTTCCTTCCTTCCTTCCTTCCTTCCTTCCTTCCTTCCTTCCTTCCTTCCTTCCTTTTTCTCTTTTTCTTTTTTTCATCCACTTTCTTTATTGCTTTGTTTCTTCCTTTTGCTTTCATTCTTTTTCTTTCCTCTTCTTCCTTCCTTCATTTTCTATTCTTTCCTTTATATTTTTCTTTTTCTTTCATTTCTCTTTTCTTTTCTCCTTCCTTTTTTCTGTTTTTTTACTTTCTTTTTCTTTTGCTTCCTTTTTCTTTTGTTCATTCATCTTTCCTCATCTTTCTCCTTCCTTCTTTAATTTTTCTTCTCTTTCCTGTTTTCCTTTGTCTTTTTTTCTTTCCTTTTCTTTCTTCTCTTCTTTCTATTTTCTTTCTTTTTTCACTTTCTTTCCTCTTTCTTTCCTTTTTTTTAATTCTTTCTCATTTTGCACTCTACCTACCCCAGTATCATTTATGGAATAATTTCTCTTTCTTCATTGTACAAACCTAGATTCTATATGATTGATTTGGTTATATATGTGTGCTTTTATTTTTAGGTTATATTTTATATTATTGGCATGTGTTTGTCACATTTTAAATTTTAATTGTTTTTTAAAATAAATGATCTATTTTTGTGGTGAGGGACACATTTGATGTGCTCAGAGATTAATTATTACTCTATTTAGGGATCAGTATAGAAGGGTTCCAGGACTATATAATAAAAATATATTTATATAATATATTTATTATATACTTTTCATATTTATACATTTCATGTTTATATGTAATACATAAATATAATTTATAATGTATATAAATATATAATATGTGCTTATATATTATATATTTACATGTATAATAAATATAAATATAATAAGTAAATGAAGTACAGGGGCTTGAAGTCAAGTTGGATCTGTGAAAATATGTGTATTACACACTGTGGATTGAATTCAGGTTGCTCGTGTGCAATGTATTTGTATTACCTGCTGTAATATCTTTCTTACACATTGTTTCTTCCTTTAATGTAGAGCAACTCCATAAAATATTTATTGCAAATTTGGTCTGATAGTAGTAAATTCTAGTGGGTTTTTCTGTGTGGAAAAAATACTTTATTTCTCCATTATATTTCAATAATATTTGGGGAGAGGAGTATGCCACATTTGATCATACTCAGAAACTGTTTTTGCCTCTGTGTTCATGTGTGATTCCTCCAATGATTAAAGGACTAGTCCTGGTACTATAGAATCTAAATGGGGGCAACCACATACAAGGCAAGTGCCTTAAACTGATAGTATCCCTATCAGACTACATGAAACATATTTTTTCTTTTAGGGGGCTGGAGCAATAGCACAGCAGGTAGAACATTTGCCTTGTATACAGTTGACACAGGTTCAATTTGCTGCATCCCATATGGTCCCAGGAGTCTGCCAGGAGCAATTTCTGATCACAGAGCCAGGAGTAACCCCTAAGTGCTAGAAGTGGCCTCAAAACAACAAAGAAAACACACTTTTTAAATATTTTATTTTATTTTACAATGTTTTATTTTAATTAGCTTATATTTGTGGTATTAGTTTATAATACTATTGTTGTTTTACAATTGTAGATATACCACCCTGAGACATTATCAATAGAATTGGAAACTGAAAATGGTAGAAAAGGGGAATTAGAGTAAGAATGGTGGAGAAATGGTGGAGGTTGATAATTTTGCTGGGTAAAATATGTTTGGCTGGCAGTTTTTCCCTTTCAGTAGTCTATGTCATTCATTGTCTTCTAACCTATAGGGTTTATGCTAAAACTCTTATACAAATTTCATAGAGTTGCTTTGTATGTTACTTAGGGTTTTTTTTCCTACCAGTTTTTAATGGATTTATTTTATTATTTACATTTAATAATTTAACAGTGATATATCTTAGTGTAGCAAAACTTGAATTCAAGTATTTGAGTGTTCTCTTAGTTTTCTGGTCCTCTGTCAGTAGATTTTATTTCTTTATATTTGTTATGTTTCTTTTCTTTACATTTGTCAATTTTCTTTGATTTCCCAGGTGAGTCATTACTGATTTAGTTTCCAATTTTTTATATTCTTTTCTCTGCATTAGGTAATTAATTTGTTATGTGTTCCAGGTAAGATTGAATTGAATTTAATGGATTTTCAGATTGAGTATTTTTGGGACTCTAAAAATATTTGATTTATTTTGATGAAATATAGATATTTTTTAATATTTTCCTTAGCAGTGATTATCTAAGGAGATTAAATTTTGTTATCACTTTTATTATTCTTTATCTATTACTTTCTTCAACTGCTTGTCAGCTTTCCCTCTGAAACCTAGTCACTTTCACAATGGATTCCATTTTATTTTTGTAATTGTTGCCTACAGAATTTTTCTGGTTACTCATATGAATTAACTTCTTTTGTTTGCCTGCAGGTGGCACTATGGCTTTAGTGTTAAAAATCTATTCTGTAACTTCTAAAAAAAGAGGATTATGGTAATAAAGAAATTGAAAACTGAAATCATTTGATCATTATTCTTGGTAGGGGATTGCATGGGAACAGGCCAAAGGAAGAACTCCATGATCCCTCTTATACATTTTAGTCACTCTGGTCTCCTATTCCTCGCACCAGTCAGGTTCATAGGCTTACCTCTTGGTTGTGGTTAAATTACTGTTGTTATTTCCAAATAGAGTATATCGTTGACTCAGAAAGTTTAACTGCTCTATGCAAAAGCAATAAGGTTGGGTGTTGAAGATAAAATATAGAGTTAGTATTTTATTTTTATATGATTTGTTTCAAGCTTGACATTGCTAGCAACTAGTGGACTGTTCTATAGTTTTTCCCTTGCCCAGCACTAGGTCAGATTTGTAACATCAATAATAGCTACTGGTATATTGTGGTATACTAATTATTTTATTGATCACTTCTTACCATCCAACATGTCATTAATTTTCTAGATATTTGTATGTCAAGTAAACCAAGCTATGTGCAGGTGAAGCTTTTCTGTGATATATACTTGATCTGTGGTAGTATTTTATCAGGGATCTTAGCTTGGCAGAATATATTCAGTCATTTAACTAACAATACAATACTGTACTTTTATTTTAAGTTGAATATTTTAGGTTATGTTTAAAAGTCTCCATTAAACTAATAATATTAAAGGTCAATGTTATTTTTATTGTTATTCAGATATTTTACTCATTGAATTTTTTATTCCTATTTTAGTGTATTTCTTCTGTTTTCATGTAACTTGTTAGTCTCTGTTTTATTGATCTCTGCTTCTTATTATCCATCCTCATTTTTCTCTTCAGCTTCAGTTAGTTTCTCTAGTTTCTTGTTTTGTTTGGTTTGGGTTTTGGTCCACACCCAGCAGCGCTCAGGGGTTACTCCTGGGTCTGCACTCAGAAATTGCTTCTGAAAAGAAAGAAGAAAGAGAAAGAAAGAAAGAAAGAAAGAAAGAAAGAAAGAAAGAAAGAAAGAAAGAAAGAAAGAAAGAAGAAGGAAGGAAGAAGAAGAAGAAGAAGGAAGAAAGAAGAAAAAGAAAGAAAGAAAGAAAGAAGAAAGAAAGAAAGAAAAAAGAAAGAAAGAAAGAAAGAAGGAAGGAAGGAAGAAGAAGGAAGGAAGGAAGGAAGGAAGGAAGGAAGGAGGGAAGAAGGAAGGAAGAAAGAAAAAGAAGAAAGAAGAAAGAAAGAAAGAAAGAAAAAAAGAAAGAAAGAAAAAAGAAAGAAAGAAAGAAAGAAAAAGAAAGAAAGAAAGAAAGAAAAAGAAAGGAAAGAAAGAAAGGAAAGAAAGAAAGAAAGAAAGAAAGAAGAAAGAAAGAAAGAAAGAAAGAAAGAAAGAAAGAAAGAAAGAAAGAATGAAAGAAAGAAAGAAAGAAAGAAAGAAAGAAAGAAAGAAAGAAAGAAAGAAAGAAGAACGAAAGGAAGGAAGGAAGGAAGGAAGGAAGGAAGGAAGGAAGGAAGGAAGGAAGGAAGGAAGGAAGGAAGAAAGAAAGAAAGAAAGAAAGAAAGAAAAAAGAAAGAAAGAAAGAAAGAAAGAAAGAAAGAAAGAAGGAAGAAGGAAGGAAGGAAGGAGGAAAAGAAGGATGGAAGGAGGGAAAGAAGGAAGGAAGGAAGGAAGGAAGAAAAGGAAGAAAGAAGAAAGAAGAAAGAAAGAAAGAAAGAAAGAAAGAAAGAAAGAAAGAAAGAAAGAAAGAAAGAAAAAGAAAGAAAGAAAGAAAGAAAGAAAAAGAAAGAAAGAAAGAAAGAAAGAAAAAAAGAAAGAAAGAAAGAAAGAAAGAAAGAAAGAAAGAAGAAAGAAAGAAAGAAAGAAAGAAAGAAAGAAAGAAAGAAAGAAAGAAAGAAAAAAGAAAGAAAGAAAGAAAGAAAGAAAGAAAGAAGAAAGAAAGAAAGAAAGAAAGAAAGAAAGAAAGAAAGAAATGGGGACCATATGGGATGCCGAGAATTGAACCCAGTCCATCCCAAGTTGGTTATGTGCAAAGCACACACCTTCCCACTGTGCTATCTTTCCGGCTCAGATTCTCTAGTTTCCTGATATAAAAACTTAGGTTATATGAATGGTTTTAGCCTTATGTTTTCAAATGTACTTGTTCAATGCTATCAAAAACCTCCCAAACATTGCCTTATAAATCTGAGTTTTTATGTTAGAACTTTGTTGACAATCATTTCAAAAAATTTTAAAAGAGATTTTGCTGTGGAAAACCATATGAACAGTGCTGAAAAACTATTTTTTTTCTATCACCTATTTAGAGAGGCCTGTTAAAAGCAGGATATTGTTGATGCTTTATAGACTTGGCTTTTTAGGAATATTGATCTTAACGTTTATATGTTCAAACTATTAACACATTCTTAAAGATTTTCTATTTCTCTAGCAATTAAATTTCTTATAAAATATTTTTAGCTTTAGTAATACTTTTACTAAGATAGTCTATTTTAGTAATAGCCTAATTATAAAATTGTAATTGGGGTATTTCATATTGTACTGTATTTATTTTATTATAATTTAAATTCACCCCTCATATTTTTTGTTTTACTTTTGGTCAAACTGGTGATGCTCAGGGGTTACTCCTGGTTTGGGTTACCCTATGGAAAGTAGGGGTATCGAACCACTGTCTGTCCTGGGTCAGCAACATGCAAGGTAAACACCTTACCAATGCACTATCAATATGGCCCCTACCCTTAATAGTCATATATTTATGTCTTCCTCATGAATTTTATATATTTAAGTAGCATATAATCATATTGTTTTAATTCTCATTTTATTTAGCATTAATAGTCATTTAATTGGAGGCACTTTGTCCATTATATTTAAAGTAATTAGTAATATAATTTATTATTTTAACATAGTTTTTTTACATCTTATATAATCTTTTTCTATTCCTGTATTTCTTTTTGCAATTCTGATTTTCTTATGTGCCCCCTTTTTTTTTCTTTATAATTGGGATTTATAAATACTTTTAGTATTAGGAAATGAAAGGAAAAGTGAGAAAATGAACAGAAAATAAAGGGGAGGGGAAAGGAGGAGAGGAGAAGAGAAGGGAGAAGAGGAAAAGAGAAGAGAGGATAGAATGAGAATTATGGGGGCCGGGAAGGTGGTGCTATAGGTAAGGTGTCTATCTTGCAAGCGCTAGCGTAGGACGGACCGCGGTTCGATCCCCCGGTTTCCCATATGGTCCCCCCAAGCCAGGGGCGATTTCTGAGCTCATAGCCAGGAGTAACCCCTGAGCGTCAAACGGGTGTGGCCCAAAGACCAAAAAAAAAAAAGAATAAAAATTATGGGGAGAAGAAGAGAAAGAAAGAAAGAAAGAAAGAAAGAAAGAAAGAAAGAAAGAAAGAAAGAAAGAATGAAAGAAAGAACGAAAGAAGAAAGAAAGAAAGAAGGAAGGAAGGAAGGAAGGAAGGAAGGAAGGAAGGAAGGAAGGAAGGAAGGAAGGAAGGAAGGAAGGAAGGAAGGAAGGAAGGAAGGAAGGAAGAAAGGAAGGAAGGGAGGAAGGGAGGAAGGGAGGGAGGGAGGGAGGGAGGGAGGGAGGGAGGGAGGGAGGGAGGAAGGAAGGAAGGAGGAAGGAAGGAAGGAAGGAAGAAAAAGATAAAGGGAAGAAAGGAGAAAAAATAAAGAAAATACAAAATGGACTACAGATCATTGAGAAAATATTACTTTATTAAATTTGTATGTTATAGTAATCAAAAGATATTAAAAGGTTTCTATGGTTCCTATAGATGCATTGTCAGAGTTTATCAGAAAAAGTAAAAGAGGTATTAAATCTTTTTCAAACAATTAAAAATTACCTTTTTTATATTCTACATATATTTTGTGTGTAAGAGGACTAAAAATGGCTCAATGAAATGGAGCTGAAACTCAGCTCCATTCATTATTATTAACTCTATTATCACTCATTACTAATTTCATTCATTACTACTGAACAAATTTCAAAGAAAATATATTTATTTATATTTTATTCTTATATTTATTATATTATGTATAAATAATATATTTTATTATCAAGTACTCATTGATCTTGAGTGTATGCTAGTCAAGCTGCTGGGTATAGAAGGTGGGCAGAACACATGCCAAGGCAGGCATCATATTTCAATACTAAACAAAGATAGTAAATAAAGAACACAGTTATAGATTGAGTACTATGATATATATATATCATATATATATATATATATCTCAACTACTAGCAGGCTTTGGGTGGGCCATGAAATATAGATAAATGCCATTAAAGCTTTTACTGAAGAATTATTACTGTTTAGGCTAAAAACTAAAACTAAGGAGATTTCAGATGATTTGCCAGTCTCATGTACTCAAAACAAAGTAAAAAACCAAATTCATATAAAATTTTGTAAGGCTAGAACTGTTCTTGAAACAACAGAGGCTAGTGCATAACAAGAAAGAATTGGGTGCTAGTTGGAAATATATAGTACAGGGGAAAGATGTATGTCTTGAATGTAACTAAACTTTTTTCTTACCCTTACATGACCAGTCTTCTTAAGGCTTTCAAGTATAGCTCCTGACCAACTCAGCAGGGCCTTAACTGGAAGGGACATCCAGGCATTCTGAAAACTGCTTGAGAACTCTCCACCGCCTCCAATAAAAAAGAGAACATTGGGAAGGACAAACATCATAGCCTTTTGTGGGAACCTGTGGTATGTTTTGAATTTAGGACGGGTTTTAGCTATGTTTTCAATATTTCCAGATTTTTACGATTCTTCTTTAAAATGTGCCAAATAAGTTATCTAAGGAAACTAGAGAGGGAAACAATGCAAAACTGCATATCATCATGCATAAACTATCTTGGAATCATATCGCCCAAGGAGAAATATCTAAGTAACTGCAGGAGGGTATAGAAGTGTTTTAGAGTCATACTACTATTTTGTTTATTATTAATTTATTGATTTTGTGTCAAGAAAAAGAAAAAAAGCAATTTTAGAAATTTAAAATATTAGTAATTTTTAAATGATTGTGAAGTATTGAAAATTGTGGAGATAATTTTGGTGATAGATATATGGAAATAAAGTATAAGTTATGTAAAAACATATATATTATGTAATTATATATAAAATTATAATACATAAACCTTATATAATGAAATAGAGTAAAAATCATGGAGATAGACTATAAATTTGCTTAATTAGATCTTATTTCCTATGATCTCTTTGAGTTTACTACATAATATATTATATATATTTGAAAGAGTATATTTCAGAGTAATTACCAAAAGATTTAATATTTTGTAACAGATAAAATATCCCTTCAAATATATTTATTCTATTAAAAATACCTGAGCATTACCAGAATCATCTTATTGTTTTAAAACTATGTTTAATGAAGGAGCTTTTAAACAGAACAGCAATTATGATAAATCTGGCAAAATCATAGTTCAGCTGAATTTAGTGATTCTTGATATAAGTCAAACACTGTGTTTGCTTTGGGGAATCATAAATGCATTTTTGATAGAGAATGGTACATTTTTATAAGTATATATTCCATTGTTTTAAAAATGGTAATTTGAATGGCCATGAAATAACAACAAATCTGATAGTAAATTTTCCAGTCTCTAAATAAATGTTATTGGAAGTAATATATAACATAGTAAAGTTCATATTCCCATACCTTTTCCTCATCTTTTTTCTTCTTCTTTTTTTGTTTTTGTTTTTGTTTTATATTTGGTTTTGGACCGTCTGGCTGTGCTCAGTGCTTACTCTGCCTCAATGTTCAGGGATCGCTTCTGATCGGGTTCTGGGGACTCTATGGTGTGTCAGGAATCAAAGCCATTTAAGTTATGTGGAAGTCCAGCACCTTAACCTCTCGTTTATATATCAAGCCCCCATTTTTCCCCTTTCACCTCACTGACTAATATGTAAATGCAATGATAGAAAGTAGAATTCCTTATTTAAATGATAGAATTAAAGTCAGATTTGGAATATTTCTGGAAGAGAAAACTGGGTGTAAAATTTCCCCAAGTTGTGACACATCTTGCACTGAAAATATTTAAAAGTTCATTGTGACTGACATGTGAATGTCTAAGGAAATAATGGCTACACTTGTTAAGATGGATGAGATTCTAGTGGCAAATAAGTTTGGCCATTTCACTCTGGATAATGGGGACCCAGAAAGCGTCATAAATTGGAGAGTGACACCACCTGACTTGTTTCTCAGAAAGTTAACTCTGAAGGCAATTGCAAGATAGAAGTAAAAAGAGATATGTGAGAGGAAAACTAATTTTAACTTTATGGATACTATGCAGCTTGACTTAGAAGACATGTATTTTTCATGCTAGATGATTTTAAAAGTATATGGGACAAATTATTTTTTACCAACTTTCTTGTTTATTTTATATTTTCATATAGAATATTAATAAGCATTATACAATTTAGTAAAAATTATTAAAACGTGACAAATATAAAATAAACCCCTTTACTTACTTATGAATATATAACATGCATAGAGATCCAATATGTAAATTTCACAAGTATTTATCTATGGACATCATTGAATGAATTTCCAGGAAAATTTTTCATATGTTATGAACAGTGTATAGGTAGAAGGTAGAACCGTGTGATAATTGATCTGTCCTGTCAGATAAGCATGCCAAGAGAAGACCAATTACACTAAGGCCAGATTATACTTTTCAATTACATAGGGGAATCAATCCAACTCAACATGTCAAAGCATAAAAAAATGTTTTAGAAAAGACAGACTACATACTAAATTTCCCTACCCATTACCTAGAAGTAAGTTCTACTCGGAAGAGTAAAATGTCATTCTGTCAATATCCATGAGCTTATTATGAAGGTTTCCCAACCCCATCTATCAAGGTACCTTCTACTTCACTCTCAAATATGTCCCCAAAATATATTACCCTGTGATTTATCTTTGAAATGCATTTAAAATCGAGAAAATAAGGCAATAATAAAATAACGACATTCAGAGTTCTACTAATGACAACTACTACTAATGTCATCTTTCTCTTCTTGATATTTATGTTTAATTTTTAAAACTAGTTTTTTTTTTAATTTAGGGTGTATGATGACTTTAATAGGGTTAATGTACTGAACTATATATATTTACCAAGCAAGTGTGCATTAAAAATGTCTTCATATCATGCCACTGTGACTCAAATTTAAAAATGAAAACTTTAATCAATTGAGATAAAGTCTGAAGGTTGGGGTCAAGTTTATTAACCAACATAAGATCTGAGTGTTTTTCATAATGATAATGAGAGCTAGTAAAGAAATAGTTTTAAGCAGAAGAGTGTTATAATCACATTTGCATTTAAAAAATCTTTCTGACTACAGTTAGAAAAATAAATTATTTGAAATAAGAAGAGTTAAGGAAAGATAAAATGCTGTACTCATAAATGGGTAAGGAAAAATATGGTATTTCCTTGTATACCATATACTGTGGTAAAAGTACAGAAGGGAGGTATACGAAAGGTATTCAAAGAATAAAATTGCCAGAATTTTGTGAAGGATAAGAGCAATGAAAGATAGAAAGTTAAGACAATATATTGTACTTTTTTTTCTCTTTACTTTGTTTTGATGATTGGGGACACCCATAATTGTCACAATGCTCACACACTTTATTGTGATGCATGAAGGAAGTGTTATGGAGGTACAATCTTTTAATCTGTGATAAGGACATGAGTTTCTTTTCTTGTGGATCATACTGTTCATGGTGGAAAGTGCAGGCATTAAACTCTAAGCCTCATGTCCACTAGTCTACCATAAAGTTATCCATGGCATGGCTATTTTTTTATCCAGGAAATATTTTATTTTTATTTACTCTATTTGGACATTCTGAAAGAAATAACCAGATTAGCAGAGAAGCAAACATACTCCTAAAGAGAATCTAAATAATCAAAATTATTTAAGCCAATATTAGTTAATATTTGATGCTTGTACTTAAAATCAGTAATTATCTGTTAAAAAAAAACAAACCTTTCCTTTGAAAATTCACCAATCTGCTCTTTTACAAGAAGTTAATTCCTGAAGAAGTTCTTGGATCCCAACTGGACCCTAATATATCTATTCACCTCTCAATTCTAATTTCTCTGGGTAATAAGGTCTATCAGTTTGACAAGAAATTCAAAGTTAAGGCCAAACCACTAGGCGCACAACATTCTTAAATGACAGAAAAAGCAAAACATAATAAAGAGAAAGAGAAATTTAGTGAACCTTCTCTCTACAAAAGACTCTATAAAAAGTAGTAAATTTTATGTAAGTTAAATCATACCTAGATGCTATAACAACAAAACTGTGGAATGATAGCAATATAAATGAACACCCCAAAACAGAATTCAAATTCATGTTCCCTAGAATAGTACTGCCATATATAAATGTATATGTTTATATATTTATAGATATGTATATACATATATAACATTCAAAATTTTTGGTATTAACGTAAGTTTAAAAGCTTCCAAAATAGTACTTAATAACATTTAATTGTCTTATGTGTCGTGATATGAATAAATCCATTTTACCTTTAATTCTAGTAAAGAAAAACTTAGCTATCTGGCATAATTTCAGCAATTCTAGAAATGAGTAAACATATCTTATTTTAAATAATAAGTAATTGCCAATTTTATTAAAGCTAGCAGTATATTCTTATCCAATTCATTCATCTGTTACCTAGGAGAAACACCTTTACCTTGAATGTCATGGTGAGCATTCTTGAATTAATAATTTCTGTATATTTTATATAGTTCTCCTATGTGGATATTTGTCCCGGAGAAATATAGTATCTAATTTTATTTTTATAATTCTATGCTAATATTCACAGTCTTCTGTAATTTGCTTCACTCAACAATCTACTTTTTGAATATTTTATTTATTAAAATGATCTTGCAACATTATTGGTTATTCATTACTTGGAAAAAAAACTCAAAGCAAACTAGGAAAATGGTACTCTAATCCAACCAATATTTTTTCAACTCATTTTTCTGGAAGTAAAAAGTTCTGGACAAATCCTTCCTCAAGAGTAGTTAGTTTGTCTAAAATAAAAGGAGCCTATGCTGTGAAAGCCTAAGCATATAGTGAGACAGGAAATAGTATGTGGTCTTTTTTTCCTGTGGGCCACTAGGAGCTATCCCTGGTGCTGGCTCAGAATTAATCTTACACAGACTTTGGACAGGTGTTTGGTCCTACTAAAACACAGAGCTCAGGTAGCCTAATCCTAAAATTGGCAAATAATCCAACAAATCTCTTAGCCTCAGGTTTGCAAGTGATTTTGCTCTTCCAGCCTTTTCAAGTCTTTTTCTCTTGCTTAATTGTACTATCTCAATGAGTGAGGACCACAATGCACTACCACCAAAAATGCAATTTTGAACAAAATATACTATCTGCAGTTACTGGCTAATTACTTACATCAATGTCTTTTAATTGCCTAAATAAAATTTTGTACTTACGCATTTATTTTGTAACTTACACCTTAAGACTCTGGTGCCAGCTAGATAGAACAGTGGATAACCAGCTTGCCTTAGACAGAGTAGTCCTGAGTACAATCCCCATCACCAGTAGGAGTGATACCTGAGCAAAAAACAAGAAGTAATTCCTGAACTCAGCCAAGTGTAGGCAAAAAAATAATAATAAAACAAAAAATATAAAAATCAGAATAGATTAAATTAAAACTATACATTTAATGAGAGACAAAGTCCAACAATATGTTATGTTATTAAAAAATCTAAAAATATATGCTAAAGTGACCTTGAATTTACAATCACTTCTCTAATCACTAAGTCTAAATTAAAATTTCTTTCAAAATCCTGGAAATTCCTGCCATTTCTTAGGACAAGACAACTTTAGGCTGAATTTTGCAATAACACTTATCCCCAGTTTATTCTTCTTTAGAAAAGCTGTTATGAATATTGTCTATTGCTCAAGTGCTCTGTAAGAACATGTAATCTTCCTAAAAAGTTTAAAAATAGCATTAATTATATTCAATGTAATAAGCCAGAGTATTGAAGTACAACAAATCTTTTAGATGCCTGAAAACTAACCAGACATTTGCTGCTTAATATCTATAAACATATCCAGAATTGATGTGTTTCATACAGGATGTGTCCTCTTATTTCCAAAATTTCTAAAATTATATATTAATTTTAAAATAATATAATTATTTTATTATATAATAGTGTTTTATAACTAACTTAAGAAGTAAAATAATATGGGCCAGAGCGGTGGCACAAGCAATAGGGCATTTGCCTTGCAAGCGTTAACCTAAGACAGTTCGCAGTTTGATCCCCTGGCCTTTCATATGGTCCCCCAAGCCAGGAGTGATTTCTGAGTGGAGAGCCAGGAGTAACCCCTGATCGTCACTAGGTGTGGCCCAAAAAATAAAACAAACAAAAAGTAATAAAACAATATGGTCAATTTTTAGAATGAGCTTTTAAACGAAGATCATTAACTAATATATTAACACAATATAAGCTAATGTAGAAAAATGGTGAAACAGTCAACACATCTATTAAAATTAAATTAACATATTACAAAATAATTTTGGAATGTTTATTAAAGTTTATAAAGGGCTAATAGTCCTATTTAAATATATTTTTGTATTTTGGTAGTTTTTCTTTTAATATGTTTACTTTTTTAATGATTGAAATAAAAAGATGATGCTGGGCTTTCAAAAATCAATTCTAACAGAATGTCAAAGCAGTAGGTTTCATTCAGGGCGGTGGGTGCTCCTATAGTTGTTTCTACTTTCTCCCTCACTTTTAAAAATCCTCAATCACTGCCATTTCTGGTCTGAGCTTTCACAACACTTTACAGTCAGCTGAATGAAAGGGCAAAGCTGCCTCTGACACTCCTGTTATTTCAGCTCTAAAATCAACTGAAAAGTATGCCCTCCTCAGAGACGTAAATGCATCCCCTCCATGATAAACCTCCTATGCCCTCAGGTTGTTGCAAGGGAAGACTTTAGCATTTCAACCCATAGGATGCTTTTTTCTTCTTTTTTAATCAAAGCACACCATTCATATTCCATACTGCTTGTGGTAAAATTTATTTTAAACAAATATGGTATACTGGAAAAGGTAAACAATAGTACTGTACTGATAATAATATAAGAAAAACATGAATAATAGAGGAAGCCACAGGGCTCTAGTACCATCTTGAAATGGGACCATACTATACATATTTCTCATACAGTTTTATGCATGACTTCATTTCTATGGTTTGCAATTCACTGCTCTGTTGTGTCATTCTGCCAATAAACCTATACATCATACACAGTGAAATATGTTACAATCCCTTGCGTTGACAAAAAAAAAAAAAAGAGCAGTGTGCTTCTAAAGAATAAGCACTGAACCAGAAGTTCAAAAATTAAAAACTTGAGTTCCAGCCCTGCCGCTTTCAGGATTCCTCATATTGGGTGAGTTGCATCTCCTCTTTAATATTTAGTTCCAAAAAATGATTTGTCTGTCCACAACATGGAGTTCAGGGTATGAATTTAGATAATTTGTAAGAAGCATTATGAAAAATTCTATGCAGTGGTCCTCAAACTATGGCCTGCAGGCCACATATTGTATTAGTATCTGTTTTGTTTCTTCATTGCAAAATAAGATATATGCAGTGTGCATAAGAATTCGTTCATAAGTTTTGTTTTTACTATAGTCAGACCCTCCAATGGTCTGAGGGACAGTGAACTGGCCCCCTGTTTAAAAAGTTTGAGGACCCCTGTATCAAAGGAATTTTTGTAAGAATATCAGAACCTTGCAGGTAAATGCAATGTATTTTTCTTGATATTACCTTCCAGAAAATTATTTCATTGACAGTATTTCTCTATAGCTTATTATTCTTTATTTAAAGCAATGTTTATCTGAGCATTATGAATATTCCCTAGAGTTTCTTTAGGCTTGCAATATTTGGAAGTTATAAAGATAAAAATAATATGCTTCAGTATGTATAGTGACTTTATTTTCCTTTAATGAATTATAATTTCACTTTCACATACTGCTATTTGAGGGTACCAAAAATATAGCTAAGTGGAAATGCAAAAGCAGATTTTAATCATACCATATCTTATCTATTTGACTGTGGATGTCAATCTAATTTAGCAAATCATTATCTAAACTTGTTCTCTGTGACCAATAATTCTGTCTTTGAAATAATTCATACCTTATGCAATTTCTGGCAAGCTATTGGATCCATACCTACATAATTGCATTGATATTATTTAAGTCATAGTACATCTTTGAAACGAGAGTTTTATTATGATATAAAAAAACACTATTAAGGTTGTTGGTACTGAGCTTCTTTGCTGTATTTCCACCAACTTCAACTGCATTTTAAAAATGCATTTTAAAGCATACTAAACCTGTACAAAGTACTAAGAATCTAAATATTTTTCAGCACATATGATATCACTGCAACATTAGAGCTGTAAATTAAGCTCTCAAGTGTTACAGAAATCAACCTTCCATATCACAGTTTTCCTACCAGAATGAGACAAGAATCAGCCAGTAAATATATGTGGTCAACCTCAGATTTGCCTCACTGGGAGTTCACATGTATTTTTAACTGCCTTCAATTGTTAATGTATTCCTCAAATGAGATGCATCACCTTGAAGAATGACTTTTTGCCCTCTGGGAATAGGCCAAACAAGTATTTCATTCGCTATGATAATCAGTTCTACCTTCAGCAACATAGAAGCCCTGTTTTAATAGGCACTAGTGATTAGGTTTTAAGTCAGAGAGTCATCACTATCCACTGTGAAAAATAATAAGAAAAAATACAAATTATAACGAATTTGCCTTCAGGAAGCCTTGTTAGACATAATGGGACCATAACTATTTCAGGATATGGTGAATAAATGTTTTTCCTTCTCATTATACACATTTTGAGTCACCAATTTTCAGTGATAAGAAAGATTTCCTTTCACTTCTAAACTATCTTACATCATTTGTGATCATTTGTTTTGTTCACTTAGCAATATAATGGTCTCAAAAGAAAGAAAATTTACCATAAACACTTATTTACATCCTTTTAAATGTTTGCAACAGCAGAGAAATTTTTATTTAGATCTTTTAAAATATTTAAGACCAAAGCTATATATAAATTGAATCATGTCCAAACATTCACTGTCAAAATATCTAAGGGCTTTCTCCAACTTAATCTTCGCATTGAAAATGAAAGAAGTTCTACAGGACATTATGGAAAATAACAAACCAATCCTTAAATAAGTAGCTTAGATTGTGGACAGTAAATGATACAGTGGTTCCACTTTCTTGGAACTGAGTACCATGAGAAAATGAAGAAAGATACTACTGACAGGGCAAGGATGATGGGAGCAAGCTATAGCATTATGAATGATATGTTAAGTGATTGGCTCAGATGGAATCATGGGATTGCTGCTGCCTTTTGCAGAAGCTGATTTTCATTCTTATTGTTCACCTCATAAGACATATGGGAGGGGGAAGGGAGAAGAAAAGCAATGTGCACATGTATACCTTATATGTAAACATAATTAGAAATACCTGATATTTTTGCAGCTTTAGATGAGAAGAAATAAATACCTAATGCTAGAAATGTATATCTTGCCAGCTAACTTATTAATTTTGCTGGATATTCATATAAACCTTCAGCACTCTTCATGGGAATTAAAGTGCCACATTTCTTTTCATTTGCTAAAAGCAAATATATATATGAATGAATATACATAATCCTAACTCTTAAATACATGAAAAAAGAATTCAATATTTATATTTATAATAATATAGTAAAGATAATGACCAAGACATGTTATAGGCTGTTTTGGTATGCTAACAAATACAGTCTGTATACTTCTTTCTTGATGCCAAGAAATCTTACCTGATATATTTAGTCTGCCTGATGTGTAATGGTATAGTGTTGAGTTGAAAAGGGAAGGTAGGAGGGGCCAAAGCTGAGCTGAGTGTAGTCAGACAAAATGATTGCTTTGTGATGCAGTTTATCAGAAACACGTGCTTAAAACTGAAAATAATTAATGAAGATTTAAGTTAAACTAAATTTATTCCTGCATAAGTATGATTACCTCAAAGCTTCCTTAAGTGGAAAAATTTTTGTGCATGAATACTTAAATTTATATCATTACTAATGTAACTTTTGTTATTATATATTTTTAGGAACATATAGCAATATTGTCAATAGTTAATTTACTCTTTTCTGATTCTTAAAATGCAAACTGAAATATTAGCATATTCCTTTAATAAAGGTATGCTTTCATAAGGAAAATATAGCACAGATACAATTAAGCAAAATTTAAAAATAGAAAAAATTAGATATGATGTAATAGCCTTAACAATTGTTACTTATAGATTCTGATAGAAGTAGATAAATATGAATTATATAAGGATATATATGAAAAAACCACAGATTTGGGACAAAAATAATATATAAAATATAAAGGATGCAGTGTCTAGCTCATTTACCAAACTTTAGGTAATCATTTCTTTTAAAGTAGGCATTTTAGCAGCCACCTTAGACATTAATATTTTTATAATTAATGAATTATTTAAATCTGAAAAGTAATTTTATCTTAAATATAAACAATAGTCTGGTCTGGTTATTAAAACACTTTTAGAAGATGCAAAGAGTGCTATTTAAGGGACATAAAGAAATGAGCAATCAAACTCCTGTAATTAGGATGCCTTCTAAATTGATGACAGAGTTATGCATGCGTTAGAATTGGGGAACCCTACAAATTTCATTTTCTAAGGTATAGCGCAGCAGGCTTGTTCAGAGATAGGGGTGCCACGAATCCTACTATACCACTCAACTCACCCCCTGAGGGGAAATGCCACGTGCATTCAAATCAAACGTTTTCCTATCAAGTTCTCAACTAATAGCTTTCCTAGGAGACCCCAGCCTGTCCGTCACCTCCTTCCTTTTTAACATGTTAAAACAGAATTTGTTGTTTATTTGTATTTCATTGAAGTGAATCTGTTTTCTCATTTTGAATTTGTATCCAACCCCCAGGTTGTCAATACTGCTTAAGGAGGGTTTCTGTTTGTTTTGTTTTTCTCTGTGTGTAATTCAGAGAAGAAAAAAAAAAAGGTCCCCTCAATATCAGTTTCCACTTTGCATAGATTTATAGGTAGAGAATTAACTGATTGTTTAAAGTCATAGTGCTAAGTCAGAAGCCAGAACATATCTTTTTCACTGAAAGCTGTTTTGTTAAATTCACACAATTCATTAATATACTGGAGACAAAGGCTAGCCTAAGTCCCCATGTGGAAAAAATAAAAAAGGAAAAAATAGACAGCCACTTCAATAATGAAAATCAGGACCGGTGTTTTAAATTTAATCTTTTCCTATGTGATTTAAAGCGTATCTGGTGTACTCAGACAAAAATACGGTGATGTAATACTACATATTTGACAGATTGTCATGATTCTTTTTATTGATAGAAAAAAATTAGGCATATATGCATGAGTGGGTGTACATAAGCATGTAAATATTCACCTATCTGCCTATATTCTTGTACCTACAACCTCTGAGTTAGTCTTCGATACTTAAGAGTAAATATGACTATTAAATATTCCATATACACAAGAATTGTTATGTTTGATATGTACTTCAAAAGCCTAAAAGGCCAAAGAAAGCCCTTCCTTAATTATTGAAGAAGTGTCTGTAAGGAAACATGAGCAAATAGCATTCATGCTTTCATCCCCAGTAACCTTTTATTGTCCTTTTCTTCAGATGGGCAAGTCAGTATATTTAATAAAGGCAGCAGCAACCATCAAAGAAGTCAGGGCTCTAATAAATGGTCCTGATTAAAGGCCCTGACAGGGTATGAACTTTGCATAAATTTTCTTATGGTGTCAGGCTAGGATACTGATTGAAAACTCATTAACATAATCACACATTTAGAGGAAATGCTGTAATGTATCAAAAACATTTCCCTTAGTGTAATAATTTTAAGGACATTAAAATGCAAATGATAATAAGGAGTTGTGTTTAGTAACGTTCTGAAACCCTGATTATTCAAATATTTAGTATGAAGCATGGGACCGTGTTCAGTAATGTGTCTACATGAATGCAAAAAAATTAACCTAAAAATAGATGCCAAAGTCCTGTTTGATCTTAGCACCTATTTCCCCACTAGAGAGAGGCACAAAATCAAACAAGGACATTTGGCTTCAGTGTTGCACAGAAATACTATTTAATAACTTTAAGTTATTGTGTTGAAAAAATGAATGCCAACTGTGAAGATCATTTTTCCTCAAGTGCTCTAAAAAACATTGGAAAGTGGTATTTTTGTTTCTGTATGATTAACTTTGAACATAGGCTGAACTATTCCCAGTGTCCATTTTTCCTGCTTTTAATAAAATATGCGTAAGGCTGTGGAGACTGTCCTAGGTCAGAGCAGTGCTATCCCTTAATGCTAATTTTTCACAATAAAAGAAACAGCCCCTCCCATAGCCACAATTATGTAAAGAATGACTGCTTCAGACTGATGACTTTCAATATGGTCTAGTCTAGCCTACTGGTATAAGAGGCCAGAAAGGTCAACAGTAATTCATAACTGCTATAAAATTGTGTAGCATCCCAGGGCTTCTGCAGGATGCTGACATTATCATGAGTCTTCTACTGGTTTGTATATGTAAATTTGTGATAGGAAGTGCACTGCTTTTACCGTATCACATGCAGAGCATCAATCAGGCAGTGGAATACATCAGAGTATTTTCATTATGCCTAGTTATTTACTGCATCAGAAGAAATTACCCTGGCAAGCCAAGCGGCCTTCTCTGGGTAGCATGATACAACCAACCAGGTTTCAGCTCTGGATTCTTGTAAACATTACAGGATTAATCTCGCAATCACAATCATCAATCTTTCCTAGTCCTGCCTGGGTGCAACTGTGGAGATTGGTAACCAGGCCATGTGGATTTAAATTTAACCCTGAACATCAAAAACTGGATGTCAGACTTCAACTGCATATTACAAAACACTTGCTTTTCCTCAGTGCTCATTGGAGACACTGGCAATAGCCAATCTTTACAATCATATTGACTTAGTGGCTTGCATTTTGGATGCATGCCTAGGAAATTAGAAGTTTTATTCCCCCCAAAACTATTTTGTGTGACTTAAAAAAAAGAACAACTATTAAACATATAAACAAATGTCTTGTATGACAATATAGAGACTCTTAAAACTTAATGGAGGTGTGACAGTATCTTGGCCAGAGATTTGGAAACTTAAATTTCTTTTGATATCATGACAAACAGAGGAAGGTAAGCCCTGGGGAGTAATAGAGTTAGCCCCTATTCAAGACAGTGTTAAATCTGTCTTGCTGACTCATAAGATGACAATGGCATTGATTATTGAAACAACTGCTTGCTTACAGGCCAGCCAAAAGGGGAGAAAAAAAAAATGCTGTCTGCCTTTTTCTTCTCTCCACAGAAGGGTAGAAGAGATGGGGAAGACAGACAGGCTAAATGAACATTCTATCATTGTAAGTTTAGCAACTGCATGGAACATGGCCTATTCTATTTAGATAATGCAAAAGATAATGTGCATTCATTTTTGAAAGTCAGGTGAAAACCAAGATGATAATGATTATTTTTCCATAGTCAAGAAACAATAAATATATAATGAGCGGTTCACATATAGACTGCCTGGCAGTTTAATTTGAACTGTGACCTTTTATTATTATTTTTGTCCAAAGCACTTTCTGCTAAACACATAGCATGAAGTCTATGCTCTTCTTTTGCAAAATCTTGCTGGTTCTCATCTATGAATAAAAAATAAAATGACTATAATATGCCCCTTTCCCTTTCTTTTAATAATGTTTTAAAAAACAGTAATTTGCATGTATTTGAAGTATATGAAGTATATATATTTCTTCCATTTTTTCTTAATCCCCGGTTGATTTAATCTCTAAAATTGATATTTTCCTAGAATTGTCTGACATTATTAAAAATTTATTTAGCTATATACTTATAATTCTATAAAAGCTATTTCCTTTGGCCCAAATTATCATTTTATATGGTTTTCTTAAACCAATGAAGTATAGCCTTAAAATACTGTAAAGAATTGTGCATAAAATCAATTTTCCCAAATAAACTGTATGACAATAAAAGAAAAGAGCATCTTACAGAGATTGTAATGACTGAAATGTTAAGCTTCCTGGCACTTTTTTTCTTTCCTTTCTTCTTTTACAGATTAGCTTTCTTTTTTAAAGGAGGGCATATACCTTGCTGCCCATCGTAGTAATAGTCTGTTGTCAACATTTTTTTTTGCTTATTCTAGCTGTGTGGTGTCACCCTAAGAATGACTGACTTTAAAGTCAATAACATATTGATAAAGTGTCTATGTTTATAGAATTTTGCCTTTTCAAATTCTTTATGTTTATAGCATTTTGCTTTTCTAAATTCTTGATTGTTGTCAATGGAGTTCCAGGTAAAAGTGAAGTGTAAACTTTTAGCATTTTTGCAAAATTCAAAGCATTTACTTAAAAAAATAAAAAGGTGCACATTTCTGCCTCTTACAGATATATAACCAAGTAGAAACATTCTCTTGTTTTTCAATCAAACATTGTGCTACATGAAAAGAGTTGTTTTGAAAAACTCTTTTAACATTTCTTGATCAGCTACTACTCTTCAGATCACGATAACTAAAAATAAATTTTGTGGTGTATATACCTCTATGACAGAAACTTGAACCACTTCTAGAGTTTTTAGAATATCTAGAAAGATTTTATTCTTTGCTGAAGATTTGAACAACAAATAACTATTATATACCCCTGATGATGAAGCTAGAACAGAAAAGAGGTTAGTGCAGTGATCTGGGATTGACATATAAGAAGTAATAAAAATTCCTCTGAGAGAAAAAGCCTAGCAAGGGTTACATTCCTCAGCAAGAGCAGCCAGCAGGGAAAACCCTGAACTTCTGAGTCAGTAACATGAACTTGATTTTCAGCTCTACTGCTTCCCAGGTACATTACCTTAAATAGATGGGTTCAAACCCCGCCCCCCCACACACACACACATTCATTTACTCAACAAACACCAACAAGGCTTTTCTGCACCATATTTGATAACAAAATGTGCTAAGGAGCCAAAAATTTTAGTGCAGAGTTCAAGATTTCAATAATCACAGCTGATGTCTGAGTCAAACTCAATTTAAGTGTTTTATGTGTGTCCACTTTATCACATTTTATTCCTAACACACTCCTGATTCTACCAACATCTTTTTTTCAGGATGATACTAAACCCTAGAGAAGTTAAAGTTGTAAACGATAATGTACTAGATATTTATCTGTTAACATTACTTTTAACCTAACCATAATAGAGATTTTCCTTCTCATTTTATTTTTAAAACTAATTATTCCTAGTGAATAAGGACCATGGAAACACAGACAAAAATAAAGGATCTTTTATAAACAGAAACACTATGAGAAAATCACTTTAAATATTTCTAAGCCAGTTGTACACGGCTCCTTTGTGAATATCAAATAAGTACAGACCCAAGTACGACATCTTTCTACATATGAAAATCATTGGAAAGCATGAGTCGACTATTTACATTAGACCAGAAACATCTTTAATAATTCCGTAGACATCTTAAGGTTATCTACCAATTGAGTGAGAATGATGACATTAATAAAGCACCAACAGGCTTTGTAAATGTAAAATGCTTTTCATTAAGTCAGAATCATTAATTTAATATTGATGCTATTCAACATGAAATTATCATATAATGTATTAAATATTTTATACATAATTTTTATATTTCTACTAAAACTAGGACTTTAGAACAAGTATATAAAATATATGAAAGCATAATAACAAATAGATAAAAAATTATCTCAGCTTTGATATTTTATTTGTATTATTCATATTTGTTATGTTAAGAATAAAACATGATTTTTATTAAAAAATAAGATTTTAGTCATCCTTTCTTTATATAACCACAATTTTTGATTCAGTTTGGAAGGTTTATCATTTTTACAATTTCTCAAATGTATTACTAAATATATTTACTTTAGATTTTTTGCATAAAATGCATGAGAATAAGCTTTTAAAATTTTAGATATTAATGAGAAAAAAGAATACAATTCTAAACAAAGTAACTTACAGCTTTTCTATTTCCATGAAATATAAATTGATTATTGGGTTTTTATTAAAAAAATTCAGTAAAGTCTAAGGTAAATGACAATAAGTGAGATATTCTAATCTTGACTTACCTTTTTTTCAGAATTAAGAGTAATTAGTCATGTTTTATAAAAAAAATAAAGGAATAACTATATTAATGACAAGAAGTCAACTGCAAAAGTATACATGAAGAATATCAAAGATTATATTTATTTATATTGTATCTGTGCCAACATGGTTACAATAGTATTTATATTTTGGCTATTTTGTGCATAATGTTTTTTCTCTTTTCCTATGAAAATGTCAAGAACTGTCCACCACTGTACAAGTATGTCACTTCTAGTTCTCTTTCTCCCCCTATCTATCATACTCTCATTCCCCATTTGGCAATTTAAGTTGTGTAGTCAAATATACTGATACATATTTACATATATAAAACAGTTGGGTTTACTCACAAAAAGGTCACTTTAGGAATATTTTAGGAATTGGAGAAATAGTACTGCAAGTAAGGTACTTAGCTGGCAAGCTATAGACCCATATTCAATCCCAGCATCATACACAACAAATGTTGCCTGAGCAATACCAGGTGTGATCCCTGAGTGCAGAAATGTTTAGTCCTGAGAGGAGTGAGGTGTGGCACCAAAGCCAAGATAAAATAAAAAATTAAATGTATTCTATTAGACTAATTAATTTCAATGAGTATAATTTAAATTTATACTTCTTACACTATGCATCAAATTATCAAAATATTTCATCAAATGCAAGAAAGAAACAATACTGAATTTACATTGAACTTAAAAATCTAAAGCAATCTTAGGGCTGGAGTGATAGTACAATGATAAGGCATTTGCCTTGCACTCAGCAGATCTGGCTTGATTTGGGGTATACCTCAGACTACCAAGAGTTATTTCTGAGCATAAAGCCAGGAGTAGCTCAGGAGAACTGCTGGTTTTGGCCCAAATTCTATCGCCCAAATTCTGCTGGGTGTGGCCCATATTCCATCCCCCAAATCCAAAGCAATCTCAATTAAAAAAGAATCTGGATGGTATAATCTCCATTCATTTTAATTTATGTTACAAAGTTGTAGCAATCAAAACACAAACTATGAGGGGCCAGAGAGATAGCATGGAGGTAAGGCGTTTGCCTTTCATGAAGAAGGTCATCGGTTCAAATCCCGGCATCCCATATGATCCCCTGAGCCTGCCAGGAGCGATTTCTGAGTGTGAAGCCAGGAGTAACCCCTGAGCGCTGCTGAGTGTGACCAAAAAAAAAAAAAAAAAAACAAAGAAAATAAATAAATAAAAAAAAAACACGAAATATGAGCAGAGAGCAAAGCCATTTATATAGGACTGATAGCCCAGAAATAAATTCTCAGTTAATTTATGACAAAATATCAAGAGAGTATAAAATAAATAAAGGAAAGCCACTTCACAAAAATGGTGCTCATGTTAACTGAAAAGCCGCATGCAAGAAAGAACAACCAGAAAACTAAAAAGTTAATTAAACTATTAAATTATAATGGTTTATAACTAAATTATAAATTAAAATATAAATTATTATTATTAATGATTTCTTTACTGATTTGTAAGGCATCATTCGTGCTTTTGTTTTTATATAAATATAAGCACAAAACAAAACAAAACCCTGTTATTAAATCGAAAAGATATCATACTAAATGGGAAAAAATATTTAAAACCATGTTCCTGATGGACTAATAGATACATAAAGAAATTAGAAAACCAACTATCAAAATGCCAATAACCTCATCAAAATGCTAGAAGCAAGACCCAACATACATTACTCCATAAAAAATATGCAGATCATATAGGCACATGGGTAAAAAAATGTTAAGCATTACTGATCATCAAGAGAATGTAAATGAAAGTGGTAAAGTGTCACCTCAGACCAGTGAAAATGGTCTATCAAAAAAAAAAAGAAATAAAATATGTGATAAGTATGTAGAGAAAAAGGAATCCTCACTGTTGGTGGGAATGTAAATTGGTTCAAGTTCCAAGGAAAACAGCAGTGATGTCTTAAAAAGTTTTATTTTAAAAAATAGATTTAAAATTTAGTTTATAGACCATACATCTTAGATATCTATTTTAGATGCACAAAACAGACAAATTTTAAATTGTGAATGAATACACGTATCATGGAAGTGCTATTTTCAATAGTCAAGATCTTGAAAAAACCAAATGCTCAACAGTAGATGCATGAGTGCAGATAATGTGGTTTATTCACACTCTCGAAGTCTCCTAAACTATGGAGAAAGAGGAAGTCTATCTTTTGTAATAACATGAATGTAGCTGACAAAGTTTTCCTTCTCAAAATAGGTGGGTGATAAAAAAAAGCAAATATTGAAAGTCATGATCTCACTTATATGTGATTTATATAAATAAACAAAGTGGATGGCTATATCATTCCCAGTGGGATTGAAGTTACCAAGGTTAAAGAGATGCAGTGAGCTCAATGAGCTATAATAGAGAAATGTTGACACTTTGGTGCTGGGTGTGGTATGATAATACTATATCTAGAGTGAATATGAACATTTATGGCCAGATAATACAGGCCTTAGGGCACTTGCCTTAATACATACATCAATTCCTGGTTTGAGTCCCTGGCATAGCACCTTCTCTCCTAAGTGCTGCCAGGGTTCTCCACTGAGCTCAGAGTTGGGAATAAAAGACCAAGAGTACCAATAGGTAGACCCAATCCTCCCTGTGAATGTGGAAAGAAACAGAGGATTTGTACAGGGAGTAAAGCACTTGCCTTTCATGCAGCTGGCCCTGGTTCAATTCTTAACAGTGCCTATGATGCCCCAAGCATGGCTGTGAATGACCTGAATATGACCAAAACTCACTCACTCACACACTCACTCACACACACACACACACACACACACACACACATCATAATAATAACAATTTTTATATTATTTTGAGTTTGTAAAACTTCATCAAAAAGTTAATCAAGAGGCCCATGGATTGTCCAGGGATTAGGAGTTTAAATGTCTTGCATAGGCAGAATTTATGATTCCATCTCTAACATGACATGCCCTTTCATTAGAACCAAACACTGCTGGGTATAGACCAGGAGGCCCCTAAACTTTACCAAGTGTTGAACTTTAGCACTTTGGAGTGAGCATCAACATTTTGCCTGAGCATCATCAGGCACTAATTTTGAAGCATCCAACTCATTTCATGGCATATTGTCAAGAATGATACTTAAGCCTCCTAAGTACTATTGGGAGTCTGTCCACCACCCAATATGATAGGGTCAAGGAGAGAGCTCAGATGTTAAAGCACATGCCTGAAGTATATGAAATCTCTGAGTTTGATCTCTGGCATGGTCTGATTCTTCTGGCACCAGCAGGTAGCCCTGATGGTCACAAAGCACTGTCAAACTTGTGCATCAAACTGCTGAGCCAGTTTCAAGGGATGAAGAATTGTCATGAGTGCTCCTGGTTCCAAGAGCATTGCTGGGTTATATGTGTATATGGTCATACATAGTTTTGGTTATTATTCTCATCTAAGTTCTGAAAGAATTTCCCATCTGTAAAAAGCATGCCAATAGTTAAAATTGCATCTCTCCATATCATAAAAATGTTTGCAAATATTTAGATTAAAGTTCCTTTGCCAAGAGAAATTTGAGATTGGCCTTTATGTATAAAACATTTTAAAAATAAAATCAATACATTTTTCTCTACCTAAATTGGAAATATTTTTACTGAAGAGTAAGTTATTAGTAAGTGTCTTTCTTAGTCATTTTATTCAGTTTTATGTTTTGAAAGTGATTACCTAAAATATATGTAGTGGTTTTCTAAGTGGATTATAGCAGCAGAGATAGTTTCATGCTTCTATCACCTACTATGACAGCAAAGCACATTTAAATTTTGGATATACCATAAAATATATATTTAAATAATGTTATAATACTTTAACAATGGTAGAAATTCACAATTGTCTGTTATAGTGTGCTACTCCTACTTTTAAACACAAAACCAGTATAATAATATCGCAAGTGAAGTAATGATTCTCATTACAAGATTGCATCATTCTAATTTAATGGCAAATGTATGCAGACTTAGTTTCTCTAACAAACTTGCACAGACATCATTTAGTGTTTTATTAGGGAAAAATTGGATTATGATTTGAGCTGATAATAAGTAATGACATTTATAAATGAGTACCTTAGAATTGCTCAATTCATTTGAGAACAAGGGCGTTTCTGTCAAATTTAGTGATCTTCCTGTCTGAATAAAAATAAAACAGAAAAAGGCAATAACCTCCTAGTAAAATCATGCCAATAACAGATACCAATTCTCTAGTAGAGTAATGGTCAAATAAAAATTGGTTAAGTACAGGCTTTTAGGGCTCATTTATAATAAGGTGCAATCTTTGATTATGAGTACAACAATCAAATACCTTCAAAGCAAACAAACAAAAAAACAATGAAATAAATTCACAGCGTCTTCACAGTTTTGTGGGCTCTTCACATACAGCAAAAGCTGCTTTATTTAACGTTCTCTGTTTCCAAGATTAAAAATAAACAAAAACACAGCCACTACTCTAATGTTGAAAGTTATCTAGCAAATAGGCATGTACTCATTTAACATGCTGTCTTTAAAGAAAAAAAAAATGAAACGTTAAAGCATGACAAAAACCTATCAGGTAAAATTTATGAAAATTTACAGATTATCTAAAATGCTAGAAGGTAATTATAGTCTGCTTTCCTTGGCATGTCAGCTTGATTAAATTTGGAGTTTGGAGATGAATTGGCCCAAATTCATTAGTGTTCCCTGGGTGCAGATATTGGTCAAGGTCAGGCGAAGCACATTGACTGTAATGTTCGAGACGTGGGGGGAAGGGAGCCCAAAGATGGTAGACTCTTAAAAAGGTCTGGGGTTGCTGCAAGAAACTTTGATACTTTTTAACTTAATAAATCTTGACAGCCTAATCATGGCTAAGCCTTTGCAGTGTTATTGGTACAGATGGCAAAGCTAGACATATTTAAAGAGATCTCAGCGGCTAGTAGTCAGAGAGCCCAGAATCCAAAGGCAGTGCTGGACTCCAGGAGAAAGTGAAAGAAAGGAGGGATAAAAAGCTACACAGCATTTCCATCTCCTGACATCTCCAACAGCCTCAGATACAAAATATGATAAGGCTCCCGCTGAGCTAATAAGCCCAACAAATGTCTGTGTTCGTGAAGTAGATGAAGTGGGATCAAGCAGAGGGAACTGCTGTATGAAAATAAGCCAGCGCCCAGGGTATAATGGCACTAGAGAAAACTACAAGGTCAGACTGATGACAGAGACACCAGTTAAGTAGAGACCCCATCAGTAAGAAAGGTTTGCCTGCTGGATCCAAAGACATGACCATTAAAATAAAATGAACTCTCCATTTAAACGAGGCCAGAAACTCAGAAAAGAGAAGAAAACAAAAACCTCATGCCATCATTTCCTTTTTCTTCTGTCCCTCATCTCTAGCAGTTACATCCTTTTGTTTATTTACAGACTACCTAGCCCCTGCTGAAAGCAGGGAATTAAAAAGTGGACATACACTTCAGAACGCAGTTAAATGCGTTAGTTCTGCTCTGTGATTTTAATAGGTTCGCAACCTATGCTGAGCATTATTTGCTTAATCAAATTCTGCATCAAGATGAGCCCAGTAATGACTGCTTCCTTGTGATCCAGAGTTTTCCCAGGGATAAACACTGCTAGATGAAACAGATTCGTCCCCGGCTCTCCCCCCCCCCCCCCACCCTTTTCTGTCTGCTTTTTTACAATGCACTCCCTTATGCTTAATGTAAGGTGATATATTTTTCAGTAAAATAAAACTTGGGTTATGGTTGTAATTATGTAATCCTGAACAGATCTGCTAAGGTTACCATAAAAGGAAGCCAGCAGGCTTGTCTTTTAACATCATACATAGCCAGGATAAAGATCCTCTGAATTTTTCCAAGATTATGTTGCACCTAGCACCGAAAGTGTCATATCTCACAACTCCTGCTTAATGGTTACGAAGTGTTCTTGATTAAATCAGTAACATAGAGACGATGCTAGAACCAAATCATATGGAAAATCTGGCTGTGTCTCAGAAAGAAAAAAGTGTAGAAAAGTGATCAAATAATTCGAGGAGTGCAGTGAAAGAACACTAAAAAGAGATGAAACGATCCAGATTGATTGCCACTATTACATGATTAGTTTTATCGTTCCTAATAATGAACATTATATCTTAAATCTACTCACACTTACATGTATATATTCACACGTGCACATTAAAAGAGGAACCATTAAAACAGTATCTACAGACTATTGATGTTTTTCAGGGTCATTCAAATGATTTCACATTCCCTTAAAACCAATCCTGTAAATACACATAGTGACTAATTCACTCTGTAAATCATCATTTAGGATAAGATCATAGATAGAAATGGTAGTACTTTTCCTCATCGTTAGATCTAAAACTCCATATTAAAAATGGTGTCTTTTATTTCCCTTTGTCTTTCTGAAATGATTTTATATAAACCTTGCATATTTTTTATGTGGGTAACAGATAGACCACGCTTGAAATTTTCAAAAAAATGTCAAATTGCTACAATTTTTGTTGTTAGTTTGTCTTGGGGCCTCTCCCAGCAGTGTTAAAGGAATCACTCCTGGTAGGTCTCGAAGGTCCATATAAGATGTCAGAGATCAAACCTGGTCAACTTTACACAAAGCAAGCATCTCGCCCACTGTACTATCTCTCCCACTCCACTACATCAAATATTAACAGACAATGTTAATTTTATAAGATCTGTAAAATCAAAGTGGACTAGTAGTTGGGAGACAAATGAGGGCAGGGGGATTGTTGGTGTAGGAAAGCGGACACTGGTGAAATGATTGGTGTTGAAACATTATATGCCTAAAACTCAATCACTACTTTCAAACTGTGCATTGACTAATAAAAAATGAAAAATAAATTTAAATTCAACTTTCTCTTAATTTTATGCAACTATAACTACAAAGCTAATATCAATATTGAAAATTATATTTTGTTTTTTTTTCCTTGAAATTGCATGCCATTAATATTAACAATGTGAACTCTGTTACTATCAGATAGGTATGATGAGCTGATGAGTAGAAAATGAATTCTGAATAGTTGCTTTTAACATTTGTGAAGGCTTTTCTCGGGCTATATGATTTCTTAAAACATAGTTCCCTATAAGTAAAATAGACATGTGGCTATTATATCCAGAGACAATAGAAAGGAGGATTAGGAGGACCAGTCCATGGTAGGAAGTTTGTCACAAAGAGCAGAATGCAGTTAGAGTTGAGAAGGGTCTACTATGAAAGTGATAGTTGGAACTGATCACTCTGGACAAGAACTGGTGTTGAAAGGGAATAAACTGACATGCATGGCACCCCTTCATTAAGAAACCACAGTGTCAAAAAAAAAAAAAAGAAAGAGAGAGAGAGAGAGAGTGAAGTAAGATATCTGTTCCCAGAAGCAGGAGGGGAGGAGATGGGAGGGAAGAGGACATAAGGGAGAGTGAAAGGAAAAAAGGGGGTGCTGGTGATAGGAAATGCACACTGGCGAAGGTTTGTTTTGGTGTACATAGTAAGGCTGTAACTCAATTATGAACAATTTTATCTGTAAAAAAATATTGTATTATGAACAATGTAACCACAGTGTTTAAATAAAGTATACATAATCAAAAAAAGAAAAGGAAAAAAAATAATTTCTAAATGTTTGGGGGTTCTGCATCTTTGTGGGCATCCCATTTCTTACCTCCTGTGCATATTTAGGAGTTCTTTTCATCTGAGCCTGTACAATGACAATTTTGCCTAATTATTCCAAATTTGAAAAAAAAACATATTCCCCATAGTGTAAAAAATTAAACAATATAACTATTACAGTTAATTCTAACTTACTGCTTTAAAAAGTTTGTGATCACGTAAAAATAGTCAAATGAATATTTATTTTCCAAATAATAGTTCACAGAAAAAGAAACAAGTTTCTAATTTGATACTTTTTTCAAAAATTAATTTCAGGATTGTTGTAAAAGGATTTATAGGCATAGACTGGCTGACCTGTCAGCTTTCTTGCTGCTTTATAATTCTGTCATTTTGAAATAAATAATGCATGCATTAATGAAAGATCTGCACATATGAAAAAAGCGTAGAAATTTTAAATGCCCTTTTTTAAATTCTTATACCTTCACCCTATTTATTCAGATAAAAGTGTTTTAGGAAGACAAAGAAATAGTAACTTTTACCTAGAATGAAATTTATATTACTGCTGACGTTTTAACTAGTAATACCAAGAAAGATAACGGAGGACTTTAATAATTAAAGTCTCTAATAAGAGAAAGCATCATGCAGATAGTACTATTAGCTTAGTTCCAAGAGATGTACAGGTAAAAGTGATAAGCAAAAGCAATAACATTAAGATTTTGTTTGGTACATAGTTCAAGAATATATAGACTGATTGTGTACTGAAAGTTCAGACTTTCTAATATAAAATCTATAAATTTATTTTCATCTTTATAGTTGTTATTATTATAAATACATGTAATACATTTACATATAATTTAGATATAATCTAATATCTTATTTTTTTTTTTTTTTTTTTTTTTTTTTGGTTTTTGGGCCACACCCAGCGTTGCTCAGGGGTTACTCCTGGCTGTCTGCTCAGAAATAGCTCCTGGCAGGCACGGGGGACCATATGGGACACCGGGATTTGAACCAACCACCTTTGGTCCTGGATCGGCTGCTTGCAAGGCAAACGCCACTGTGCTATCTCTCCGGGCCCTAATATCTTATTTTTAGTGTCTTAAAAATATTCATTGCCCACTATCCTTATTGTCTTTGCCCATGAGCCATGTTAATATGATTTGTTGTACAGTAAGGTAGGACTAGGGGAGGGACTGAGGCTGGAACTGACCATTGTTTTCTTTGACTCTGACCCAGATATGTCATAAATAATGTTATCCTCAAGGTGCTTTTGACCACCTAAGAGTCAGGGGCATAGGGAGGACGATCTCTGATCTATTAGCAATGGAGTTCATAGGGGAATAAGGAAGTTATAAAGATACATGTTAAGCAGTTTTAAGGCAGAGGACATTTATCTTGCAAATTTTTGAATTTATTGAGATAACATAAGAGGCATAAATAAGGAGCATTAATTTTATGAAAATATCTTCCACAAAAATGATCTACATATCTTTTAGTATTAAACTTATTTAATTTAATTTTTTATTTTAGGTGAAACCCAACCAATTCCATTTCACTTATTCTCTGAACTTTCTAAAATATTCTTTAAGCAACCTTAGTTTACAGAGTTATTGGTAGTTGAGTTTTAGGAATATAATATTTCAGCACCAATCCCACCATTAGAGTTGACACCCATCACCACTTCTCCCACATTCCTTCATCCCCCTTACCCCAAAGAACCTCCCCTACAACCTGCCTGCCATGTTAGCAGGCACATTAACTTTTAATGGCTTCAGCTTAGATCTCATTTTTTCAGTGTTGTTGAGTCTGGGCTTTGGATTAATAGCTAAACGACTCCCTCTCATGCTAATATAACCAAAGACAAGACCCCTCTTCACCTATGACTTCCCTTTTTCATCTTCTTCTTTCCTTCCTTGATATTTTTTTTCTCTGACTGTTTTCTCCCTAGGTTCTTGGATCGAGGGTCATCTAGACATCTCTCTTTACTGCATTGCATTTCTTAACACAATTATTTTATATAGCACAAATAAGTGAGATATGGTTTTGTCTTTTTTTTTTGGCATAATTCGCTCAACATGATAACTTCCACTTCTAATCAGGTTGCAGCAAATTGCATGATTTCATCATTCCACTGATAATATATATACTACATCTTCATAATCCATTTATCTGACATTGGACACCAAGCTTAATTTCATATCATATCATACTCATATCATACTCATAGCAGCAATGAATACTGGTGTACATATGCCCTTTATAATGAATAATTTTTTTGCATTTTTTGTTTTTTTTTTTGGGGGGGAGCACATCCATTTGATGCTCAGGGGTTACTCCTGGCTAAGCACTCAGAAATTGCCCCTGGCTTGGGAGGACCATATGGGACGCCAGGGGATTGAACCGCGGTCCATCCTTGGCTTGCGCTTTTAAGGCAGAAACCTTACCTCTCCAGTCCCAAAAACGAATATTTTTAAGACCTGGCTATAGATACCCAAACATGGAATTACTAGGTCATATGACAGCTCATTTCTAAGTGTAGTGAGGACTCTCCATAATGTTTTTTGCCAGAAGTTAAATCAGACAACATTCCCACTAGAAGTCAATGGAAGATCGATTCTTTTTCATCACATCACTGTCATCAGAATGTTCCTACTATTTATTATATATGCCATACTCACAGATATGAGATAATATCTCACCATTGTCTTGACTTGTATTTCTGATAAGTGATATTGAGCACTTTTTCATGTGCCTTTTGGCAATCTGCATAGCTTCCTGTGTGAAGGGTCTATTTTCTCTCTCTCCATTTATAATAGGATTTTTTAAAGTTTATTTGTTGGTCTTAGTTAATATTTTATAAGTAAATATCTGCAGTGTTGAATAAGATTATTTTTCCCATTAAATTAGCTGTAGTTTAGTTTTAGCCCATGTTATTTTTGCCATGAAGAAACTTTAATTTGATATAATCTCATTTGTTTATTATTTTATTTCATTGCCTTTGCCAGTGGTATCAGATCATTGAAGATGTTTTTAAGAGCCAAATTTTTAAATGCTATATTTATGTTTTATTCAATAGATTTTATAGTTTCTGGTAAAATCTCTTGATCTTTTACTTACTTTGAATTGACTTTTGTGTAAGGTGTGATAGATGAGTAAGTTTTATTTTCTTATAGTTACCCAGTTTTCCAACACCATTTGTTAGAGAGGTTATCTTTATTTCCTTTCATGTTTTGGCTCCTTTATCAAAAATTATATATCCATATACATTGAGTTTATATTTGGTTCTGAATTACTGATCAAAGAGCCTATATTTATTTCAATACCTGGCAATTTTGATCACCATAGCTTTAAAAGATATTTACAAATTAGGTAATGAGATATCTTCACATTTCTTTTTTAAATATGACTTTGGTTCTTTGTGTTCTCTTTTGATTCCACACAAACTTTATTATTGACTTTTCTATGCTTTGAAGAATTTTATCTGAATTTGGATGGGGACTTGCAATGAATATATACAATAGCTTAGATAGGATAGTCATTTAAAAACTAATGATGCTTCAAACCATGAGCTTGCAATATTTTTCCATTTGCTAAGGTCTTCTATCTCTTTCTTTTTTGTTTGTTTGTTTGTTTGGGTTTTGGGCCACACCCAGTAACACTTAGGTGTTATTCTTGGCTATGCACTCAGAAACTGCCCCTGGCTTGGGGGATCACATGGAACATCAGGGGATCGAACCAAGGTCTGGCCCTTTCTATCTCTTAAGTGATTTAAAGTTATCATGGTATATATCACCACATCTTTTAATAATTTGATTTCCTCTACATTTTTGGTTATTATTTTAAAAAGAATAGACTCCCTGATCTCTTTCTTTTTGTGAATTTTTTGTATACAATAATGCAAACAAATTTTCTATATTGACATTGAAGCCGAATATTTTACTATATTGTTTCATTGTTTCTAGGAGAATTTTTGTGGACTCTTTCAGGTCTCTTATTATGTTCTCATGTCATCTGCAAATCATGTTAACTTGACTTCTTTTCCTACTTGAATCTTTTTAATTTGCTTTACTTGCATGCTTACTGTGGCTAAGACTTCTAATACTAAATTGAATAAAAGTAGAGCCAGAGTACATCCTTATCTTGTGCCTGATCTCAGAGAAAATGGTATCAATTTTTCATCAGGAAGGATGATATAAACTATGGGTTTATTATAGATAGCCTGAAAAATCTTGAGTAAAATTACCTTAACTTTTATTTTGTGGAGGGTTTTTTCATGAATGGAGGTTGTTAAAAGATTTCTCTGCATTGATTGGTATGATATATAGTTCTTATCTTTCTTTTAGTAATGCTGTATATAATGCTAATTGGTTTCCATATGTTAAACCATCCTTGCATCCCTGAAATGAATCTCACTTGTTTGGGTGATGATATTTTTGATATGTTGGTGAATTTGGTTATGTGATATTTTGTTAAGGATTTTAGCATCAATATTCATCAGGAAGATTGATCTGAATTTTTTCTTTCTAGAAATGTCTTTGTCTAATGAGGGCTGGAAGGTCCAGTTCACAACATAAAGCTCACCACTCTTTGTGTTAGAGAAATAACTATACTAACAACTATCATAACAATGTGAATGAATGAAGTAGAAATCCTGTCTCCAGTACAGGCAGGGTGGTGTGGGGAGGAGGGAGATTTGGGACATTGGTGATGGGAATGTTGCACTGGTGAAGAGGAGTGTATTCTACATGACTGAAACCCAACTACAATAATATTTGTAATCAAGGTGTTTAAATAAAGATATTAATTAAAAACATGAATTTTGAAAACAACAACAATAAAAAGAAATGTCTCTGCTTTGAGGTATTAGTATTCACTTAATTAATGTTCACTTCAAGGAGAAATTAGGAAGGATTACTGTGTCATAAATGTTTTGGAAGAAATTAATGAATAAAAATAGCAAATCTCTGAAGTTTGATAGGAGTCATTAGTGAACCTGTCAGGATCAGGGGTTTTGTTTGAGGGAGATTTTCAGTTTTGAATTTAGCTTTTTTGTTTTGTTTGTTTGGTCACACCCAGTGATAATTAGGGGTTATTCCTGGCTATGCTCTCAAAAATTGCTCCACATGAGACACCAAGGATCAAACCAGGTCTGTCCTGGGTAAGCCATGTGCAAGGCAAATGTCCTACCACTGTGCCATTGCTCCAGCCCCCTGTTTTGATTTCCTTACTTGTGATTGGCCTATTTAGGCTTTCTACTTTCTCCTCATTCAGCTTTGAGGCTGAATATATATCTAAGAATATATTTATTTTTTTATATTCTAACATTATTTTCTATATTCTATTTTATGTTTAGGAACATAAAATTGTTTATATTTAATAATTTAATCATTTATATATTTAATTTTGAAGAATTCGTTGTAATTTCTCCCCTTTCATCTCTGATGTGGTTGATTTGAACATTTTCTCTTTTTTTGTTTCCTCATGTGCATAACTATAGGTTTATCTACATTTTTTTTAAAAAGCTACTGATTTCATTAATGCTTTAAATTGCTTTATTTCTCCACCTTTTTTAAACTTTTTTCTATGTTTTTTATTTCTACTCACAATTTTACTATTTCCCTCCTTCTATTAATTTTAGGGTTGTTTGTTTGCTATTTATTCTCCAGATATTTGAGATGTGTTTTTAGGTTGTTGATTTAGGCTTTTCCTTCTTTCTTAATATAGGCCTGCAATACTACAAATTTCCTTATAGTTCAGCTTTTGCCATATCTCATAGATTCTCAAAGAGTGTATCTTTATTTTATTTGTTTTAAGGAATCTGCCTTGATATCCTCTTGATGCAGTTGCTGTTTAGCAATGTTTCATTTAGTTTTAACATGTTGGAAGTTTTCTCCATCTTGTTCTGTGACTATTTTTTATTTTCATGTTATACTGGTTAAAGAATGTCCTTTGTACAATTTCTATGTTTGAAAATTATATATATATATATAAATTATGCACTAATTTATAATCTATCTGTAGAATGTTCTCTGTACACTAAAAGTATGTGTGTTATTTTGTTTTGAGGATAAAATGCCATGCATATATCCAACAATCCATGTTCTTTTAGCTCCTCAGTTAGGACTTTTTTTTTATTGTTATATTCCTCAAGTTGATCTGTCTAGTGTGAAACTAGAGTGTTGAAGTGTGTTACTACTATTGTGTTTCCATCAATGTGTTTCTTGAGGTTTGTTAGCTGAACATTAATAAATTTTGCTGGACTTTCTCTCAGTGCATAAATGCTGACAATATTTACTGTATTACTTGATCTATTGTTTCTTTAACCAATAGGTAGTGTCCATCACTGTCTCTACTTACCTTCTGATATTGTATACTATTCAGTTTGATATAAATATGGATGGTCCAGCCATTTTCCCCCATTGGCTTGTTTGATTCTTGTCATCCATCCTTTCACTCTAAATCTTTGTTTATCCTTTAAGTTTAAATGTATTTCCTGTAAGCAGCAAATGATGACTTTCATTTTTCTGATATATATAGCTACTCTGTGCCTTTTAATATGGGTGATTAGTCCATTGATCTTGAGGTACATTAATAGTATTTAGGGGGTGTTGATATTTTTGTGTATTTGTGTGTGGAATTTAGCTGGGGTTTTTTTGCAAGTGTTTCGGGGTTTTTGGTAGATTCTTGATAAAAATTTTGGAGGATCAATTATTTATCACAAATGGTAGCAGTTCTTGCTTGTCTAAAAAGGTACTTATCCTTCCTCAAATTTAAATGATAGCTTCACAGGATATTAGATTCTAGGCTGGAAAATTTATTCATTCATTACTTTGAATATGTCTTTCCAATTTTTTTCTGGTTTGTAAGGTATCATATGGAAGGTCTGTTAAATTTCTTATGTTGTCTTCCTTATATTTGGGTTTTTTTAATTTTATTGTTTTAATTAGTCTGTCTTTATCTTTTGATTTTACACTTTTGATAACTATATGTCTTGGGGTTGTTTTATTTGAGTTTGTTTTGTTTGGTAGTCTTTGGGCCTCTTGAATCTGTGCAGGAACCTCTCCAGAGATGAGAAAAGTTTTAGGTGAATATTTCTTCTATCCACCAGTCTTCCGTTTCCCTTTCTCCTCTTCTGATATTCATATAATTCGAACATTATTCCTCTTGCTAGTATCTATTCACAAATCGTCCATTCTCATCCGTTAGTCTATCTCTTTTATATTGTCACTTTATTCCTGGTGATGGCCAGCAATTTGTCTTCATTTTCACTGATATGGTCTGTTGCATGTTGAATTATGTTGTATAGCTGGCTAGTGTATTTTTTAACTCCTTCAATTCCATTTGTATGAACTCTTTGACATCCTGAATTAGTTCTTCTCTCAGTTGGTTGAATTGTTCTTCAATGAGTGTCTTATTTTCCTCGTTATTGCATGAAGCTTTGCTTTAAGTTCCACATTGATGGGGATAGATGCTTGGTTTGAGTCAATGATTTAGCTGAACTGGCGAAACTATCTACCAAAGCATGCGGTTTCCTTTGTTTCTTCATTGTTTTTAAAGATTGTAGGCTATGTGATTTGAGATTCAAATGACCAATTGTTGGAGATCTAAATTGTTTCTTTCTATTTCAGCATGATGTTACTTTCTATAAACTGTTAATCTAACAATGTCAGTGCCCTAACATACTATTTCAATGTTCATACAGGAGAAATAACAAGTGAACTTGTTTGCCTAGAAGGCAATTTAGAAATATATGATTACAAAACATCGCAGTTAGTGGGGAGGAAGGGATGAAATTGTTCTGCAGATGCACTAGTGTCCAAGTTGTTTAGGATTGTAAAGACAGATGGCAGCATGGGGGCTTCCCAGTACAGGGTCACCAGGGAGAAGGCACAAAAGTGCAAAGACTATGGGAAAGGCTGGGTTCAGAGGCCTGGATACAACTCTATGATAAAAGAGGTTTGTATTTGCATTATAGGTTCTTCTATGTGTGTCCTAGTTTCCACAAGCTCAGCAGGGCAGCCAGGGAGAAGTGGTTCAAATTATATATTTTAAAAATATTGATTTAATATTTTCTGATTTCTGAAGCTTGTCATATTTTCCCCAAATTTTATCTTTCTTTCTTCCTTCCTTCCTTCCTTCCTTCCTTCCTTCCTTCCTTCCTTCCTTCCTTCCTTCCTTCCTTCCTTCCTTTCTTCTTTCTTTCTCTCTCTTTCTTTCTCTCTTTCTTTCTTTTTCTCTCTTTCTTTTTCTTCTTTCTTTCTTTCTTTCTTTCTTTCTTTCTTTCTTTCTTTCTTTCTTTCTTTCTTTCTTTCTTTCTTTCTTTCTTTCTTTCTTTCTTTCTTTCTTTCTTTCTTTCTTTCTTTCTTTCTTTCTTTCTTCTTTCTTTTTCTTCTTTCTTTTTGGGTTACACACAGCAGACCTTAGGATTACTTCTGGCTCTACCCTCAGAAATCACTCTTGGCAGGCTCAGGGGACCATATGGGATGCCTGGATTCGAACCACCATCCTTCTGCATGCAAGGAAACTGACCTACCTCCATGCTATCTCCCTGGCCCCAAATTTTATCTTTCATAAGTGTAGCAATTCTCTCTAAGCAGAATCAATCTTTCTTATTATTTCCAATTATATAATTTTTCATTTCCTTTGTACTTTCTTATGTTCTCCTTCTGCTAGCTGAGCAATACACATACAGAAATAATATACTGCACAAACAATTGTATTATTTTGTGCACTTCATTATAAGATTATGGATAAGTCCTCTAAGTAATTGTATCAAGGAAGGAAGAGAACATTACTAAGCATATTGATCTATCTTTTATGTCTGCCTACCTCCATGTTTGTCTTTCTCTGAAAAAATATTAAATGGAGGATTATTGGTTCATTGCAAACTTACTACCTGTTCTTGTGTCTACAAGCTAATTTCTTACCACTCCATTTTTACCTCATCTTTCATATTTATAATATATATTTCTTGTCAGTACTTCTGGACTCATATGCAGACTGTGACAGAAAATGAGCATTTTTGTCATATATTTAGTAAAATCAGTTTTCAAATGAAAAATGACAGATTTCAAGTCTCAATAAAAATTCAATTATGATACTATTTTAATTTTATAGAAACAATTATGATTTATAAAGCCCTTAATAGTTGAGTTTGAGACATCCAATGAATCAGGGCCAATCCCACCAACAGTGTCTATCTCCTTCCACCAATGTTCCACAAGTACATATCCTACCAGCCTGCCTGTCCCCCATCCTGCCAGTATAACAAGGCCATTTTAAGTTTAGATTGTTAAACTTTAGGTATCCTGTTTCCATTGTTGTTGCCTTTGGCCATGATGTTTATTTCTGTTCTTTTTTAACACTACCAATGCACTTGAGACCACTGGTCTAATACATTCATACTTGTGTTTCTCCTCTTCCACTAAGCTTCTTTCCTTCTTCTCACTATACTCTGGGCCCAAGTGTGTGCAAGACAATTCTCATTTAGACCAATGAATTTCTTCAAGCAGTTATTCTAAACACCACAAATAAGTGATATCATTCTGTATTTATCTCTTTCTCTGGCTTGATTCTTTTAACATATTATCTTCCAATTCCATCTATTTTGCTACAAATTGCATAATTGCACCATTCCTTACAGTTATGTAGTATTCCATTGTATATGTGTACAACATCTTCATGATCCACTCCTCTGTTGGACAGACATCTAGATTGATTCCAAGTCTTAGTTACTGTACTGAATGCTGCAATGTTATCCAATTGTTGCAATACCATTTGTTGAAGAGATTGTTTTTATTCCATTTCAAATTCTTGACTCCTTTTGTCTAAGATTCATTTACCAGGGACCTGGGGGTTTGTAACTGGATATTCTATTCTGACCCATTGGTCTAAAAGTCTGTCTTTGTTCCAATACCATGCTGTCTTGATCATTATGGATTTGAAGTAGAGCTTCAAATTAGATAATTAGATGCTGTCCACTTTCTTGTTTTTCAATATAGATTTTGGTTATACTACATCTTTTTTTGTTCCACACAAACTTTCTAATTGATTTTTCTAAATCCTTAAAGAATTTTGCCTGAATTTGAATAGAAATTGCACCAAATCTATATATTAGTTTAGGTAAGATGGTCATTTTGATGATATTGATTCTTCTAATCCTTGAGCATAGAATATTCTTCCATTTTCTTATGATATTATTTTTAAAGGAGTGTGTGAAAGCTTGGATTGTATATCTTTGATCATCAAATCCCACAACTTACTCATAACTCCTTGTTATTTTGCTGAAGACTTCATTTAACATTACTTAGACTATAATCAGAAAGCATTTGTTCATCAAAACCAGTTTTCATTGGCATCTGGTAAAATATTATTAAAAGTATTAGTTAAAACAATAATAAAACAATACTTCTAAATTTAGAAAAATTTTAAAATACACATTAGAGTTTACAACACACTATTCCCCAAAAGAAAACATATTATTAGACTATAAATTTATACATGGTAGGTTGAAAAATCAGTCAACTTTTCACATATTTAAATATAAATGTGACATACATATTCATGTTTATATATAGGCACATATGTATATTGGAAAAACTTCCTTATAAAGTTAAAAAGCATAAACTTTATTGTCACATATTTTTATTTTATCAGTCTGTCAACTAAAAATAGGGAGATGCCTTTAGGTAAAGATACCAAATTCCCCTAAGTCTGTTGAGTATGCTTAGGTATGAGACCTAATATTTTACCTGTCACATTAATATTGTGATAGGAAAGGCTTGTTTTTTCCTGGTCATATAATTTTAGCCTTCAAGGAATTCACTCATCATTTTATTATTAGTTACACTTAAACTCCAGAAATACCTCAAGAAGTTTGACACCCTAAATAAAAGAAGTGAAACTTTGGGAGTATCTCTAGATATACTGTAAATACAATTTTTAGAGCTTATTCACAAATTTCCACACTTATCTTTTCATACTTTTCACCTTAATCTGTTTCTGTTGCGAGAAATGTGCTCTTTTTAATTTGATAAATATAGGGCCTGAGATAGCTCAACAAATGGAGAGAATGCTTTTAATGCCTATTTGATATTCAGCTCTATTCAAGGTCTCCACAACATCTCAGTAGGGAATTTCAAACAATGATCTAGGTGTAGCATCTTTGAGCATTGTTAAATGTGAGCCAAAGAACTGGTTAGCCACTTGCAAAAAAGCAAACATAGTCCCCCAGTTAACATCATATATGAAGGTAAAATCCAAATGGATTAAAGACCTAGATATCAGACCTGATACCATAAGGTATATAGAACAACACATAGGTAAAACACTCCATGACATTGAGACTAAAGGCATCTTCAAGGAGAAAACTGCACTCTCCAAACAAGTGGAAGCAGAGATAAACAAATGGGAATACATTAAGCTGAGAAGCTTCTGCACCTCAAAAGAAATAGTGCCCAGGATACAAGAGCCACCCACCATGTGGGAGAAACTATTCACCCAATACCCATCAGATAAGGGGCTAATATCCAAAATATACAGGGCACTGACAGAACTTTACAAGAAAAAAACATCTAATCCCATCAAAAAATGGGGAGAAGAAATGAACAGACACTTTGATAAAAAAGAAATACAAATGGCCAAAAGGCACAAGAAAAAATGTTCCTCATCACTGATTATCAGGGAGATGCAAATCAAAAAATGATGAGATACCATCTCACAGCACAGAGATTGGCACACATCACAAAAAATGAGAACAATCAGTGCTGACGGGGATGTGGAGAGAAAGGAACTCTTATCCACTGCTGGTTGGAATGCCGTCTAGTACAACCTCTATGGAAAGCAATATGGAGATTCCTCCAAAAACTGGAAATTGAGATCCCATTTGACCCAGCTATTCCACTCCTAGGGATATACCCTAGGAACATGAGAATACAATACAAAACCCCCTTCCTCACACCTATATTTATTGCAGCACTATTTACAATAGCCAGGCTCTGAAAACAACCAAGATGCCCTTCAACAGAATGGCTAAAGAAACTGTGGTACATATACACAATGAAATATTATGCAGCCATCAGGAGAGATGAAGTCATGACATTTTCCTATACATCGATGTTCATAAAGTCTATCATGCTGAGTGAAATAAGTCAGAGGGAGAGAGAGAGTTGCAGAATAGTCTCACTCATCTATGGGTTTTAAGAAAAATAAAAGTCATTTTTGCAACAATTCTCAGAGACAATGAGAGGAGGGCTGGAACTTCTAGCTCACTTCATGAAGCTCACCACAAAGAGTGGTGAGTGCAGTTATAGAAATAACTACACTGAGAACTACCATAATCATGTGAATGAATGAGGGAACTGAAAGCCTGTCTAGAGCATAGGTGGGGGTGGGGTGGAATGGAGGGAGATTTCAGACATTGCTGGTAGGAATGTTGCACTAGTGAAGAGGGGGGGTGTTCTTTATATGACTGAAACCTAATCACAATCATATTTGTAATCAATATGTTTAAATAAACAAAAAAGATATTGGAAATAAATATATGTGAGCCAAAACACCAAGAATAAAAATAAATTTAAAATATCTGCAATAAAAATCCTGGCCATTCACTGAAGTGAAGCATTTCAAACAGCAAATGTCACAATATTCTTCATAGAATTATAATTCTTAGAATTATTCTTCTCATAAAAATTTGTTTAAATAAAAAGAAATCTTAATATACACAAAATACTCAAATTTATCTGAAAATGAAAACATGAAGAACAAGATCAAATCTACAGTGCTCCCAAAGCCCAAAAAGAAACTCTAACTGTGACATTTTTCCAGCAGCAAGAGCTCACTTTATGTCTCTGTTTCATTTGATTAAAGTTCTCTTGACATTTTTGAACTTTAAGAGAAGATGGGCATGCTTGCCTTTTTTTTTTAATCTTATGTTTAATCAAGAAGTTAAGTTTGAAACCCCATGCCAAGCACAATCCGGTGCACAATTATCAATAAGAGTGGGCCACGACCATCCAGTGGTCCTCAAACTATGGTCCGCGAGCCACATACTGTATTTGTATCTGTTTTGTTTCTTCACTGCAAAATAAGATATATGCAGTGTGCATAAGAATTCGTTCATAAGATTTGTTTTTACTATAGTCAGACCCTCCAATGGTCTGAGGGACAGTGAACTAGCCCCTGTTTAAAAAGTTTGAGGACCCCTTCACACCCAACAGAACAGGAGCCACAAAATAAGTTCCACATGATTGACTCAAATCTGAACTGTGTCAGTTGTGTGCTCCACAATCCTCAGAGATGGAGAGGGATTCCCATGCCCCCAGTCTGGGTAAGACAAGAGACTCAGATATAGCAAAAATTTGACACAGGAAATAATCCACACACGACTCGGAAGGAATAGCAGGCCAGAAACTCACACCGCAAGCTGTTCACCCACAAGCTAGTCAAGATGACAAGATGGCAGCTTCCCCTTTAGGCCTCCAAAGCAGCCTTTAATGGGAAAAATAAAGTCTACATTCAAAGGAGGGGAAAGAGCCAGATGAGGAGTTAATGGGCAAGCATCTTTTTAACATGTCAACCTAAGGAACCAATAATTAGAAGGCAATATGAGGATCAACCCAAAGGCCTCTTATTATAGAGAAAGAAAAACCGGCTAGGACCAACCAGCCAAAATGCACCAAGATCAGATCAGCGAAGCTAGTGTTCTAGGCTGAGTTTTCCTATCCCTGGCAAGACAATGTGTGCAGCCACTTTCTAGCATGGCCTAAACTAGCTCCTACCAGTACAAGTTCAGTCCAGCCAGAGTCCGAGTCTAAGATGACTTTTGGCCTTGGGAGCAACCAAATAACACCCAGTGGTGTTAGAAGCCCTAGAATAAAATCAGCCAGTAAAACATAGTCTCAGAAAATGGAGCACCAGGAACAGAGAACAAAGCAAAGAAACTCAACCATGACCCAGAGGGTGACAAAAGTGCAGGAAGATCCCTCCCCAATTACATCATGCATTTTTAAACTGCCTGAAGAAGACTTGGATAAAAATCCAGTTAAATGCTTAGTGGTCAGAAAATAATATTTGAACAAAGAATCAATACCTAAAGAAAGCCTGACCTCTAAAAATGAATATCAATGTCCAATAGAATAGAATTAAAGGAGTTAAATAATACAACAGCAAGTATCAACAGAAGTCATATAAAGATCAAACCAGTGTACTTGAAGATATGGCACAGAGCTCAACTACATAAGAAGATGCAATTAAAAGGAAATACCAGGGGCTGGAGAGGTATAGCATGGAGGTAGGGCCTTTGTCTTTCATGCAGAAGGATGGTGGTTCAAATCCTGGCATCCCATATGGTCCTTTGAGCCTGCCAGGAGCAATTTCTGAGCATAGAACCAGGAGTAACTCCTGAGTGTTGCCAGATGTGACTCAAAAACAACCCCCCCCCAAAATGAGGAGATAAAGAAATAAGAAAAAAGAAAACTAAGGGATGCTATTGACAATATATTAGGAAGAATAATCTCAGAGTCATAAGAATTCCAGAAGGACAATGAAAAAAGCCAGAGGGAGAGGGATATAGAATGATTGCATTTATGTGTAGCATATATATGTAAAAAGATAGTATTGTATTAATATCCAGAGATAATAGAGACAAGGGCCAGGTGGACCAGTCCATGGTAGGAAGCAGTGCACTATGGATAGAGGAACTACTATGACATTGATAGTTGGAAATGATAATTCTGGGAAAGAACTGGGTGCTAAAAAAGAGATAAAATGATATGCATCATAGTCCTGCAGTAACAATATTGCAAACCACAGTGACTAAAAGGAAAAAAATGGAAGAGAGAGAGAGAAAAGGAAAATGTCTGCTACAAAGACAGGCGGTGGAGAGGTCAGGAGGAAAATTGGGGAACTTGGTAGAGGGAAATGTCTACTGATGAATGGTGGTGTCTATTGTCTGCATTTCAATTATGAACAACTTTGTAACTCTCTATCTCACATCACAGTGATTAAATTTAAGAATTAATTTATAAAATAAATAAATAGATGGTTTAAAGATATTTCAGAAGGAGAGGAAAGAGGTAGAGAAGATGAAAAACTATTTAAAGAATGAGGTTAGAACTAGTAGGCAAATAAGAAAACTTATCCAACAGACTATAAAAGTGACAGTGATAGTAAACCTAAACAGAGCAACACCAAGACATAGTGTAATTAAGTAGTATATACTGCCAGCAGGAATAGAATGGAAATGATAGATACAAAAAACTGATTGAAAAGTACTTCCAATAAATAAAACTATATAGCAAACAAAACATAACTCAAAGTTGAAGGAAGAATATAAACATTCTCAGGGTCAGAGGTTATGGTGCTGCTTTGCATGGTAAGGAGCATGTTTGTCCCTCACATTTATATGGTTCCATATGCACAGCTGGGAGGAATCCCTGAATAACAATCCAGGAATAAGTCCTGAAAACTCTTTGGTGTGGTTCAAAACCAAAACAAAACAAAAATTCTCAGAAAAACAGCAGCTGAGAACATTTATAACAACTAACTCATTTCTGTAAGGAATAGTGAATGTCCTTGTATAAAAAGAAAAGATCAAACAGCACAAGAAACTAATTTCCTAATAGATGCATGGCATCTAATCTATCACTATTTTCAGATGACATGATTATATACACACAAAACTAAGACTCCATCAAAACACGCTATAAAGGGAAGTTGAGAAAAATTGAATAACTATAAAGAAAATAGACTTCAAATAGGACACTCTGAGTCCTAGGCCAATCACTTTTAGACTCAGCTATGTTCATTGTCACTGATATTTGAGAGAATAAATTCATTTTACAAAGAATATAAGAAAGTATGACATAAGTAGAATCAGCTGTTCAAGGAAATACATCCATCAAGAAGAATTCAGCCCACATTAAAGATGAATACTGAATGCTAGATCTTTTTTAGACTTTGATGCCCTTATAAATCATGGATAAATTGAAGATTAATCAATGGTTTTTGAAATTTCTTGTCAATAGTTTATACATCTTAAATAATGAGATCCTAATTTTTCCAAGAACATATGTTGGGTCAGAGGCATAATATGGCATTATGGTGCAACCTTAGTTAAATTTGGGTACCATATGTTCCTTCACTATTGCTGAGTGTAGCTTGGAAGCTCTCTGAGCACAAACTATAGATTATCTCCAAAATCCACAGTCTATATGATCATCTTAGTGTACTTCTTAATAAGAAATAGTTAATCAGTATTATTTTCTTATTTATTATTTTTTACATTTAGTAGTTCTGTTATATGTCAAACCTCATGTGATCATACTGACACAATTTGAAAATTCTATTTTCGTTATTCTTTTATCCTCTATTTTATCACAGAATTCATAGGGATATAGATGCATAACAACTATTATGCCTATAATATTTAATGTTTAGACTAGACAGAAATGTTTAGACTAGACAATTATGTATATTTATCTTAGGTTAACTTCATGTTCATATTTTAGTTATGCTTTCATCATTATCATTTCACCAAGACACCTTATTAATAATATGGTAAAACAGGTAATGTCATAAGCACTTTTACAAATTGAAAAATCAAATTTTAGGGGCCGAAGCAGTAGCGCAAATGGTAAGGTATTTGCCTTGCATGCGCTAGCCTAGGAAGGACTGCTGTTTGATTCCCCGGTGTCCCATATGGTCCCCCAAGCCAGGAGGAATTTCTGAGCTCATAACAAGGAGTAACCCCTGGTTACTGGAGTAACCTTGAGCACCCAAAAAAAGAAAGAAAAAAAAAAACCAGAGAAATCAAAATTTAAATAACCATTTACAAAAATCTATTAATATTAAAAACACTTTTTATGTTCTGGAACCACAACAATGATATTGCAAGTTTTTGTTGTTTTTTTTTTGTCAAATGGCTAGCTAATCTATGATCTAGAATACTGACATAATACAATTTTCGCTAAAACATAACTACTTGACCAGTTAAAACTGGTCAAACTGGTTAAAACTGGAATTTTGGAGGAGCTGGAGAAATATTACAGTGGGTAGGGTGTTTTCTTTGCATGTGGCCGGCCCTTGACCAGCCCCAGCTCAATCTCCAGCATTCCACATGGTGTGGCACAAAAACCAAAAAAAAATAAAATCAAATGGAAAACAATTTAGATGAAGAAATCCTCTGACTTAGGCTTTGTTAAGAAATCTTCCTTAATTTTTGCGAGATAAAAATTGACGTTCTTGGGCCCGGAGAGATAGCACAGCGGCGTTTACCTTGCAAGCAGCCGATCCAGGACCAAAAGTGGTTGGTTCGAATCCCGGTGTCCCATATGGTCCCCCGTGCCTGCCAGGAGCTATTTCTGAGCAGACAGCCAAGAGTAACTAACCCTTGAGCACCGCCGGGTGTGGCCCAAAAACAAAACAAAACAAAAAAAAAAAAAAACAAAAAAACCCACCAAAAGAAAAAACAAAAATCAAAACAAAACAAAATTGACGTTCTTGGGGCAGGAGTGGTGGCGCAAGGCAGTCGGGCGTTTGCCTTGCATGCATTAAGCTAGGGCAGAGGGCTGTTCTATAAGAAGATCCCCTGGCGTTCTATATGGTCTTCCGAGCCAGGAGCAATTTCTGATTGCAGAGTCAGAAGTAATCCCTGAGCATCACCGGGTGTGGCCCAAATACAAAAAGCAAAACAAAACAAAACAAAAAAGACTTTTTTCACAGACTTAAGTTAACCTTGATTATTATTTATATACTAAACCTGAGTACATTAGTGTAATGAAGAATATTAATGATAATTAGTTCAATTTTTTTTAAATTTTAGTCAAGCAGTTTCTTTTTCTCTTGTTTTGCTTCGTTTTCATTTTGGATTGCATCCATCAGTGCTCCAGACTAAGTCCTGACTCTGTGCTCAAGAATAACTCTGAGTGGGGAGTCAGAGGACCACAAAGGATGCTGGGTATTAAACCCAGGTCAGTTTCATGCAAGACAAACAGCATTCTCTGAACACACAGCAGTTTCTTATGTATGTTTTTTTATAAAATTCACCACAAACCCAGTACTGTTATCTTGATGCAGAGCCACAGAGCCAAATATTCCGACAGAATGTGATGGAATATATTATTTAATGATGATATATTTATTGAGAGTACCAAGATATTATATCTATATAACAGAATATTAACAAATTATCTCTAATTCATAACAGTTTAGAAAACTTTGTATTGCTTTTCTTTTTTTCTTATAGATATGGAAACTTCAACTCAGTGAAACATTACAACTGCAGAGTCGAAATCAGAACTTGCTCAGGTCTATCTTCAAAAGCCATATTATATTTTTACTTATAGACTGAAGTTGTAACCTGAGGTGTAATGTCTCTTGATAATCAAGATAACAGACTTATACATTATTTTAAGGGTATATCTCCTAAACTATTGTTAAAAAGGCATGGATATGTACTTTCTTTCTTGAAATTTTCTAGTAATTTTAATAGATTTCAAGGACTCGGAGACCCAGAATGTTGCAAGAACCGTTGCTTTTCAATATCCCCTACCCTGTTTGATAAGTAAATAAGTAAATTGCCCTAACATACACACATTGGAAAGAATTTTTGATTCATCTCGTATATCAGACTGCTGCTTTCTTTGGGAACTAGGAAGCAATACTAAAAGAATTAAAAACATACTATAAAAAATGAGAGGATAGGATTATATTTTATAATGAGAGCAGAAGTCTAGAAAGAGCAGGGCGAAACAAAGATTCAAGTATACATTCAAAATTTTCATGACAGCAGGCTTAATAAGGAAATCAGGAAAATAATTTTAGAAATAGAAACAAATGTATCATTGAACCTTGTTGTAAAAGGCATACTTTTACACTTCGTTGTAAAAGACTTACAAAATCAAGGGCATAATTAAAGCTGAGTGATGGAAAATTCTGTATAATATTGGTTACAAAATATCCAGAAGACTTAAAAAGTTATATTTAAGGCACAGATAAACACTTGTAACTTCAGAAAGTCTGATATTAATGAACTGAGGTTATCTGTAACTTCCTGTTTAGTCTAAAAAATAATAATGTATGAGGTAGAAAAGTTAAACATCTTTTACAGTTTATGTATATTTGATAATATATTTGTTTATAAAATTCACAGGACAAAGTAATGAATTCGCAGACATACACAATAAACATCAACAAATTCACCAAAATAAAGGGCAAAATATGATTTTAAATATTATTTCATTGATTTTTCACAGAAAATATAGAATGTCAATCTTATTGCCACCATGATAAGTATCAATGTATCCCAAATTCCATTTCACATATAGGCTTACTTCCTTTCCAGAATAGTTATTTCACACCAGTTTTCAAATCATTCCTAATATGAAGTAGAAAGTTCTTTTATTGTTTTAACTTCCTTACTCTCAGAAGATCTGCCCATTGAAATCAACAATAAATGACTCTATTGCTCTGTTAAGGGGCTTCTCACCTATTCCCTAGGGCATTTCTCTATGACATATATGACATTTCTCTATGACAGACATATCATTGAGACAAGAAGGTTGTGAGTTAAAGTCCAGTGTATATGCAGTAGTTCACATATAACAGATATTTTACATTCATTTATTGGGCAGAATGATTATAGAAACAATATGAGTAACATCCTTTACTATTTTCAGAGTCCATTTTAATTATGGGAAACTGGTCAACCAGTGTTTGAGTTTTACTTCATTGTGACTTCTCTGATTATTTCCTACCTCTCTGACTCCTTTGTGATATTTCTTCCAAAGCTTCTCTACAATAAGTTAGTACTGATCGTTTAATAGTCCAAGTTCATTAACTGTTAACTCTTGCCATCATGCTTTTCACACCAACATAAACCCTCCAATGGGCCTCTGTGTTTAGAACAATTTCACTGATACTCGGGCTTACCTGGAGCTACACACTGAAAAAGAAGATGGGAAGATGAGTCAGTATATGACACTAAAGTGGAGTCAAGTTGAAAAAAAAAGATAAGACATTTAAAGTGAATATTTGTAGATGTACATTGTAAATGGTTCTTTACTTATGTAATTGCTAAATTAATTTTTTTCTTGGCCTCTCTTTTACCAATCATAATAGTTAAATTGGTCTATGGCCAATATCTAAGTTAATAGACTTTGAATATTGAGTATGTGATTGCTTTTATTGTATGCTATATGTGATTATTTTTACTGTATTTCATTTGGGTGTGTAGTTTTGTCTGTGAAATATTTAAACTGAGAAATGTTATACGAACATCTATATAAGAAAGTTATAGCAAAGGGCAGGAAGAAGGTTGAAAGAGCAAAAGTGTATGCCTGGCATGCAAAAAATATTGAGTTTTGTCACAGGCAACACATGGCTCCTTTAGCAAATTCAGTCCACCTATTTGTGACCTGAATTATCACAGCAACTTAAGCACAGAAACCATCAGGATCTTCTCCCTGAGAAGATCTCAGGGACTGATCTCTGGCTTTCTGTCTCCAACATTATGGGGAATCTCTCCCCAACCTACCAGCAAAAAAAAAATTTCAGAAAAGTTTTCAACCTGTCTACTTCCTTCCTCCTCTTCTCTAGCTCTGTATAGAAGTCAAGTCACGCTTCTCCAGGGCAGGCAGAGAAAAATGGAAAGATTTCCTTATTGTTTGTTCCTGTTTTGTTTCTGTTTTGATGGCCACAACCGGTGACTCTCAGGACTTACTCCTGGCTATGTGCTCAGAAATCGCTCCTGGCTTGGGGGACCAGATGGGACGGCTGGAATCCAACTGAGGTCCGTCCTGGTTCAGCCTCGTGAAAGGCAAAGGCCAGACTGCTGTGCTATTGCTCTGACCCCTAAAGATTTCCTTTTATCTTAAAAATTTGTATAAATATTAGCAAGCCTACTAGTTGAGGACTTCATAAAACAGCTCATAAAGACTAGACCTTCAGTTTAAGGCTAAAAAGTTAGTTTATTGTAACATTTGAGACAAGTTATTGTACATACTCTTTATTGATAAGATTAAGAATTTGATCTATAAAGGCATTTTTAAATTGTTTACTGACTTCATAGCTTCCTTCAATCTGACTGAGAAGTTTCTAATCCGTGGTTTTGACTTTCTAGCCTCAATCATTCAAAACTTTATTAAGGGTTTGATTTTATTGTTGCTTGCTTACTTATTTTATACATTTACCTTAGAAATAAAAATGACTTTATGAACCATCACATGCACTGATTTAAGTATCTAGAATTATGTTTTTGAAGGCTACTTTTAAGTTATACTTATAACTGAATTTATTCCATTCACTTTCTTTACCTGAGGTGAAATAAAATTGTTATTCCCATGTGGACTATATCAAGTTTCTAATAATCCCCATGAAAATGAACGTTCTAAGATGATCTTTTTATCAATAGTTAAATTATGTTATGTTTTTAATTGGACTCTAAGTCACAGCCTCTAGCTTCTCAGAATTTTAATGGTGTTGAATTAATTTAAAGAGACTCAGAGGAACCAGATATGGAAGGCTGTCACGATGATAATTTAGTTTCATGATTAGATCATGGAAAACATTGTGTAATTCTGCAGAGATTTTTTTTTAACCCTTTTATTTTAGAAGCACAGACTTCCAATTTGTCTCCAAAGATACACAATTTTGGATACATTTCTAATCTCATAGAGCATTAAATAAAATAAATGTCCTAATAAAAATAATAAAAATTACATACACAACTTATACAACACAAATTAAACACTAATTCACTTACATACACATCCTTATACACAAAGTGTTCCTTTTAATTGTAATACCATAATGCTTGAAAACTCTTTTGCTTAATAAGTACCATTGTAGAGTGAGTAGAATACTTACATTGTATTAGTTTTATATTTCTTTGTCTTTATAAAAAGTAAATCTGTGTCTTGTATTGAAATATTTTAATATTCTTTTTCAAAAATTCTCTCAGAGAGCAAAGAAATTGGGTTTTCTGAGCATGTCAATTATTGAGAACACAAAAGAAGCATAAACATTAAATAAATGTGGCCCATCAGAGTACTATACAAAGGCACAAACAGAATTGACTTTGTTAAAACTATTTGTGAAAATTAGGTAAAGGGTAATTTAAAATTAGGTAAATTAGGTAATATAACTTACTATTCATGAATCTACAATTATTCCAATGTAAAAATTTAAAGAGTATTTGTTGCAAATGTTAATAGCTGTTTTTCATCTCTAGTTGCACCAGCCTATATTAAAGTATTTAAACTACACTGACAGTGGAGATCTTGTCTAATTTTGTGATTACGTTGGAATATTTAGGAGAATCTACACAAGAAAACTCGGTATTAAGTTATTATTTTTTATTTTATAAATAGTGGGTAAGGAGGAGTTCTTTATCAAGAAAGAGGGCTATTTTTAAAAAAAAATTTCTGTATCAAGAAAGAGGGCTGCATTTTAAAAATTAATTCACAAGGGCCGGAGAGATAACATGGAGGTAAGGCATTTGCCTTGCATGCAGAAGGATGGTGGTTCGAATCCCGGCATCCCATATGGTCCCCCCATGCCTACCAGGAGCGATTTCTGAGCATAGAGTCAGGAGTAACCCCTGAGTGCTTCTGGGTGTGACCCCAAAACAAAAAAAATTAATTCATGATACACATGATACACACATGATAGTGTGTGTACTGTAAAAAACATGTTAGGAGTGAGTGTAAACCCCTTACATACGTTAGTTATAAGATCTGGGCTAAGGAGAATGTAGTTCTTTTATTTAATGGAATGAAAAGGCTAATAATGTATGACAGTAAAAAGGCAGAGGCTTTTAACACTTTTTTTAACCTTACAAAAATGGTCAAACTCTGATCTAGAAATGAGAACAGCCAAGACATGGAAAAGAAGTTGGGGTGGGGTGGGGTGGAGAACATACAAAGTGAGAAAAAGCTAGTGAGTAGCACACTCAGAAGACAGATTACAATCCCAGAACCAAACTCTAGCTAAAAAAAAAAGTGAAAACTTATGAGTTCATGATTTTTTTCACTGAGTGAAGGATGGAATAAGTAACAGAATAAAAATTCCAGCGACAGAAAATAGAGCATTAATGATTTATTTTGACATAAACATAAAAAATGCTCCAATTAGCTTCTTTTGTGGGGGTAGAGGGAATCAGGGGGAGACTGTAGCTGGCAGTATTAAGGGATTGTGCTCAGGGATCACTCTTAGCAATGCTGGAGATCATATACTGTGTCAAGATTTAAAATGGATCAACCTTATGTAAGTGTAAGATGATACCCAGCTATTACTCCAAAACAAAGGCTTTCCCTTACCTTCCTTTTTCCTTTAAACCTATTCCTTTGATATGTAAAAGTCCACAGGAATCTCACTCTACCCTCCCCCTCTTGGTGAAATTTGTACTGAGGGAATATAGAAAAGGTCAGTTTTGGCTTGGTAAACTCAGAGATTCCACTAAATGAGAAATAAAGTTACTCCACCATTTTTCCTGACTGGCTTGGTTTATTAATCCTTCACAGCTTGTTGTTGTTGTTGTTGTTGTTGTTGTTGTTCTTCTTCTTCTTCTTCTTCTTCTTCTTCTTCTTCTTCTTCTTCTTCTTCTTCTTCTTCTTCTTCTTTTCTTTCTTCTTTCCTTCTTCCTTCTTCTTTCCTCTTCCTCCTCCTCCTTCTTCTTCTTCTTCTTCTTTCTTCCTTCCTCTTTCTTCTTCCTTCTTCTTTCTTCTTCTTTCTTCTTCCTTCTTTCTTCTTCCTTTCTTCTTCCTTCTTCTTTCTTCTTCGTCTTCTTTCTTCTTCCTTCTTCTTTCTTCCTTCTTCTTCCTTCTTCCCATTCTCCTTCTTCTCCTTCTCCTCCTCCTTTTTCTTCTTCTTCTTTTTCTTTCTTCCTTCTTTCTTCTTCTTTCTTCTTCCTTCTTCTCATTCTCCTCCTTCTTCTTTCTTCTTCCTTCTTCTTCTCCTCCTCTTTCTTCTCCTCCTCTTTCTTCTTCTTTCTTCTTTCTTCTTTCTTCTTCTTCTCCTTCCCCTCCTACTTCCTTTTCTTCTGCTTTTTTCTTCCTTCTTCCTTCTTTCTTCTTCCTTCTTCTCCTTCTCCTCCTTCTTTCTTCTTCATTCATTTTCTTCCTTCTTCTCCTCCTCCTCCTTCTCCTCCTCCTTCTTCTTTCTTCTTCTCTCTTCTTCCTCCTTCTTCTTACTTCTTCCCATTCTCCTCCTTCTCCTTCTCTCCTCCTTCTTCTTTTTCTTCTTCTTCTTCTTCTTTCTTCCTTCTTCCTTTTTCTTTCTTCTTTCTTCTTCTCATTCTCCTCCTTCTTTTTTCTTTATTCTTCTTCCTTCTCCTCCTGCTCCTTCTCCTCCTCTTTCTTCTTTTTCTTTCTTCTTCCTTCTTCTTTCTTCTTCTTCATTCTTCTCATTCTCCTCCTCCTCCTCCTCCTCCTCCTCCTCCTCCTCCTCCTCCTCCTCCTCCTTCTTCTTCTTCTTCTTCTTCTTCTTCTTCTTCTTCTTCTTCTTCTTCTTCTTCTTCTTCTTCTTCTTCTTCTTCTTCTTCTTCCTTTTTAAGACCTGTCTCCTGGGGTTAGAAATGTAGCAAAAAGGGTGATTTCACAAAGTGGGAATTTATTTTAAAGTAATTACTATTTGACCTTTATTTTTTTTTCTATTTTCTTATGTGTGTGCATGGTTCTGGGTGTTGAATTCAGAGCTTCAGACATTCAAATTAAATGTTTTAATGCTAAGATACACCACCTGACTGTTAGTTTTATTTGAGATGAAGGAAGCATTGCTAGGAGCTAGAGAGATAGCACAGCTTTAAGGCATTTGCTTTGCATGCAGCTGACCTGAGAGGAATCCAAGTTCGATTCCTGGCATCCCATATAGTCCCCTGAGCCTGCCAGGGGTGATTTCTGATTGCAGAGCCAGAAGTAACCCCTGAGCACTACCATGTGTGTTCCCCCTAAAAAGGAAGCACTACTAATGTAATTACTCTGCTTCTAACACAATGGTTTAAGTATCCAGTATATAAAAACAGTTAACAATGTTTATTGTATGACTACTCAGTGCACCACACCAATGTCAGCAGAGAATTCTTTCACAGATGTGAAGTCGAAGGCAATTGGTGAGACACGCTGGTGATTCTGTGGTGGTAGTTGGTGTAGTGTTGTAGTACTATAAATCTCAATGCTTAAGAAAACAAGAAGAAACTAAGCGGATTAAGTTGAACTAGGGACATGTGTAGAATGACATCACAATGATGGTGGGATTGGTGTTAGGACATTGAATCCATGAAGCAACTCCCATATGAACAACTTGGTAAATCACTGTTATAATTTAAGACAAAATAAAATTTTAAATGATAAGTTTATCATTTCTAAAGTGAAAACAGATAGTCATTAGCTTTACTCATGTATGGTCTATCAAGAAATAAGACAAGGGAAAACAAGTTATCAAATAATTACACACTTTTGTTTCTAAACTACAAAACTGAGACTGTCACGTAGGGGAAGTGCAAGAAGGAAAGAATGAAGTAGAATTGTGGTGCCATAGGACAGTGGTTGAGGATCTTGAAACTAGTTGTGGTGAGTTGAGGTAACTGTGTACATCAAAATTACACTATCAACATTATTGCAAGCATGTGATCCTAACTATAATAATTACATATTTTTTGTTTTCTGGACCACATTCAGAGGTACTCAATCTTTACTCCTGGCTTTGCACTCAAAAATCATTCCACGCTGGCTTGAGCATCCGCATGAGATGGCAAGGACAAAGCCCAGGTTGATTGCATGCAAGGCAAATGCCCTAGCCACTATATTATTGCTCTGGCCTCCAATAATTAAATTTAAAAATATATATGTTTTCTAAGAAGAATGGTAAAGACATGGAAAGATATACTACTGCTGAGGGTGGATTTAGAACTGGAAGCTTTACTTTTGAAAATCTATTACAAACAATTGTAGACATAACAGTGCCTTAATAAAAAGGGAAAATATAGTCAGTATAAACTATATTAGAATACAAACCAGCTGCTTACAAAACCCTTGATTTTTACATCAGATAAACTAAACTCAATGTCAGCTTTTATTATGAATTTTTTTCAAATAAAAAAATAAAGTGTATTTGCAAATGGCCAAACAGAGCTTGATCTTCAGCATCCCAGATGGTCCTCAAAATCTGCCAGGAGTAATTTCTGAGCACAGAGTCAGGAGTATCCTCTGAGTGCTGCCAGATGTGCCCCCCAAAAAACCCACAAATAAATAAATAAAATGTGTTTATGAAAAATACTAGCTTACATTATCTTTATATCCATATCAAATGGCTTGGATTAAAAACATTCTAATTCATGGTAAGCTCTCCCCCAAAAAATATTCCCATTAAACATCAAGTTGTACTGAATAAAGTGTAATCATGGTTGTAATCTTATAGTTTGAGATAAGAGTAGCATTTTACCCCTGAAATTTATTAGCTGGTGACTATGGGCATAAGCTAATTATGAATTTCTGAATTTCAGATTAACATAATAAATAGGAATAATATATTTTATAATAGCATTATTGAGGCTTTTGAGTTTAAATTATATCAAGGCCAGCGGTATTGTACAGTGGGTAGGCATTTGTCTTTCACACAGAGAACCTGAATTTGAACCCCTGTACCCCATATGAATCACTATTTACAGATCCTAATGTAAGCCTTGAGAATGGTCAGGTATGCTCTAAAAATATATAAATAAATAACATAAATAATGACAAATTAGATCTGACCCAAGTGATGTAACAGTGGGTAGCCATTTTATCTTGCACACAGCTGGCCCAGATTCTGTCTTTAGCCCCACATATGGTTTCCTGAGCTTTGCCAGTAGTGATTCATTAGTGCAGAGCTAGAAGTGAGTAAGCACAGCTGTATGTGACCCAAAAATAAAATTAAAAACAATAATTAAATCAGATCATTAATATAAAAAATAACCTTAACACAGTATCTAGCAATTCATGTGCTCAATAAGTATGAGTGTTGCCTAATTATTAGATAATATCTAAGGATTATTAAGTACTTACTAATCTAATCATCATCAAATAGGCATAATCTTTGTTACCTGATTGATAAATAATACGATATCTCCAAAAGTCTCAAAGAGATCTTCTATAGGACTTAAGGTCATTTACAAGGTGAACTGCAGTTCGGTTCTTGCCACCCCACATGGCCCACCTCAAGCTCTACCATGAGTGAATAATCTGGAGTTCGTTACAAATATGGCCCCCCAATAAAACAAAACAAAAATTAATAATTAAAAAACAAAAATTAATAATTAAAACTAAATAAATAAGTGCAGGGTCAACAAAATAGTTCAAAGTGGTAGAGCACATAATTATTTAAAGTTCTGAATATAGTCCCTGGCATCACATATCTCCCCATACTAGCAATGTTTTGGTGACGTTGGTGGTACCCAGCACTTTTGAAACTGAGGAGCACCAGTCTGAGCACTGAAGTAGAGGATTCTGTACTATGAGAACAAACATTGCGGGGTGGAGAGATAGTACAGTGGTAGGGTGTTTGCCTGGCATGAAGCAGATTCAGAACAGATAGTGTCTCGAATCCTGGCATCCCATTTGGTTTTCAGTGCCTACCAGGAGCGATTTCTGAGTGCAGAGTCAGGAGCAACCCCTGAGCGCTGCCAGGTGTGGTCCAAAAACCAAAAACCAAAACAAACAAACAAAAAAGAACAAACATTGCTGGGAATGATTTCCTGAACTCTGAGAACTACTGGATGTGGCTTCTAAAAATAATAGATAAAATACAACATTCAATGGCAAGTCCCTGACCTTATTTTACTTCTTAGATATTTAGATTGCAGGTCAACGAGCTGCTGAGCATAGCTTATGAGGTTGAAAATTATTTTAAAAGTGAAAATATAATAGAATTTAGAAAAGGGGAGGAGTCTTCCAGCCACTCAGTCCCAAGAAACTCAGGCAGATACAGAATGGTAGTGTTTTTTTTTTTTTTTTTTAATGACTCAGAAAAACACAAGTAACACAAGTTAGTGCTTCCTGAGATACCAGTCAAAAAACCACACTTTGACACATAAATACTCATCATAGTGCAACAGTCCCAACAATGCAAAAAAAAAAAAAAAAAAAAAAAAAGCCCACAACTCTCAGTGAGCAAATATGGTAAGTTTGAAAACCCAACTAGTATCGCCTACCTATATAGCCTTTATAATAAGAAATTTAGAGAGGTGTGGCCAGAGTGATGGCACAGCAGTAGGATGCTTGCCTTGCATGCAGCTGACCTAGGACAGACCACGGTCTGATCCCCCAGCATCCCATATGGTCCCCCAAGACCGGAGAAATTTTTGAACATAGAGCCACAAGTAACCCCTGAGTGTCACTGGTTGTGGCCCCAAAACAAAAATAACAGTAAAAAGAAATTTAGAGAGGAAATATTGAGAAAGTAGAAGAAATTTAAATAAAAAATTGAATTTTAATCCTTAAAAAGAACCCACTTAAGATTTGAGGTTAACTTAAGCTAATATGCATGAATATGGAAATGTAAAAAAAATGCTATGCCTGTAATGTTTAAGGAGTTATGTAAGTTTTATGGCTTTAGATTGCCTTGTGTGCTGTTAAGAAATATTATAGTGTGTTACAATCTTAATGTTCTTTGGATGAAATTTCAAAGTTGGGATATCAGCAAGGGGACTTCTGAGAATTATGTTATGTATTGTCCTTCCACTGTAACTTTACCTTGTCCTCTTTCTTTGCATCCTTTAGTATTTATAAAAATCTAAAAAAAAAAAATTGAATTTTCAGCCAATAAGACTCAAGAAGAAATGAAAGTAAAGATGAGAAAACTTCAAACAGAAATAACAGAACAGAAAAACTTGGTAGACAAGATAAAAAAAAAATCATTGGAAGGTCTCTACAGCAGAACCATTGGTGAGGACAGAATCAGTGATCTGGACAATTAGCTATATAACATTTCAAAAAAGAGCAGAAAATGGAGAAGTGTTTTATGTTATTTTATTTTGGTTTTTGGGCCACACCAAGTGGCGCTCAGGGGTTACTCCTGACTATGTGCTTAGAAATCACCCCTGGCTTGGGGAACCATATGGGACACTGGGGGGATCATATCGAACCACGGTCAGTCCTAGGTCAGCTTGTGTAAGGCAAAGGCCTGACAGCCTGCGCCACCGCTCCGGTCCCTATTTTATTTTATTTTTTGGGTGGGAGCATACCTGGCAATGCTCAGAAATCACTCCTGGTAGGCTCGGAGACCATATGAGCTGCTGGAGATTGAACCTGGATCACTTGTGGGTTGGCCTCAATCAAAGCAAACACTTCTGCTGTGCTATCTTTCTATAGAAATTTGGTGTATTTTGGCTTTTGTTTTGGTTTTTTTGGGGATCACAGCCAGCGGTGCTCAGGGGTTACTTCTGGCTCAGCATTCAGGGGTCACTCCAGGTGATGCTTGGGGGACCAGATGGGATGCCAGGGATCAAAACTAGATTGTAACACGCAAGGCAAAAATCCTACCCACTCTGTTATTGGTCCAATCCTGTCTTTTCTTAAAGTACACCTTCAGCTCTTTTAAATTTGGTTTTGAATCTATAAAGTTCCTAAACTTTTGTTTATCCATGAAGTTGTATATCATTCTTTCAAATCTGAATGAGAGTCTGGCTGAGTTAAGAATTCTTGGTGAGATATATTTATTTCATTGCATTTTCACCCACCACTTTTTTGTTTGTTTATTTTTTGGTTCACACCTGGCAGCGCTCAGGGGTTACTCCTGGCTCAATGCCCAGAAATCACTTTTGGCAGGCACTAGGGACCATATGGGATGCTGGGATTTGAACCGCCATCCTCCTGCATGCAAGGCAAACACCTTACCTCCATGCTATCTTTCCGGCCCCCTATCCCTTTTTTTGAACCTGGAAAGATGCTTCCGGCAATTGAGTGATTAAGTGTGTGATTGAGTGAGGCAATTCTGTTAATCTTAAAGATGCTCCTTTGTATGTTATTCCCTTCTTTGATCTTTCTGATTTTAGTATTATATCTCCATCTATAGTTTTCATCATTTTGATTCATATGTGTATTGCTGTATTTTTATCTGAATCTCCTTAATTGGTACCCTTTGAACATCCAGGATATGGTTGCTTGCACTCTCTAATTCTGGGAACTTCTCAGAAATATTATCTTTTACTTTGGCTTCATCATAGGGGTTGTCTCCTGAACTTCTGAAATATTATTGAATCTTATATTGTCCCTTTTGAATTTGCCCCAACATTTTCTTGTCAGCTGTTTATTTAAATTAAGGTTCTGGCATGGATGCAAGGAAAAAATTATTCTCATTTACTGCTGGTGGGAATGCTGACGAGTTCAGTCTTTTTGAAATACAATATGGACATTCCTCAAAAAACTGAAAAGTAGAATTTGAGTTCCCATATTACTTAATAATATCACTCTGGGACTATATTGAAAGGCCCCAAAAAACAATGAACAAAGGCCTTTGCACTTCTATGTTCATTAAAGCACTATGAACAACTTTGTAATTGTGTATCTTAATGCTTATTTACTTAAAAATTTACTTAATATAAATAAACTTTATTTTTAAAAAAGAATGAGCAGGAGGAGGGAAATGGTGCTGTTGAGTTTGGGTTATTTTAAGTAAAAGAAAATAGAAAAATGCAAATGAATAGCATCCTCAGTATATGCAATTAATTGGATGAGGTTGGACTAGAAGAGAAATGATGGAAAAGGCCATAAAAAAGTATGTTTGGCTCGTTATGAATGCAAATTGGATGCCATGTGAAAGAAATGCTTTTTAATGTATATAAATTTTCATTTAAATATTTTATTTAAAGCAAAGTTATTTATATTTGAGTTTAGATACACAATTTTTCAGCACCAATCCCACCATCAAAGACAGCTTCTCTTCACCAGTGTTCCCAGAGTAAATCCTATGATATTAATCCCTGCCTCAGCCTACCATCATAACAGGAAGTGCTTTTACAATACAGGAAATAGGAATTCATTCAATGTGTTCTAAATTTCAGAAAATAAGTAGTGATAGTATAAAGTAGACATGAAAGAAAGCAACTAGAACATGGCCTTTAGAAATATTTTCTTATCAATTTATTCAACACTCATTACACTCATACAATCAACAAAATGCTAGTTCAATTATAAGCACAAAGCTGAATACTGAGCATGGAGATATAAAATCATTGTTCTAATTTCAAAGAACTTACTATATAATGAGAGTGGGTCAGTGAGATAAAAGGACTATTTTATAAGTAGTACAACTTATTATTAATATTAATAATATTATTAATATTAATAATATTAATTAATATTAAGCTTCATGATTTAATAATATTTCAGGAGTAACCCCTGAGCATCACCGGCTGTGGCCCAAAACAAAAACAAAACAAAACAAACAAAACAATAATATTAATCAAAATAAATAAAAAAGAAAAAGGTTAAACCTTCTGATAAATACCATCATAAATATTTAAACAAGTGAGACTTGTTGAAATTTAATTTTTATTGGCAATTTGCAAAGAACCCTTGAGCACAGAAATAGGAGTAAACCCTGGGTACCACTGGATGTATCTCTAAAACATATATATATATATATATATATATGTGTGTGTGTGTGTGTGTATGTAATATATAATATGTGTTATATTATATATATACATAGCCATGTGTCACACATTACAAAGTTGTTTCTGAGGTGATTGTCTCATGTTATAAAAATTACCATAAGAATTCTCTTACATTGCCTTCACATACTTAGCATTTGGACTCTAGAAACTCATAAACAAAACAATTGAACTGTTTAGTTTCTCTTTTAATTTCAGATACTGTATCTTTTTCCTTGAGTTTAAAATAGGTTGAAGATTCATTTATTGAGGAAAATTTTTAAAGATGATTATAGCTTTCATTTATTTTCTTGATGTGGGAGTTATAATTAAATTTAAAAATAAAAAATATAATATTTGCAAAAAATACATTGCAATTCAGTGATTTTTAAGAGCTATTTTCAGTTGTGTGGTGAGTTTGTTAGACTAATGAAAGACTTGAGGGTAGTGATATGAACAAAACAAATACAGGCAATATGTCCTGGGAAGTTAAGGTTAAAAAGGTTATTTTCGAAATGAGGAGGTTGAATGTGGTGATCATGTTAGTTAGATAGAGAAAGGGCCAGAAAAAAACTTGAAATTTAAGTTTCAGAAGAGAGGAGATAATTGATAACAAAAAGTAACATAGAAGACAAAAAGGGACTTTACTAAAATTAAAAATTAAGCAGTTTTTCACAAAGTGCACTCTTCCTTTAGAATTACACAAGGTAAGGCGGGAAATGCAATAGTTTGTATAAAATAGATATAATAGGGTCCTTAACAAAAGTTATGAAGAGCAATTTGTATGCTCTATAGCAATGAACATAACATATTGTAAATATTGTCATTAGTTTAATTTTAGTTTTAACAAATCATCAAGGATTCAAATTGTAGTGAAGGGATCAGGTGAAAAATGCAAAGTTTTGCTGAAAATTATTTGTAGCGAGGTGATTATTGTATAAAAGAGAATTGAAATATATCTCTAGAAAAAGTGTTTGGATGGAAACAAAGAACATTATGGACAATGTATTAAGCTGAAACCATGAAAATTCGTTGGGAACAGTATCATAAAGTTTTAAGGAGTGGGGAAATGACAGGACAGGTTCACAAAGGGAAGAAAGCCAGGATAATACACTACCAAAATGTCAATAACAATGTCTTTAACCCGCCACCTAGCACAACCCCCAGCTAAAAAGATTAGCCCATAAAATAAACATTTATTTGGTACAGACAATAAACATGGGCCAATGGACTAAATGATGACATGATTAAAAGGCTGGAATTTAGTGAAGAAGAGGAATTTTAGGAAGGTTATGCTTCAGTAAGAAAATTCTGATTACTACGCTAGTTTGAAACATGATGGGTAACAGGTTGATGGCATATAAAGCAGGTTGCTGTCATGATGTTTGGATTTTGACCAACATATAATTTTCATTTTCACCACCAATGACTTTCATTTCTATTTCAAGTCCACTTCCAACTTTCTGTTAGTATCTGTCTGTCTCTGTTACTTTGTCAGTCCTACTAAGTAGGAACATAAACTTTTCCACAACCCCTATCCTCCAAATCTCTTGGGATCTTCTCCATTTACCTACACCTAACACTCATTGTGTGTCTGTCTACTATGTCTCAGGAATTGAAATAAACACTACATAAATTTTCTGTTTCTCATCCCCAAGGTTATGGGATCTGAGTAATAAAAATGACCATATTTTGCTTTAATATTTAAAGTAAGTTCCCATGTCACAAAGCTCAGATCTATGGAACCTGCAAGTAAAAACCAGGCCATCAGAGCTACCAACATTGCCTTTTGATCGTTTAAGATTCATAGTTTTCTAAGTATTATTTCTTTGCATGACCATGTTCTCCTGGTCAATTTTAGTATCATTACTCTATTACAATATCTCTGATTTATTTTCTTTCTATTCATTTGCACTTATCCAAGCAATTCTTAATTCCAAGACAACCTAATTTCCTATATTCATCACACTGATTTCCAAGCTTCTAAATGTTGTTGAAGAAAATTAAATAACTACGCTAGTTGCTTTCATTACATTGTCATGGTGTCCAACCTCAGCTGGCCCTTCACAAACACTGCCAATCCCTTTGCTACTCTCTCAGCAGCTATTTCCCATTTCCCACAGCATCTGTTCTAAATCTGTATAGTTTTCCTCAAGTCTTCTTTAATTAAAAACATTTTTAAATGGCTTACCAGGCCTTCTCAAATTTGGCTCTTTCCCACCTCCCTCTTCTCCCTATGGGCTATGTTCCCTTTTGCTTTTCTAGGCTAGAGTCACATTGATACTTTTAATCCCCTTGCCTTGCTCCTTCTGAATATTATGTTAACCGTATTTGGGAATTCTTACTCAAACTTTGGTACTTAAGTCAGTATATACTCTTCAAGTTATTTCACTTGATAAGCCTTCCTTGTTCTCTTAGATCAGTTTAGATATGGTCAGAAATGCTTTAATACTCGGTAAATTTTTAATAAATTGGGACAATATATATATATATACAAAAGGTGAAAATGTCTCATTTATTTGATGTACATTGCCTAATATTGTGTAATGTATTTATTGCCTTCTAAAAGGTCCAGTATATTTTCCAGTATGAATTAAAAGTCTGTATAGTAAAATTTGTGTGCATTAAACTTTATACACAGACTGAAAAGACTTGGAATCTGTTTGGTTACACAAAGAGTCTATGAAGCAATAAAACCAATATAAAACCTGAGGTTTAATTACTGACAATGAATTAGAGCAGGAGAATTTTTCACACAAGATATAATATGTGAGAAGGCATAAAGAAAGCTGATGTCTATGGAAATGATGGTCTTTTGGTCTTAGCCACGAAGGATGTTCTTAGTTTTCTTTTGTTCAAAGTTGGATCCAAACAAGATCAAAATGCCAAAAATATAAGACAATTCTAATAATATACTTATTTGAAGTTATACGGTGTGTGCTCTATAAACATATTAGATTATTAAGAGCTCTGGAAATTATCTAAATTCTGAGAATTGAGGTTTAATTCAATACTATATATCCAGTGACACAGCGTATCAGGGAACCAAAAATTGATGGGTTTAGAAACAAGGAACTAAGTAAAATCAGAATCAACAAAGAGAACCAGGTAAAGGGCAGCAGTCATAAATATGACAGATCAATCTTAGATTCTGGCCAAATTGAATAAAAACAGATTCAGTCACCTCCCACTTTTTTATTCTAAAAAATACAAATAAATAATGGTACAACTTAGAAAAGACTGAAGGGATTTTATATGAATACGGAGTCATGCCAAAGAAAGGCAGAAAAACTTATTTCCTGACTCCTAGAAACAGACTGGGCACATCATCTCACCTTTCCCTAGTATATCCAACTGCTTGTGGACAGACGAAGTTTCATTAAAGCGCTGATGTTGACACCCAATGTCAAGATACTATGTTATGTTTCTCAAAGATGATAAAGTGTCACAAAACTACACTTTAAATGCCACCATAATGCTAACAAGAAATCTGAGAACACTGATCAGTCATATTACTTGAAATAGGCTCAGATTTCAAAAAAAAAAAAACCAGCAAAAAGTATCCTCAAACGTTTTTTTTTGTTCATAAATAGCAGTTTATTGATCTAGTGACTACTGACTTCACATGAGTTCCTGGAAACAGACCACATTGTGTTCCAAACACACAACTAGACTGGCAGACAATATTTAGCAAAAAGATTTGTGAGTGATTTGACCTGGTTTGGTTGTATTAAGGGTATATATTTTTTTAGAACTATTTTGGTTTCAATAGGCAGGAGGCAAACTCAAACTGACTTAAGCCAATAAAAAATGTGGAGGCTATTTATTGTTTCACAGAATTGCAAAATCTCAAGGAAAACTGCTGAGTGCATAAGAATCGACCATTGGCATAACTGGAGGCACGGGCTCAAATGATGTCACCAGTATCTGGTTTATTTCAAAGTCCCTGCTCAGCATTCTAGAAAAAGGGCGCTGGTACCACCAGCATAACTTCTTGTTGTCAGCAGTCCCAATTAGAAGAGCTATATCAGTTCTCAAGTTTCATAAAATCACTGGACTAAATTCTCAATGGTCCAGATCATATCTTCTGTTGAACCTGGCCGGAGCCTTGAAATGTGCTGACTGTTAGAGACTTTCATCATAGCCTTACCCACCAGCTCTGATGAGTCAGCTTTAGAATATATAGTATAAACTTTATATGTATATAGATTGAAAATCTGAATATGGAGTATCCCATGTGAAAATGGTAAATTTTTAGGCATAAAAATAATTATTATTATAATAAATATTCAAAATAAAGACCTTCCAATGTAAATATATAGAAAACTAAGTAAAAGATCAAAATAAAACAGAAGGGGAAAATAAGGAAAATACGTATAAGAAACCATGATGTTTCTCTGTAGTAGTTTATTTTTGTTGTCCTTGTCATCATTGCCAGAAAATCTTGAAATCTATCCTCAATTAAACCAAAAAGAAAAATAAAATTATTGGTCCAACATGGAAAAGAACACTGACTTTAGAGATAGTATCTAGGGATATGAACTATTATCCACTCTATATGTTCCACCTTTTTCTCCTATTTGTATGTAAGTATTTTCTTCTACTACAGAACTTTCCTACATAAAGGTAAGCTTGACATTTTGCTTCTTTTTATTAATCATAAGAGATAAAAAGATTTAGGGGGGTGGCATAAGTAGTCTAAAAATGATAAGGAGAATCTTGTTGATATGTGTGAAGCGATTATTTCTTTTTTATGCGGTTAGAAAAGCAGCAATCACTACTAGAAACAAAGCAGTTAATGGGTGAAAGACGATATCAATGGCATAAATTCTCAAACTTATTATATTGTTCACTTCTTTGGAAATCACAGAGTCTAAAATTTTCAAATAAAAATAATTTTCTAAAGTTCATGAACTAGAACATATATGCTTGCTAAAGAAAAACATAATATGTGTAGTCAGTGAAGTGATTTTAAAATAATTTATACTAGGATTATATATTTGATTTTTAATATGTTAAATAATGATATGGCAAAAGGTTTAGCTATTACCTCATAATTTTGAAGTAGAAATGAACATAAATTATATTTATTATATGTATAAAATAAAACAAAATCATAAAATTTGTGATTCTTTGTATAATAATACTCTATTGTTTTCAGAGTGTTGTATGCATTCTAATTTAAATGTAATTATAAATTTTTATTTTAGTGAAGTGGAAATAAAATTTTAATTTTTTCCATCTAGGTAGACAATCCCTCTGAATTCTATTCATGAATTACTATAGGTTCCATGTATTCCAGGATTTGCTAAACTAGTGAAAATGAGGTAAAAGAGAAATCTTAATTAAAAATGGATTTCAGGAGCTATGGGATCAGAGATATTCAGCTTCACCTGGATAATTTTATACCAGGGCCAAAACTGAGACCTGTTTTTATAAGAAATACAATTTCAAGGTATTATAACATCTTCAACCTTAAGAATTATACTGGTTGTGGTACATTCATTGACCTAAGTATTCCCTCTATATCTTACTTGAAGAGTAACATAATATGTTACATCGATCTTTTGAGAAAAGCTTCTTTTCTAGATCTAAATTTGATTTGATTTGAAATGTTTTGAGTGGATGGCAAGGCTATTATTTAGAACTATATATAAATATTAGATCTTTACATAGTAAAATGAACAGTTCTCTGTTGAAATGACTTTCCTTTTATAAGTAGACAGCCATTAGTATAGAAACATAGCAAAGAGTTATGTGCCCACAAGTTCATTGGGTTATGATCAGAAATAGACAAACTTTAGTGAGAAATAATTGTAATACGAATCAGAAATCTGCACATTGGAAATTTATCTTTTTGTTATTTTCCATATTTTTCATAGTACTTAAAAATTAGTCTTAAAATTCCAATCTTCTTCACCTTTGATAATTGGAATAATCTATGATGGAGAAAAGAAATTGAAGAACAATAACTATCAATAGATATGATAAAGTAGTGTGTAGAGTAATGTTTCGTAATGTGTATAGTACTATATTCCTCATGTCTAGACCAAGATATAAGACTTTTTGATTGACATGTCTTCTCAGTACAGTACTAAATCTTGGAGTTTTGGAGTGGATTTAAATAGAAAAATTTTAGCAAAGCATTAGTGTAATTACTATAATTTCAGTTGGGATCATAGCCATAACATTAAATTCAACAAAAGTTGTGCAGCTATTATAACCAGGTACAAAGTTAAACAGCCTAAATATATTATTTCATTTAATCTTCTCTAAACCTTGTGAAGAGCAACTGTTATTTCTATTTACAAATGAGAACACAGGCACTCAGAAAAAATTATTTATGATAAACCACACAGCAACAGAATATCTATAGTATGTTGGATTATATAATAAAAAAATCTTATATTTCTCTTTTCTAATAGAGATTCCTCCCCCAAACTTCCTTATCCAGCCACTACTTTGGTGGCCATTGGTTCAGGTTTCGTGGAGACCAGATAATTTGTCAATAGAGCAACAGAGAGTCCAGAGTTAACAACCAAAAATAAGGGCAGAAATGTAGTACAGCTCCACTACCATGCTCCAAAAGACAATGGTGGAAACAGATTCTATCCTGGTTGACTGTTGCAGGTTGATAGTACCTTTAGGACCTATCCTACATGATGCTAGACAGATTCCCCTTTTCACCTAAAACATGACAGTACACAGCCACACCCAATACCTTTTGACACAAATGGCCCAGCTCTACTACTGAACTTTATCAAACCAACAATCCATCAATTTGACCAAGATCTACTGATCCTAAAATTTTGACACTTCAAAACTTCAGAGCAATGTCAGCCCACTATGGAACAGTCAGTCTGATTGAAAAATTGCAAAGACCACCAAGTTCTGTGAGCCTAAATAGTAACAAAGAAGACTCAACTAGCTAACCCAACCACAGCCCAGTAAATCCTTAAACACTGGAGAGATATAATAACTACTAAAAACTAACCCTAAGTATATAGATTTTGATTGTACTTTTTGCCTGTGTGTTGTAACAAAAGATATGAAGTAAATTCATTTGTGCCTGCAAAGGGGCAGGCTTGGGTGGTGTTTGGGAAACTGGAGACACTGGTTTAAGGAAGGTCACACAGTGGTGAAATTGGTACTTGACCATTTAATGCCTGAAACAAATGCATTATGAACAACTATGTAAATAATGGTGTTATAATAAAATTCTTAAGACTCAACATGGACTTATATGATTCTACATGGCTTATGTGCTTATCTTGCCTTTTTTAAATAGGAGTCCAAATTATGAAAAAAAATCATAAAGGCATTTGCAATGTTCATATTTTCTTACCTGAATTGAGTTTTTCTTAAGAGATAATCCTAGTTATTGAAAAATAATGAGATAAAAACATAGCTAGTACAACTGTTTATTTCACACTAGAAATCATAATAGGAAACTTATATAAAAATATCAATTTTGGGGGCCAGAGAGATAGCACAGTGGTAGGGCATTTGCCTTGCACTCAGCCGATCCAGGATGATGGTGGTTCAAATCCCGGCATCCCATATGGTCCCCCCTGCCTGCCAGGAGTGATTTTTGTGCACAGAGCCAGAAGTAACTCCTGAGAACTGCCAGGTGTGACCCTAAAGCCAATATATATATTGGTTTCATATATATTATACATTAATATTATATTATATTAATATAAAATATGTATAACATATAAAGCATATTATATCATATATAAAAACTAATAAATTTAACCAGTATAATATATTGTATATTATATATAATATTTATCATATATGCTATGTATAAATTATCATAATACAAATATTATCATTAAGGTGGAAATGGGGAATAAAGATTTAAACTTCACTGTCAAGTTAATCCAGACATGCAAAGCTTCAAAGTAAGTCTCTCAATTTTTTCTGGAATAACAATTGATAAATAAATTGTATTAAATAAATTGATTAGAACTTTTCCCAACGTGTTTTGCAAATGAAATTAATACCTAAATAATACAAGCCTATGCATCTTTTATACATTTATATATTATGAATTGTAAACATATTTACCCGGTGGCCATATCCAAGCACATTTAATGTTATTTGTATTACAAAGTATTTAAGACTGGCAAAATATCTACAGCCCTTCCTCTATTGGAAAAGGCTTTGATTACAGTAATATTACACAAAAATGTGTCACTAAAAAGCATTGGACAGACATAAAATCTAACCTTTTGAGCTGAAGAATACTTAATATTCTCTTCATGATCATGAAAGGAGAAATTCTTTTCAATAGAATAGCTATTTTCCTGTTAAGCAGGCTATTTCATCAATGATTTATTCCTAAGATGTAATAGGTCGTTTAAAATGGTGGTTTAAAAGTTGGGCTTTTTTTTTTTTGTTTAATTTTCTCACAGGCGGTTGGTAATTATCATGGTCCTGCAGTTTCTTTGGAATGCTGTGGAGGGTCAAATGCCAATGGAACCCTGCTTTATAGGGTAATTAAGACAGTCGACATGGTTATTAAATACATCATGCTAAACTAAACTGGAATGCTGTGAAATAAAATCCAAAATCATAAATAAAACTTAGGTATTTCAACAAAAGATATGTGTGAAGGAGGAACATTTTGCTCCCAGAGTTGTAATTTTTAAAAGATCACAGAAATCACTCTTGCCCACTCAGCCTAACTCTAATGCAGCTACCAAAAACCTCTAGATTTGCCTTAACAAAGTGAAGTGGAAACAGGTTCTACAATTTTGAATAGACTTTCTTCTATGGCCATCCCACCCAGAAAACAGCTGAATTCATTTCTATATCAAGGGTCAAATTCCCACTATTTCTTATTATTTAGTACCATTTAAAATACTTTTGATGTATATTTCTAGTAGCAAAATTAAAATGCTATAAAATGTAGGATGAGCTAAATGATCCAATGTCTGCATACAATGACTAGCAAATGAATATTAGAGAACATTTGTAAATCATCAGAACTTTCTCCCTTTGTAGGATCTTCACTGTGGTTTCATAGTGCTTTTCAGAATTCATTTATAATTTTTAAGATCACAATATAATGACTAACTCAAAGAACCCAAAAAACACATCACCTAAAGGCTTGTTGCTGCTTATTTTTTCAAACAGTGGTGATAGGTACAGATTATCATTAGTGGAAATTTTCTCCCAAGTATACGTATGTCTTGTGGTCATACAATTTCAAACCTAAGACCCAAAAGCTTTGGTAATTTCATTTCTTTCCAGAAAAATATGATGAATATACAAAAATACTGGTAAAAGTGCTGGACAAAATGAGAATAAAATAATGAACAATCATTGTAACCTAGAATAAGCTTCTTATAAGAAATTTTAAAGTATTCTTCCCATGTGTATAGCCGGGAACTCTTTTGTGCTATATTCATATTTACAGGCAAATTCATTGGTTTACTAGGCAAAGGAAAAGAAGTACTCTTAAATAGGGGAAATAAATATTTCCAATTCTAGTTGTAAAACTAGAAGCCAAAGTGTGTAGTTGACAGGCATAAAGCCAGCTGACTTCAGATTACTAGCCTTTCCTTAAAAATCACTCTTCCTATTTCCACATGGAACACATTTTAAGTTAACAGTGTGTAGTTTGGCAAGGGAATTGTTTTTCTTTGGCATGAAATGGTTGTCTCGTTTTTAAAAAATGTATTTTATGCCGGCTCCTATATACAATGTATGTCAACATTCTTTGGAGCTTTAAAAACTTAGCTACATCAGGAAACTTTTAGATAATTACTTTTCTATTGTTGCCTAATTTGAAAAATATATATTTAAAACATTCATATGTCTGGACTGATTCCTATTTTATTCTCAAACATCGATTAAATATACCTTGAAATGCACATAGAGTGGAGACTTAACAAAATGGCATATTCTGGAAGAAAAAATCAGACCTCTCAAAAAGGTTACTTGTATTATCACTGATGAAAGTATTTTCACATGGTTTATTGACAGTATCCGAGCAGCATATAAATCTAGCTGTTTCCCTCGCTTCTCCCAGTCAACGGCCTTAAAATTGAGTCATTCTAGCTGCTATGCATTTATAGCACCGAAAACAGTAAAGTGGAGTGCTTCTCATTTAAACATTTGAAGTTTGTTTCCCTATTTCTGGCTACAGTGACAGAAAGCTCGGAAAAATCAGAAATGCAAATGTGGAGACATTGGTTCCACATGAAATTGGACAGCCCACTGCACCAGCTACTGTTGTGAGACCAGATAGGCCACTGCTGCCTCCACATAAAGAAGGCCATTAAGGAGAAGTTGTTTATTTCTGCTTCTGCAGAAATCATAAACACCAACCCTGAGTCTGACAGCGCAAGCTGTGCTGCAGTAAATTCTCGTACTTTGCCGGCCATTCTAAGCTGCCCAGTAAAAGTACTGTAGCTAAAGCCCATATACGTTTCATGAAATAATCCTACTTCGAAGATGGTATCATATTCCTGCACAGCAGGGTGTGCAAATGCCTATAAATCATATGTAGAATTTGAAATATCTATTTTAAAAATCTGCACATTTAACCATGACCCTTTGCCAGACAATAGGCCTCATATGCTTTGCAGCTTAGCAGACTCCCAGGAATTTTGTTTGGAAGTGATAGCTACTGTCTATGTAATATTTAGGACCGATTCATGAAGCTTCTGGCAGAAAATAAAAGAGTTTTCTCCACTAACATATGCTAAAGATGGATGTGGCCCTGTGCCGGCTCCTCCTCTTTTGACTTTTTGCAAATAGCACAACATAGGAGATGGTTGTTTCTGGCTGCCCTGCTGCCTGTCAGGGCTGTCAGACGAAATCCCATGAATTATTGCTCTTCCAGATGTAAGAGATTTTCAGGCTGCCTTAAACTGCCTGTGGTTTGTGGTACTGAAGAGGAGAGAAACGAGATTAAACTTCATCTCATCAGTGCAATCTGAAAAGATCACACAGAGGACTAATAATCAGGGCTTTTTCATTCCAGAGCCAGACTTGAGAGCTGTGTGTTTTTGTTTCAAGGTGATGTCACATTAAGCTTGTTGGAAGACAGTGATTAAGGTCAAACAATATTTGAGGAAGATCAAAAAAAAAAAAAAAGTGCCCAACCCTTTTCTGTTACTTCCTTATTGCATTTGCTTAAAGGAGAAGTCTGGTTGTTCTCACTGGTAGCAAAGAATGGGAAGTGGATTTAGTCGCATAATTCAAAGCATTTCTTAATACATTATTAATCGGAGGAAATTAGAAAGGTTTTGATAAAATTGTAACTCTATTGTTCAATGCAATTTAGAGGATGCATTCATCACCATCAAAAAAATAAAATAAAAATAAGGTGTCACATTTTGTTATCTCTAAAGGTCAATTTTTAACTCTAAAAGAGAATGCAAATATTCATTAAAATAAGCAGGTGATAGAAATGATTTCTGATATGTAGAGAATTTAAAATTTTAGTTAAGTTTTTCTCTCTCTTTGCTCTTATATAAGGTAAATATCAGCATATTAAATAACCCTTATTTCTAACATTGAACTAAATATTTTCATAACACTTTCCAGAGTAACTCAGAATATAAATCACACCCTCTGCCATTATATATTGTTGGAGTCCTCAGGGGAAAAAAAACTTCTAACTCATTACGTTTCTATTTCCTTTGATCAAGTACCATATACTGCACCTGGATATTGTAATTTTAAATAATAGCTGTGACACAAACTAGGATAATGCTTAAAAACCTAAAGATCTGAATATGGTTACTATTAGTTCCTATCATTTATGGCATGGAGAAATGGTAAGTGGTTTTGCAGCATTCTGCTAGAGCTCCATTAGCAAAATATTAATTATAGATCAAGAAAGCATGTTTTAAAGCAACACCTGGAAATAATTGACAAATATATATGTCTTAGATCAGAACGTAATTGCCCAATTCAAACCGTGTAGATTTTTTTATTTTAATTTTTTTTTTAAGATGTAGCCTATTTAAGTAATGGGGTAGGCTACCAGATGTAAAATCTCCTAGGCCAGCTTTTCTTTCCTTTTCAGCTTAGGCACCTCACAAAGGTTCTCTAATGTGAAGGATCCCAGTGAAACAGTGATGAAAACCACGGGTACAAGTGGCTTACATGAAAGCATTTATTGCTTTTCATGCATTGCATTATAGCATAGTGGAAAAAAAAGTCCTTCGTTGAAAATGCATCAATTATTTGACACTGGTTTTCCTCAAAGTCATTTTTACTATGGGATGCCAGTAAAAGATCATAGCTGAAAACAAAAAAAGATCATCACACTTGAGGTAGGCTCACACGGTCTTTCTTATGTTCTGTGTGAAGTTGTCTTGAACTGAAACCTATGCTCCTTAAGGATTAAGGGATTGAAAAGCAAAGACTGGAGCTGCTGTAATTTAAACCTAGAGATTCCCTAGCACAAAGGTGCAAAACGGACTAAGCCAATCTGACTTTTTTTATGTTCAGTAAAGAAATAATTTTCCTTTAGAAAGTTTTACACTATTAACATTCCAAAGGTGTTATCTTGAAAGCAAGTGGTCTTCCACTGGTTTTTACTCTGTGTTTGAATGCCTATAGAAATGGGATGACTGGGCCTGGTTTTAAATGTCAATTAATGACGTCTCTAAATGGTTCTTTTTGAAAATTTTATCATTGTATTTCAGATCACATGTTTACAATATTGTTAATATTTTCTAAATAGGTCTTTGTGTGAAAGCAATTTAAAAGATGAATGATGATTAATGACTTGTATTTTTCAAATTAGTATTTTATTCATCAACTATTTCCGTGGAATTTGTGGTTCTGCATTTGATATTTTTCCTAGAGTTTTTGGAAAAACCACAATTTTTAATTAGGCAACACAATAATGTTTAAAAGCAATACTCCCCTTCACATAGTAAAACCCATTTCTGAACAATAGAAAGCTATATAATTGAATGTTTTGTTTTCTTACCTTTGTGTTTGGTAAAAATGAAGATTTGAGGACTGACATGCAAAAATCTTTTCACTGATTTTATTCTTTAATTCAGGAGCTACTATGTATCTTCTTTGTGTCATGCACTGGCATAATAAATGATATAAAATATATATACACTGGTCTTCATATCAAGTATGCTATGTATATATAAAATGAGTACTTAGCAAAATAGCTAGCTAAACTGCAACTACTACACATACTGTAAAAAGTGGACAGGGAAGAATGATGGCAATTGGAAGTTTCTGCAGGTGAATTTTGGAAGTTGTGCTGATCAGCTTAAGAAGAAAGTGATACGACTCAAGTGACATAGGTAAATATTTTTGTTTTCAGTTTCTAAAAAAAATTGCAAAAGAATTCAAAAAAAATAATAGATTTAAGAATTCTGAAATTTTAATGTTTGTTTTGGGCAAACCATACCTGATGATTCTTAGGGGTTACTCCTGTATCTGTGCTCAGGAATTATATTGGCAGTGCTATTGGATGCCAAGGATTGAATTCAGAACAGTCACTGGCAAGGCAAGTGGCTAGCCACTGTATATCTCTCTGGCTCCAAGGCTGATTCTTATGTTCTGGTGTCAAAATTTCTAACCTTATATTTATTTTCCTATAAGAAAAGAAAGTAGAATGTGTAAATGAGAAAATCTTTTCACAATAAGTCATTTTTACGTAGTCTTCATAGATTATACCAATCACTCTTTCAAAAACTGTAGCAAAAATTACGTTAAAGTATAAAACCAGAAATCATAATCATGAAACCTAAATTTTTATCCTGGTTTATATCATTACCTTTCTTCTCCACTTCTTTGATTTTTCATATATTAATTCAAACTTTCTTTGAAGACAAACTTTAACATTATTTTTCTCACCTCAGTATGCTTATTATATGCTTGCATATTTCTTTTTTTTTTTTGTCCCCCAACTCACAGACCAGGCAAAGGGCCTGTGTTGAGGTATATATGCATTTACTCTACCTCTTCTTTCTATATAGTCACTTGCATATTTCATATCTTGATATTTCTGTCTCTTAGCATCTGACTCTGTCATTTCTTTTCAATTCATATTTTATGTCTTTACAAATATATGACTCAATAAATATTTGTTTAAATTAATCAATTTTGGCCAAACAAATAATATTAAATATTGCATCATCTATGGACATTGATACTTTCTTTCACTCTTTTGTTATGTTCCAATTAACAGAAATCCCTCACATATTTTTGTGTTTTTTCAGACCTTACCACAGTACTCTTGTACTCTAAAATTTTAATTTATTACCTTTATTGGGTTAAACTTTACACAAATTTAAAATAAAATTACTTGTGACTTAAAACTGTCCAAGTAATAGATGGATCAGTGTTTAAAATACTTGCCTATTATTTAGGTGACTGGATTCAATCTCTGGCTTTGCATATGGTCCCCTGAGTACCCTAGCAGTACTCCCTGATCACAGAATCAGAAGCAAAGCTCTGAGTAAAATAGATGTGGCCTAAAGACAAAAACACAAAAATTCCTTCTAAGTATTCTACCTTTAATGCTCAAACGACTTGATGATTTTTAGATTCAAAAAGATAATATTATATTTAATTTCCTAAATATAAATGAGTCTTAAAGAATGTAATACTGAGATAGAAATTGTAATTAGAAAGCAATATTTTAGGGTTACTTTTCTTAAATTATCAACCATTAAACAGTAAATGTTTCCCAAGTAAAACCTGCAATCTTTTATTGTTGGAATTTTTAATTATCTGAATACTTTATAGGAATTTTTTATTTCTCCATCATTATTTCTGTGTAAATAAAACATAAATTGAATTTTTTAAATTACAATGTTTCTGGGGCATACAAAAATACCTGATTTAATCTTTATTTATATATCACAAAGTAATTGGTATCTACTATGTATTATTGCTTTAAATGTTTAAAAAGTGACAAACCTAAAAACAAAAATTTTGTTCTTGATAGACTTATATTTTAAATTATTTGCAGTATTTTTTGATAAGAAATGTTAGGTGAGTAAATGTTAGGTAGGTAAAATTTAAATAAGATGGAAACTTACAACTTTGCATTGGATAGTTCAAAATAAAATTAAATATTAAGCATTTAATATTTTAGAAACTTTATTCCATGTTTCTTTGTGAATCTTAAACTGACTCAGTGAGCATTAAATTGCACAGCATACTACTGCTATTATATACAGCTATTGCATTCAATATTTTTCAGTAAAGTCATAAAATGCCAATTTTTTACACATTGCATAAGAAGTCACACCAAATGAATGTTAAAATGTATAAATTTTGAAAAGTATCCCAGTATCTAAAATTTGCATGTGATTAAGGGAATAAGGATATGACTTTCATTTGAGTTCATGAATTTCTATCTTTGGCCAATGTTCCCATGTATAACCTTAATATCTTCCCTTGAAGATACAGGCACCATTTGTAGCAGTAGAAGTAATTCAATTTCTATACTTACATGCCTCTTGAGGCCAGATCTGCCAGTAATGCTTAATTGGGTTGGAAGATAGGGGATAGTACCATTTTATCATGCAGGCAACTGACACAAAACTTTTTCACTTATCTAAGGTTGGACTGTGTCTAGGTTCAGAGATGAAAGGTCAGTTCTTTATCCACTAAGTCCCCTAGACATTCCAAAATCCCCAGTACATTACAAATTTGAACAGTTTAAGCTCTCTTAAATAAAGAATCTCTTCTCTCAGTAAAGTATACAGTGTATATAGATACAGTGGAGAAGAAACATGTGAAAGGTCAGGCCCCTGACCTTTTAACATCAATAGTTTTATTTATAGTCAGGCCATTTAGACTATGGAGCTTAATATAAAAGCAAGAAAAAAGACAACCATATCTGGTTCACTTTAGAATAGCTATCTGGTTATATGTATGTATCATTTTATTCAAGCTGTCTTAAAAATTAAGAATAATTAAAATTACAGATATTTTAAAGTAAAGAATAATAGTTTTCAATCATTTTTAATTTAGCTCCTTTCATTTTCCCCTCCTAAAATAGTCTAAAATAATCTATTAAGTTTGAAAGGAATAGATGGGTTTCTTTACATCTGTGGCTCATTTTCAAAGGCAAAATAGTATTTATTTTTATTACTTACTGCCTCCTTGTACCTATGTACTTAAAATGTATTGGAGCTTTTGAAATAGAGCAAGACACTATCGCTCTTTGCAAAAAAGTTGTAGATCATAGTGATTAGAACCCTGATTCAAGCATTTTTTAAAGCAAGTCAGGAGATTTAACAAACAGACATCAGTAATTTGCTATTTTGTAAATAATTTTTAATCACTTTTAGGAGAAGATACACTGAAGATACTCTTGGAGAAGATCAAAGAGGTCAGAAAAGTATTTCAGGAAAAGGACATAAATGCTTGAGAGTTAGTCACCAATATCTTTGTATGATAGTTGAAAAAAAAAAGATTTTGTTTAAAACAAACCTACGAAAAGTTGTATGCCTACTGAAGCCTGATGTTAGTTCTTGTTAGTTGTTAGTTCTTTATTCTGAGAGAATAGGAAGTCATATTTCATGATGCTTTTATTTTCTCTAGAGAAGATAACAACCATCTCTTTCAACTCTCTTTTGGGGACATGAATCAGATCTAAAGATATTGATTTCTTCTCCTCTCCAGTGACTAATCTGACTCTCTGAGTATCCCTGCCCATGAGATAAGGACCCCTAGCTCTCACTGGACCTTTGAGCAGTTCTTTTAATGTGTTTACTTAATACTAAGAAAATCAGAAAAACTAACCGGTAATCTTTAGAATTTCTAAAGACAACATCTAGAATCCCCATCCGAAAAAGAAGATCAATTGTTTTAGACTTCCCGGGCTAAATGTATTATGTTCTTTTTTAAAACTAAGGTAATAGATAGGATGTTTTTCTAGTCCTAGATTCCAACTCAGCATTCATATCTTTTCATCCTTTTATAATATTAAATTCTCTCTGTGAATGACTTTCAACATTTTGGTTAATTGTGAATATTTTTTCCTGTTTTAAACTATTAAACACCGTGTTTTACAAAGTTGTTCATAGTATAGTCATTTCAGGTATTTGATATTCCAACACTAAACTCACCACCACTGGTAACTTTTTCTCCACCAATGTCCCAAGTTACCCACCTTCACCAACTTCTATAGCCTGCCTCCTTAGATGGCACAAAATAATGCGTATTACTTGTTACAACTTATATCTAATAATGGTGTTACTGAAGTTATTGTTAGAGATAGTGGGCCTTTGCTTTTATTGTTTTCACTAATTGAGTTTAGAGGACTTCTAAAAAACTTTCCAATCTAAATTTTTTGTGTTCCTACTGGCTGTCAGTACTGTGAACTTTGGAGATTTAATGAGGCTTTATAAGAGGATGATTAAACATGATGGCAATCTCTGGCCTTTAGTGCAGCATCTGCTTCTCTTCATCAATATTTTTTGAGACACAACCACCAGTGTTTTCTAGTTAAATCGTTTTCAGTTTAGCAATAATATACTATTTAGCTATTAGGGAAAAAAATCAAAATCATGCAATTTTCCACTAAGTGAATGGACATAGAGGGTAGTATGCTGAGTGAAGTCAGCCAGACGGAGAGGGACGTATAGAGATATAGAAAGTACAGCAAGTTAGGTTTTCTCAAAGTTAGCCAAAATTCTATCTGCAGCATCCAATACGGTGCTCTGAACATTCCAGGAGTGATCCCTGAGCAAAAACTCAATAGTCAGTTTTGAGTAGAGACAGGAGTGCCCCCAAAACATAACCAAACCAAGAAAAGTAGATTGACATATACAGAATGAGGTCTTTCATATTGAGATATAAAAACCATAATAGGGAACAACAAATGGTGAAAAACAACTGAATCAAAGAACTGATCTACAGAATGGATCTTAACAAGGCAATGAGACATAGAAAGGGGCCAGAGAGATAGATTGTATAGCTCTAGGGCATTTGCCTTGCACCCGGGCATTCCAGGATGGACAGTGGTTCAAATTCCAGCATCCCCCGAGCCTGCCAGGAACGATTTCTGAGCTCATAGCCAGGAGTATTCCCTGAGCACTGCCATGTGTGACGCCCAAACCAAAAATAAAAAATAAAAAGAGACAGAGAAAGTGGGGTGGAACTATTGAGCCAAGGTCTGAGGAAAAGATGGGAAAAATGAGGGGGCGACCCAAGATATAGGGGAAAGAACTAACACTGTGGTGGCATGAGTAGTAGTGGAATTTTGCATGCATAAAACTCTGACATTGATTATATTGTAAATCTTAGTGATTTTCTTATAGAAAAATAAGTCTACCAGTTGTCTTAAAATTTTAAATCTCTAATGAGTACTATTGAATATCTGCTAGTAGAAAGTCAAACAAGAGTATAAAACTTGATATAGCCAATTTTATATTTAATAGACTGGTGTTGTAGGTGTAAGGCTGTTTTGGAGAAAGTTTGAATTTCCAGTCAAAGACCCTTTCAGTATATGGTTTACACCAGTAGTTGCACTCCTCTAAGCTTCATTTCCTTAAAATAAGTCTAACAGAAATGTAATATGTGATTACCTTTATGATGCTATACTAGGTTCCTTCATGTAAATTAAAGGGCTATTTTACAACAAACACTTATTTTATATTTATTATTTTAGCCTCACTAAGGTTAATTACATTTGTACAATGAAAGAAAAGAAAACAGGTTACTGACATAATTGAGGTAATTAATTGCAGTGAAGTATGTAGTTAGTTATATGCCTTTCTATGTTAATTTTTATGATTACTATTTAGTAGTAAATAAATTGGAGAAAACTATAAAATGTATGCAGATTGAATTACAACAAGAGAACATTATCAGTGAAAGCCATTTTTTTGACTAGTAACCTCATCAAAGTCTCTGAAAAGTGACTATTTTTGACCTAAATGGGAGATGAACAAAAATGCTAATTTTTGTTCTTTACTATAGAAGATTTTTATATTTCTCTTTGTGTCAACCAAATCAGAACAAGTGAAATTATCAACACTTTATCTCACATCTCATCAGAAGAAACCAAAATCCATTTCTAGAAAACTATTCTTTACTTTCTTTGTCTTGTTCAGAAAGGGAAACTGGTTTATATGCATTTATTGTCATCAAAACCAAAATATTCTTATCATGCAGAATAATCTCTAGCACCAACTGTACTGTTTCTGTAGCCCCAATAATTTTCTTTTATTTTAATCAGTCATTATTTAGTGCCTATCATGTTCCAAATCCGGTAATATATAATATATTTAACATAATATATTAAATATAATATATTTAGACATAATAAGTAATATATACTCAATTAAATATAGAGTAGGGGCCAGAGAGATAGCATGAATGTAGGGCATTTGCCTTCCATGCAGAAGGATGGTGGTTCGAATTCTGCATCCCATATGGTGCCCGAGCCTGCCAGGAGCGATTTCTGAGCATAGAGCCAAGAGTAACTCCTGAGCGCTGTCGGGTGTGATTCCCAAACAAAAACAAAAACAACAATAACAACAACAACAAAAGATAGAGTAGGGCCCGGAGTGGTGGCGCTAGCGATAAGCTGTCTGCCTTGCCCCCCTAGTTTAGGACAGACTGCGGTTCCATCCCCCAGCGTCCCATATGGTCCCCCAAGCCAGGAGCGATTTCTGAGCATATAGCCAGGAGTAATCCCTGAGCATCACAGAGTGTGACCCAAAACAAAACAAAACAAAAAGATAGAATAAGCCACATTGCCTGCCACTATGAGCTTAGAGATAAAAATAAAAATACAGACAAGAGAACTAATAAATATAATATTTTCACCATTACTAACTTATAAATTAAACAATCACTTGCAGTGTATTGCTTAAAAATTTAGGTTTCTGGCTATAGTGACAAGTTTATGGGGCTGAGAACATGTTTTTCATGCAGGATACATTGCTTCAATCCTCCTCACCCCCAGTATTACATGGCACAACAGGTACCACTGCTGGGAACACTCACCACCCCACTTCAATTAGGAGCATCTTCCCATCATTCCTGAGGACAAAATGTCAACATTGACAAACAAATTAAGTTTAATTTTGTAAAAGACAGAAAACGTAATTGTATTCTCAGTAATTGAAAGTGATCTCAGAAAAAAAATCAACTTGGTTAATTCTAAAACTCTATTTTTTGGCCTAATTGTAGTTTTTCTCTGTTGTGTTCTTTTTGTGAAAAGTCACTGCGTTGAACACTTATATGGATTTTTCTTATTTCTGTTTCATCATTTTTTTCAATATATATTTCTTTTTCTTTTGTACAAAAATGATTCTTTACAGAGAATACTATAGTCTAAGAAATCTAAACTAATCTAACAAACATGAAAACTTGCCTTGTTTTATTTGCAAATTAATCACTATGCTGAATATTCAGTTATGTTTTCATTTATAAAGTGGCTACTACTCAAAGCTTTTAAAACTGTTTTTACATATATAAGAAGCACTTATACATTCTTATAATCATCCTAATAATAAAGTTGTGGCATAAAGTCATCATATAAGTTGTTCTGAAATTTCCTTTCGAGTACTTATTTTTTGTATCTACCAGCATTTTAAGTAATGCCTTGAGTAAATAAATAATTGTATTCACTCTATTATGTTAGTATTTTTCTCTATTAACATACTCTTATTGTTCTCCACTTACTTTTGTAAAATACTCAGTTTTCACTGCTAAATATAAGATGTTTCATTCATGGAAAAATTGCATAATCCAAAACAAAGCAGACCCTTAAACTCATCCTTAAACTAATTCTATACAGATGTAATTTGCATAAAAATATACCATTAAACAACACAAAGCAAATAACCTTAAACTCAGTTTTCTCCCAAATCTTGGTTTTCCTTAGATTTCAAGCCTCAAGATTCATCTTGCACCTTCAAAACTACTCTCAGATTTCTCCTCCCAAACCCACACTCTAGATCCTTTCTCCAAACTCTAGATTTCTCTTTTGCTACTTGGATGACAGTAAGATTCAACACTACATATTAGTCACTGGGAAATACTTCATTTCTAAAGTTCAACATCAGAACTGATTCCAATTTCCATGTATACTCTTTAATCAATTCAAACAGGCATTACTGAGTTTTCATGCATGATCATTTTCTCTAGTTTACAAATACAAGTGACAAAGAAGAAATACGTTTTTAATGCCCTTTCCTATTTATTTACATTTCATTAACTAACTTTATAAAACTATATCATTTTAGAAATACAATTTTAAACTGATCCAAATATACATTACCAAATCATATTTGGCAACAAACTTTATCAGATAAAATTCCAGCTCTTCATCTCCAGCTCCTCCACTATCACCTTTTACTAACTTCAATCTGTGGTCAGAATCTGTTTCCATTTGGTTGTATCTTTTCTCTTGATTTTATTTTCTATAATCCACTTATAAATCAAATAATCCAGTATTTATCTTTCTCCTTTTGGCTTATTTCGTTTAGCATGACTCTTATCTTTGAATATGTGCTAGCTATAGCTTTAGTACATGATCTTTACTATGAGTTTAGTAGTTGAATAGTCTGTTACCCTTCGCCATTATGTTAAGAGAAGTTTTAGGATTAATGAGATTGTAATCAAATCCATTTTTCTATCTCTATGATGTAATCTTATCATTTCCATACTTCTTTATCTTAATATGCTATATAACATAGATATACTTACATAGTACTTGCATACATTGAACAACATTACATTTCTGAAACAAATTCCACTTATAAACCTTTCCCATTTTCACTTTTCTCCTTTCCAACATTTTGGGATTTTTAGTTATTTTTCTATTTCCAGATGGGAATTCTTTTTTTTTTTATTTCATTAGTCCCATTAGTATTTTGTTCCAGACCAGATTAACAAAATAAATTCCTTTAGCTTTAAAAAAATTCTTTAGCTGTTGTTTGTCTGAAAAGCTAAGTGATCATCAAAGCTAAGTTTTTTCCATCCTGTGTTGAGTGTTCTTAGTTGGAAGCCTTTTTATTGAGCATTTAAAATATACTGTATTATATTTTTGAGGCTGTAGAAATTCTGGTGAGAAATATAACAGCTTTATGGAGTTTCTTTATGCGTGAATTTTTTTTATTATCTCTGGCTGTTTTCACAATTCTACTTAAATTTTATTTTTGCTATGTTAATTATAATATGTCTTGGTGTGTTTTTGTTTGTGTTTATTTTGTTTGTAACTCAACTTTCTGAATCAGGGTATCTGTTTCATTTTATAGTTTGAAGCAGTCCTTAGCTATCTTTCTTTAACTAAGAGCTCTATTTTTTCTATCTAGTCCATATACTTAGCATATAGAGGGCCAAAGATTTAAAAAGTATTTTTTATTTAGTTCAGTTTTCTTTTTCTGATATGGAGTGATTTTCTACTACCCTCTACCCTCCACCCTCACCCCTTGCTATGATAGAGCTCACTCATAAGTTTTTTCCATCCTGTTTTTGAGCTTGACAATTATGACTACTGCATATTTTTAATTCAACTGATGCATTCCTTAGCTTTATGACTTTGGTTTGAATTTTTCTCACATTTTTCTCTACTAGTATAATGTCTCTTTTAATTGTCTCTTCATTTCAGTGAGTATTTTTATGATTCATTACTTTTAAATCTTCTTCAGATAGTTATCTTAATGCTCTTATTTTTTACTCAAGTTTTATTAATCTCTTAACAAAAGAAGTTAATTCAATCGTTATTTCATTATGTTTGGTGTCCCATAAAATCCTGAACAAAGGCAGAGTCCAGAACCATGGTATAAGCTAGGATTGATATTAACCATAATATGGAAGTCATACCATCAATTGAATTGGTAAGAAACTAAAAGTTCCTGACAGTGGGCAAAAAGCTATGGTTACTTGGGTTTGGGTTGTGACTAACATAGCAGTCTTAGAAAGGTCTGAGAAAAGGTTGAGTCCTCCAGCTTGACTGGTATTGGAGTATATACTCAGAATCCGGTAAGGAACAGAATATAGCAGGTTACAGATTAGGGAATGGACAGCATTTCTATGGGGGCTTCCTGCTAACTGGCTATGTTTTGAGAGGTCTTTGAGGAGTCATGGTAGGGATACTTCTCTACTTGTAGTCAGGTAGAGAGACCTGTAGGTATTGGACTTCTTTGTGTATTATGCTGAATATTCATAATTACTATTTTCAGACCACAGCTAGGTAGACCATTTTCTAGGGTTAGAAAATTCTTAGGGATTTTTTCTTAAGATCTATTAGGATGGAGACAGGGTTCTACTGTGGTATTTATCAACTATTAGCAAAGTTTCAGAAAATAGTACCAGCAACTCTATATTCAATTTTCTTCATGTATTTTTTCTTAGATCAATATTATAAATATAGGCTCTGGGAATCCTTTTCCTAAGCATTTGGGAATTTAGACTTGGTGACCCAGAGCTCTAAGACCCAGACTAATTCTTGTTGCACCTTTTCTTAGACCTTTCAAAACTTACATGGATCTAATTCCTCAGTGAAGGGATCCTAAAGGCATCCCTCCTCTATTCTAGACTCAAAGGGCACCCTTTCTCTATTCTGGATCTTAACATTTGGGTTTGGATTTAATTCAACATTTTCTGTATCTCCCCTTCCTGGCATAAAGATAAGCAGATTAAAAATCTCTTCGTAACTGAAGCATATTGCCCCACTATGAGACTTCTTAGTGAATATATTTCTCTATCTTCCATTCTCGTGGATGGTGACATTTCATTTGTTGAATTTATTTGGGTTTCAATCCAGATATTGTATATAAAACAATTATATTTAATATTTGTTGGCATGAGAAAGTAAGTATAAGTTCTCCTATCCTTCCATTGTCACCCCACCACCTTTCTCCACAATAAAAAATTCAAATTAAATGATTCAATTTCAAACTCAACTTACCAAAAATACAATACGATGCTCCTGAAATCGGCTTCTTCCCACCATAACACATTGCATCCTGCCTGATCCATCCATTTGGTTGTCCTTTTTAATATCCAAAAGTTTTTTTAATACCTTCCTCGTTGTGCTTTTGCTGTATAATTTCCTCTTTGCTATCATATATTGTCCCATCCTTCGTCCCTCTAATCCTGTATCATTGAGCTTAGGGTGATCTAAATTATATAATATAAAGATTTTTCTATTAGATGTTCATTTTCATTTGAGAAACATTTCTTGATTTACTTTCACATTTTCAACCTTGGATACTCAGAGATAACAGAAAATAGACTTTTGTGTGAATAAATGCTGTCTCAAGAGGGAAGACATACAAGAATGACTTTCTAACATATTTTCAGCAGCAGTTTAAGTGTTTTTATATGTCATCTAACTATTCTATATAATCTGGCCTCTACAAACCTCCCTGCCTCATTTACTACATTTCCCTAGTGTATACTTCACTCCAGGCACCCAGAACTACATGTCGATCTCCAATGAGCCTTGCCCTAAAACTCTTTTCCTTTTTTTTCTCAGTTTGAAATTTCCTATCCAACTCTTTCACATAAACTCATTCTTGAACTACTATTTTTCTGGCCTTCTCAGACAGTTGGCATCTGTCCTCTATACTTAATAACATCCTGTGCAAATTTAACATTTATCACACTATTTACTAATTATTGATTTTCACTTCTGCCTTTCCTGCTAGATAGTGAGGAGCATGAGATCAGTGATTGAATCTCCTGTGCCCTTTGGGCTGAATGAACAATAATCATATAGTTGGGAATAAGAAAATGATGAAGAACAGAGTCCAGGGAGTCAGACAGGCAAGAATATGAATCATAGTCCCACTCTATAAGAACTATATAACCTTGGGAAGATTACTAGTCTTCTTTGAACCTCAGTTTCCTTACCTGTTAAAAGGAATAACAATATATCAGAAAGACAGGGGGAAAAGGTGTTAAGTATAGGATCTAAATTCTTGTAATAATTATTTTAGTTGTCTTTATCATGTCTAAAATTTGTAGTTGCCTTATTATTATTCCCTTTGATATTTACAAAGATGCTTAGATTATAAGACACAAAGAATATAATAAAAATAAAGTCGCATTTTAAAATTTTTTTCTCTATATCCATCATTCTTTGAATATATTTTTCTTTGATAAAAACGATTATATAGAATAAGGACAATTGTTTTCAAATTAGAATGAAAATTTTCTTAAATATATATACTTTTTAGTTTTTTTTTCTTTTTTTGGCCACACTTGGTGATGCTCAGGGGTTACTCCTCGCTATGCTCTCAGAAATCGCTCCTGGCTTGAAGGACCATATAGGATGCCAGGGGATAAAACATGGTTCATCCTAGGTTAGCACATACAAGACAACTGCCCTACCACTTGTGCCACCGCTCCAGACCCACTTTCTTCAGATTTGATAAGGTGTTATTTGAGTTTTGTTATTATTGTGTTTGCTCAATGCAATTGGTGGTCTTCAATGCAACTTTACCATCAAATATGCTGTGTTGTTACTGGGCTATAAGGACTATAAAATATAAAGGAGGTCCATAGGTTGTGGATCTAGGCCTTTTATAAGTTGGAGGGGTGTGGATGTGGTAGCTACTGCATCTCTCTGCAAGTGAGGGGAGATTTGTCTATTCTTATTTCAACAAAGCAGGTTGGTGGCTTTTTTTTAACATGCTTTTTCATTACATAGGTGGACACGTCGCTAATATATTCATTTACTATATAATATTATAATAAAAGATTAAAGTTAAATATTATAAAATTATAATAAATATCATAAAAATTAAATAACTATTTTAAAATTAAATATTATAATAAAGATTAAAATTAAAATCACTCTAGACATATATAGCCAACAGATTTAAATCAAGCATTGAGATAGGTATTATACACCCCAATCATAGTAGCATCATTCATAAGAACCAGAAGATGGTAGGGGTGGGTGGGGATTGTATAAAACCATTGTTCGTTGATGTTTTACTGAATATTCAAAATGTGGTATATGCACACAACAGATTATTATCAAATACTTTTTTTGGTTTTGTAGGCCATACCTGGTAATGCTCAGAGGTTACTCCTGGCTATAAGCTCAGAAATCACACCTGGCCTGGGGGACCTTATGGGACACCTAGGAATGGAACTGTGGTTAGTCCTAGGTCAGCCACATGAAGGGCAAATGCCCTACTGCTATGCCACCACTCCAGCCCCTATTATCAGATTTTAAAAGGAAAAAATGTATTATATATGCTACACTACCACAGAAGAAACTTGAAATTATGCTAAGTGTACTAAACCAGATACAAAACAATAAATAATGTATGTTCTACATGATGTCATAATTCATGTTGGTACAATGAAGTGCCATAGATTAGGGGGGTTATAAACCATAAACACTGTTTCTTAAATTTGTAGATATTAGAAATATTTGTGATCAAAGCACTGAAAGATTTAGTGTCTTGTATGAGTCTGCTTCCACCAGATAATATCTTCTTGTGGTCATCATCTTTATATGACAGAATACAAGGGAGCTCACTAGAACATCTTTTAAGAGGTTACTGTTACAATTCTTAAGGGCCCTTTTCTCCTGACCTAGTGATTTACAACAGACTGATATCATGTAATATCATGTAATAGAATGTTTATTTGTGTTTTTTGGTGGGTCTTACATGTCTGTATTCAGTGCTTACCACTGGGTCTATGCTCAGGAAACAATATGCAGTACTGTCGATTGAACCCAGGTCAGCTATACCCTAGATATTATATTACCATTTTAATGTATAAATTTGCAGAGGTACTTTCAATTGATAGCTTATGAGGTGTCTCATAAAATATAAAATATAAAGCAAAATAATGGTTAAGTGGAGCTAAAAGAAAAAGGGGAATGCAAATTACTATTTAATGGTTATAGAATTTGAGATTACAATGATGAAAACATTATGGACATGGGCGTGGCAGTGGTTACACTGTGGTGTAAATATAATTAATCATACTGTACTGCACAACTGAAATAGTTAAAATGAGAAATCATTAACTCTGGAGTGAGGGTGCAGCTGTAGAGCATTTGCCTTGCATGCAGCTGACCCAGGACAAACTGTGGTTTGATCCTCAGCGTCCCATAAGTTCCCCCAACACAGGAACGATTTCTGAGCACATATCCAGGAGTAACTCCTGAGTGTCACTGGGTGTGGCCACCCCCCAAAATGAGAAATCTAATATTTTATCTATTTACTATAATAAATTGTTTTTACACTAAGAGTATAGGTACATATTTTCCTCATCTTAGTGAAGGAACGTTTCTACCTGTGCACAGTATCTTAAGGGACACATTTCTGTCACGCAAAATTCTTTGTTTTAGGGTCATAGAGATATAGCACCAGGTGTTATACAAGAAAAGCTTTCCTTGTATGTTGCTGTCACAGTTTCTGTTCCCAGTATCCTATATTGTCCCCTAAGAACCACAGGGAGTGGTCCCTGAGCACAGAGCCAGAAATAAATCCTAAACAAAGTCAGGTGTGTCCCCCAAACAAATTATTTATTTCCCAAGCAATCATATTTTTCATTTCAGGACCCATATTTGAGACTACTTTCTGTCCTTGGACATACTCAGAATCACAGGTCAAAAATTTCTCTGAGGGGTGAGAGCATAGTATAGAAGTTAGGGTGCTTGCTTTGCACACAGCTGACACAATTTTGATACCTGGTATCCCATGGCATCCTCTAAGTCAATTGTGTGATCCCTCAGCACAGAACTAAAAGTAAGTCCTGTGCAAAGCTGAGAGTGACCCAAATACCAAACCAAAATTTTTTTTTTTTTTTTTTTTTTTTTTTTTTTTTTTTTTTTTTTTTTTTTTTGGGTCACACCCGGCAGCGCCCAGGGGTTACTCCTGGCTTCATGCTCAGAAATTGCTCCTTGCAGGCTCGGGGGACCATATGGGACGCCGGGATTCGAACCGATGACCTTCTGCATGAAAGGCAAACGCCTTACCCTCCATGCTATATCTCCGGCCCCGCAAACCAAAATTTTTAAGGAATGAAAAAGAAAAAAGTCTAAAGTGACCTTATTCAATTTTATGAGTAGTAGAGAGTTGTTTTTTATTTTTATTATTATTATTATTATTGTTATTGTTATTATTATTATTAGCCACACCCAGCGACGGTCAGGAGTTACTCCTGGCTCTGTGCTCAGAAATAGCTCCTAGGGGCCGGGCGGTGGCGCTGGAGGTAAGGTGCCTGCCTTGCCTGCGCTAGCCTAGGACGGACCGCGGTTCGATCCCCCGGCGTCCCATATGGTCCCCCAAGAAGCCAGGAGCAACTTCTGAGCGCATAGCCAGGAGTAACCCCTGAGCGTCACAGGGTGTGGCCCAAAAACCAAAAAAAAAAAAAAAAAAAAGAAATAGCTCCTGACTTGGGGGACCATATGGGACGCCTGGGGATCAAACTGCTGTCCATCCTGAGTCTGCCTCAGACAAGGCAAATGCTCTACCACTGCTCCATCGCTTCGGGACCAGAATAGTAGAGCATATATTTTAAAACTTTCTACTTTGTAATCTAGAGACCTGAGTTATTTACCACTTTACAAGAACATCTTATAAATATCACATCATTTTCAAACTAACATTTAAAAACTTCCTTCTTTGAATAAATTCCTTGGTAATAATAGAGCTAATGTATTACTTGAATAAAATATTTACTGAGAAAAGTCTTATATTTATTTATACCCTTCAATTTATAAACTAGCATAAGACTTAAATTAAATGTTTAGATTAAAAAGTAATAATCCTAAAATAGTATTTAAAAGGCTGTCACTTTAATTTAAAATATAACAAATTTCTATTTAACAAAACTAGATACTCATTTATTGTCTTCAGAATACAAAAAAAGGTTTTCAACTGAAAGTTTTGCTGAGTTTATTAATATTTTCTTGAATTTCCAGATGGTTTGCCTTCACATATTGATATCACTATATATCTTTATTTTCCTCTTACACTATGATTCTTATGTATAGTTTATTGTTGGAACATAGCTACAGGGCACGACAGATATTAAAACTATATAGGATATTATAAGATGTGAAATGGATATTTTTTCAGATTAGGTAAACTTTTTATAATTTTGAGGGGGCAAAATAGGTATTCTACATTGTGTGTATGTGCTGATAAAGACTTATTTTCTTTTGAGAATAACTAAAACCTTATGCAAACCATTGCAAAAATATTCTAAGATTTTTCTTTTTTTCAATTTGTAGGTTTACAAGAGAGTTTAATTTATACATACATTAGCTTAATATTCACGTAATCTTAAAATTAGGGTCAGAATTTTACTCATATTCTGATATTTTTTAGTTTTCTCAGTTTTCTCATCAGTACAATATGGAGGAAATCATAACATATATTTGGGGGATATTGAGTGAGGAAAGACGTGTTATAGTGTTACGTTCAATAAATTAATGTTAGCTGTCACACTAAAAAGCAGAAAATTTGCTCTCAGAATGATATCTCTAACTCTGGTTTTTACCATTTTAGTTACATGGGTCTTGGCATTATTCTTTATTTGTTCATTTTATTTTGAACCCTGTATTTTCTGAATTTGGATATATTATTCCAGCTCACTTAGAGAGGCCGACTTCCAGTAGAAGAGTGATCAGTTATTAATTTCTCAGACAACTTAATCTTTTCCATTCTCTTTCCAGTACCCTATGATACAAATCTTATTTTTTAAGATAATATCTTTATTTAAGCACCTTGATTATAAACATTATTGTAGTTTCAGTAGATAGAGTTTCAGTCATATAAGGAACACCCTCCTTCACCAGTGCAACATTTCCATCACCAATACCCCCCTTATCATCTTCCCTGACTGCCTGTATTCAAGAGAGGCATTCTACTTCTCTTACTCATTAACATTGTTATGATAGTGATTCATGTATTTTTTTTAATTTATTTAAACACCTTAATTACATACATGATTGTGTTTGGGTTTCAGTCATGTAAAGAACACCACCCACCACCCATCACCAGTGCAACATTCCCATCACCAATGTCCCAAGTCTCTTATTTTTCTTAAGGTAACCCTAAAGATCTCTCATGTATCTTTTTTTTTCTCTTCTCTATGATGGTTTCATCTACCTTAATTGTAAGAACACAGATTTTTTTTTTTTTTTGGTTTTTGGGTCACACCTGGCAGCGCTCAGGGTTACTTCTGGCTCTATGCTCAGAAATAGCTCATGGCAGACTTCGGGGGACCATATGGGATGCCGGGATTTGAACCCGTCCTTCTGCATCTAAGGCAAACGCCTTACCGCTGTGTTATCTCTCCGGCCCCTGTGAGAACACAGATTTATTCCTTGACTCATTCTGCTGATGAGTTTTCTTTAATTTCCTTTTGTTTAATTTTTAGTTCAACTACTCTGTAACTCTGATTTTTGAATGTTTTCTCATATCATCGACCACATTTCTCTGTCCTTGTGGGTGTGTGTTTGTATTGATTTGCTTAGTTCAGTCAACATCTTTATGGTTGTCTCTTTGAGGTCATTTTTAAGGAGTTTAAAAAGCTCTTCTATGCTTTAATTATTCCAGATTTTAGTCTTTATTCATGAATACAGTGAACACCTCTATTTCTTTCTTGTGCCAGGGCTGAATTAAGAGGGGTGAGGTTCAAGATTTTTGCAGGTCTAGGTAGCAATCTGTGGTTCATAATCTCTAATTTCAGTTAGAAACTGTGACTAAGATTGTGTCATTAAAGTCACAAATGTGCTACAGCAAAAGTAATCCTGAAAGCTCGCAGAGCAGTTATATTTGGGCACTTGCAATAGCTCATGATTGACAGTGCCCTTTGACCAATAGGCATGGACAACTAATGGGGACTCATGAATGAGCACCCACTTGAAATACAACTATACCAAGTAGGTTTGTGTATTACTAGGTTATTATCCAGTGTCTGGGAACCTCTGTATTGCCAAGCTCAAGATGCCCTGGAAGTGCTCCGTGATGTGGCAACACGGTACTTAATATCGCCCTAAATTTGACCAGGACTGAGTTCAAAGCAAAGGTTCTAATGCTCACAATAGGGGTGAACTTGAGCACAGCAGACATTGAGAGTCAATTGTAAGCTTTCCTTTCTTTCTGCAAGCTCTGTCAAACTCTAAGCATTCCTTTAGGGTCATTGAGAAGTGGATTGGGAAGAGATGATTTCCTTTCACCCAGGCAAAGAGAAGTCACTCCTCTGCTGCTACTTAAATCTAGCTCGGAATTGCAGAATATTGCCTCATGCTTTCTGTTGTTCCAGAAGGGTTCAAATCTGGCAGCCTTTAAGAGACTCTTTCTTTAATATAAATCCTAAAATAGTATTTAAAAGGTTATGTCGCTTTAATTTAAAAACATAACAAATACCCATTCAACGAAGTAAAACACTTATCTATTGTCTTCAGAATACAAAAAAAAAAAGGTTTTACTGAAAGTTTTTCTAAGCTTATTAATATTCTCATGAATTTCCAGATGGTTTGCCTTCATATATTAATGTCCCTCTATATCTTTATTTTCCTTTACACTATAATTCTTTTTTTGTTTGTTTGTTTTTGTTTTGTTTTTTTGGGCCACACCCGGTGAAACTCAGGGGTTATTCCTGGCTATGCTCTCAGAAATTGCTCCTGGCTTGGGGGACCATATGGGATGCCAGGGGATCGAACTGTGGTCCATTCTAGGCTAGGTCAGGCAAGGCAGACTCCTTACCACTTGCGCTACCATTCCGGCCCCTATTTCTTGTGAACTCTTTCGAATGTGATGCAATGAAGTACTTTGATTATAATTTTTAGATAAAGTATTTAATACAGTTAAAATATTTATTTTCTAATTATTTTAAGTATCACTTTTATTTGATATAAATTCTCACTAGACATTGTGTGTTTCATTTGCCTGAAACTAGTCACTAGTATACATTAGTAAAATGCCTGAAACCCTGGGCCACACATGTGAGAAGTATTTGCAATTCCATTGAGTTTTGACTCAGAATCTAGAATCTATTTTGGTACTTGTGAAGAAATTGTTGCTAGTATTATGTTATAGAATTTTCTAAACTCTTCTTTTGAGATAAACTTAATAAATTAATTAGACAGAATTTATAAGGCAATAGTAAAAATACCTACCATACTTACATTACTTTTTTTGGAGGGGGGTATACCCAAAAACTGGCTCTTTGCTCAGGAACTACCCCTGACAATCCAAGGGGGGGAGCAAATGGGATATTTGGGGTGAAACCTGGCTCGTCATAATGCAAGGCAAGTGCCCTACTCTGGCCCCATCACTACTTGGCTTCCAAAAGTTTAATATGACTGTATTTAATCAGTTTATCTGCTTTGTCTTTCAGTGAAAGTCTAAGGTGACTTATTAATATCAAATAATTTCCAAATATTTTATTTGATGTATTACACATATTATAGCTCAAATGGATAGTTATTCCTGAATTATTTGAAAGCTTAACTATCTTGTTTTTGATATATTTATTATATATTTTTATGTTTCTTATATTCTAATAAATGTTTATTTTATTGTATTTTTCAGACTCTTCAAAATATTATTAAATCACAATAGTTAAATTAGATGATCTTTACTCATACAAACTTTAAAATATTATTTTCATTGAGTTAACATTGATTTAAAAATTATATGTGCTTTAGGATACAATTACATTCCTCTTCAAAATATATGTTAACAAACCAAACATTTACTAAATCACTGCTATATCTCTGCCACAATCCATTGGATTCTGTCCTCTATTTGATCTCTCTCATATTCCTTCCTGATTACCTCGGTTTTGTGGATGACATGGTTCAAGGATTTATATTCATTTGACTTATTCTATTTCTTAGCTTTGATTTTCTGAATTCCACATATGACTGAGATAATTTGATATTTGTTTTTCTCCTGATTTATTTTGCTTAGCATGGCCCTTTATATTTAGCAGGTTCTTGAAAAAAGGCTAGATTTCTTTTTTTTTTCTTCTTATAGCTGAATAGCATTGCATTGTGTATATATAACACATTTTTCAATCCAATTATTTGCTGTTGGGCACTTGAGTTCTTATTATGCTTGGACTGTTATAACTTGTGCTGCAGTAAACATAGGAGTGCATTTATATCATTTTGAATTGGTGTTTTTGTATTTTCTGAGAAGGTGCCTAGAATCTGGATAATTTAATTTAGATTAAAATTTGGAATATGTTAGATCTTGTGGTAGAACCATTTTTTACATAAAAACATACTAAAAAATGAGACAAAGGGAGTATGCACCACTAAAGACTTACAGATTCAGTCTACAAAATTAAAAACAAAACATGCTCTCTTTCACTTATAATCAAAAAAATAAAAATCAATTTAACAACAGAATATCAAGTCACACTTGTGAAAATTGCCTATATCAAAAAAAGTCAAAAATACAAAGTGCTGACCAGGAAGGTTGAGCAAAAATAGCCCACGAATGACATTGGACTTGATCCATCTCTATTGATAATAGTATGAAGAATTAACAGAATTTTGACACAAACTTTAATATGGTGTAGCATGAAATTATTGTTATTTTGATTTTTGGTAGATTGTCTATATCATATTAGAAAATTTTTTTCTATGCTGAATTTATTGAAGAAATTGTACACAGATGGGATTGGGAGATTAAAACATGTGTACATATTATTCATTGAGATGCTTCTAGGATATGCAATATCCTAGCAACTGATGAATCAATGATGGTGTGAGTCACATATGTACACATAATGGAATATTATGCAGCTGCAAGCAATGGTGAAATCATGCAACATGCTGCTAATTAGAGGGAACTGATGAAGATCATGGTAAGTAAAGTCATTCCTGAATTTCTTTCTCTGACTACATGGTAAATCAAGTCAGAGAAAGGAAAAATCTAACTTATGATTTAACTTTATTGTGATATATAGAATAACAGGACATGAAGCGTAAACTATCACAGTATAAGGAGATTTCTAGATTACCCTTGATCTTAGTTTATATAATTGAGGGCATGGATGAAAAGAAACCCAAGGGGGTGTAGAAAAATACAGATTAGATATAACAGGGGCAGCCTCTTCAGACACATTAGTGGAATAGAGGTGTGATATAAGTATAGGCCTAACCCACAAGCCAATAGCTCCATAAACTCTAAACTCAACAGTAACTAATATCAAAAAGTTAAGATGTAGTAATATACAAAATGGAATAATGTGCAACTATATGAAATGATTAAATCATGCAGTTATCAGCAACATGGATGAACCTGGAGTAGATCGTGCTAAACAAAATAAGCCAGAGGGAGAAGAACACAAACTAAATGATCTCACTCATCTGTGAAATATTAGAGATGAAAACACGTGATAAGAAATACATCTAAGATGATTAATAACTGGCTTGGGTTAAAAAATAAACTTACGGGCCCGGAGAGATAGCACAGCGGCGTTTGCCTTGCAAGCAGCCGATCTAGGACCAAAGGTGGTTGGTTCGAATCCCGGTGTCCCATATGGTCCCCCATGCCTGCCAGCAGCTATTTCTGAGCAGACAGCCAGGAGTAACCCCTGAGCAACGCTGGGTGTGGCCCAAAAACAAAAAAAAAAATAAATAAATAAAATAAAATAAAATAAACTTACACACTTACAGTCAATTGACTGTATATTTTCTATTTTTCTGGCTTGCAATGTTGTATTTCTAGATGAATTAAATTCACAATTGTTCTATATTGTGCTTTTTGTTTATTGTTTAGCTTTATTATACTTTTCTTGGTTTTGACATTAGTGTTATGCTCCATCGAGAAATCCTGTTGATGTTTGTTTGTTTGTTTGTTTGTTTGGTTTTTTTTTTTTTTTTTTGGTTTTTGGGCCACACCCGGCGGTGCTCAGGGGTTACTCCTGGCTGTCTGCTCAGAAATAGCTCCTGGCAGGCACAGGGGACCGTATGGAACAGCGGGATTCGAACCAACCACCTTTGGTCCTGGATCGGCTGCTTGCAAGGCAAACGCTGCTGTGCTATCTCTCCAGGCCCCTATTGATGTTTCTTATTTATCTAGATTCAGTATTGGCTAAGTTATATGAAAACTATTTGTTTCTTAAATTTTTGTTTTTGTTATTGTGTTTTTTCACCTGCTTTTTTCTTTTTCTTTCTTTTCTTTTTTTTTTTATCCTTTTTGTGGTTTGTTTTGTTTTTATTTTAGGACCATGGTTACTGTGTGGCTGTTGTCTTTATTGCTGTGGTGCTTTTGGGTTTTATTGTTTGATTATTTTTTTTATATATTGTTGTTTTTCTTTCTTTTACCCTTTCTTCTTTTAAATTGATATTTATAGCCTCTAAAAGGACTCCTCCCATTTTTTGCTTGTTTGATTTTTCCCCCATTTTATTTACTTTTCCTTTCCTTCTAATCAGATCCTCATAACTTGAACCATCTTGTTCCCTTATAAATTGAGGGGGGAAATAAATCATGGTACCAAGACCAAACAGTTGTATGAACATTAAGTAGAAACATAAAATAATAAGACAAATACCAATCTAAAGCCAACGACAACAGAATCGACACCCAATCTACAATAAGCTAGACACAGAGGGGACCACATATACTGGCAACTGCCCAGATGGGGGGGTAAGAGATGGGGATTTGGAGTGCATGCTGAGAACAGGGGTGAAGGGAGGACAACATTGGTGGTGGGAATGCCCCTGATTCAATGTCACTATGTACCTAAAATATTACAGTGAGAGATTTGTAATCCACTTTGGTCAAAATAAAAAATTATAAAATAAAAAAATTAATAAAAATTTTACAAAATTTATATGAAATTCACCTGAGCATAGTTTATGTGTTGCAAAACATTTAGAATTTTGTGGGGTTTTTTTTCTGTGTGCTATTTTTAGTTTACAGAAAGAGGATGCAGGTAAGAAACAAATATGTGTGTGTGTGTGTGTGTGTCTGTGTGTCTGTGTGTCTGTGTGTAGGTAGGTAAATATATAGTCATTTTCACAACATTTTACTCTTCAATAAATTTATGTCTATAATTGGGTTCTATAATTGTGTGTGTGTGTGTGTCTGTGTGTCTGTGTGTAGGTAGGTAAATATATAGTCATTTTCACAACATTTTACTCTTCAATAAATTTATGTCTATAATTGGGTTCATTTGAAAATTTATACTTTTCAAGAAATAGAATATTAGCTTTTAAAAATCCTGTCAACCTATTTATGCTATCAACAAATTCTTATTTTTAAACATGAAGCACTTCTAAAATATTTTAAAATGCAAATAGTAATAAACTCAAATACCCAAATTTCAAGACTATATTCTAAATTAATACCTTTCAATAAAAATAACGAGAAATGGATGATTTAGGTTTCTGCAAATCAACTTTCTGAAGGATGCTAATACCACTTGAATATTCCTCTTGCTAAAGAAAAATGTATCATCCTATAAATGCATACTTTTTGCAGTCTGAGCATTATTCCCAGACAGATGCACTGGGATGAAGAAAGCATTAAACAATGTACAATGTGTTAAGTTTTTATCTAATGCTGAGAAGCATTTAGAGAAATGAGTATACAAGATGTTCCTTGAACTTGGTGATATGGAAGGCTTTTGTGATCTTGTCAAGTGCCTTTCTTAGAGTAGTAGAAATCAAATCTAACAGGAAAATTGGGGCAGAGAATAGAAGTGAATAAATGGGGGAAAATGCTCAGTTGTTTTTGCAGTAAAGAGAACATGATTTAAGAGGGAAACAGGAATTCTGACTGGGTTTCTTTTCCTTAACTGACCGCTAATAGAGTATGTTTCAGTTTGTACGACTATCTAAAAACCAGTGAGAAATTGTTAAGATAGGAGCAGATATTCAAACAGTATAAAAGAGAAATGGGTCCTCAGGTGCATCATTAAATTAGAAAGTTAGAATTTGAAGAAATAAGAGAGTTTCTTTATTTAGCTGGAAAAGGAAAAATCAAAGTTTAATTCCACATTATTGAGAGTGAAATACACTAAGAGCCTGCTGTCAAATAAGTAAGTTGAGAGGAAATTTCAGTTATTCAATGTGATCCCACAAAATAAAATTATGACAATGAGAAGAACCTGTTTTTCTACATTTGAGAGTTACTAAGTTCTCCTTTACTGATAGAATTCAGGGCGTAAAAAAAAAAAAAAAAAAACCTCAATTGATAAAGGCAGGGAAGTTTTAAAAGGAATTCAAGTATCAAAGGAGAGATGAACTGTTAACCTTTAGTCTCTTTTAACACTCGGATTTCATGCTTTGTTAGAAAAACGGTCCATCTATATCTATTTATTAGAGCATTTTAAGTCACTAATTAGGCAACTATCTCAGTTTTATAATAATAAATATATATTTAATTAAAGTTCTATCTGATCCTTCTGTGAGGCCTTCCCCCGTCTTAAGAATGGGGGTGGAGGGAAGACAACTTTGGTGATAGGAATTCCCCTGAAACATTGTTAATATGTACCTAAAATATTACTGTGAAAGATATGTAAGCCACTTTGGTCAAAATAAAATTACAAAAAAAGGGGCCGGGCGGTGGCGCTCGAGGTAAGGTGCCTGCCTTACCTGCGCTAGCCTAGGAGACGGACCGCGGTTCGATCCCCCGGCATCCCATATGGTCCCCCAAGCCAGGAGCGACTTCTGAGCGCATAGCCAGGAGTAACCCCTGAGCGTCACCGGGTGTGGCCCAAAAAAAACCAAAAAAAAAAAAAAAAATTACAAAAAAAAAACAAACAAAAAACAAAAAAGAGCAATATAAAATAGAGTGATAAACCCCCAACTCTAGGCTCTGGTGAAATTCAAAATAGCTTATTAAATAAATTCTTGTAGAGGAAGGTAAATAAAGGAATTTTGCTGCATTCTTTGTATTTCCAGGTTTCTGAGGTAGCAGAGAATTGAGAATATGTTCTCTGAACAAAGAAAACAAAATAAAATGTAACAGTTCTTTAGACGTTATTAAATTTACTGATTATAATAACATGTAAAGGAGGGTGGAGTGGAGGCAGACTTCTATTGAGGAAAGTGACTATATGGGGCATGAAAGGTCTCTTCTTTAAAACCTGTGAGAAGACCAGTCACCTTGAATCCTTGTTGGTTATTCCTCATAAAACTCAAAATTTCTTCTTTTCCCAATTTATCTCTCTTCTTCAATTATCACTTCTTAGTGTGCGCAGGATCTCCATTTTCTTTTCGTTTTGGTGAAGGACATGTTACCTAGCAATACTCAGGGTTAACTCCTGGTACTGTGCTCAAGAATTACTCGTGGTGGTGCTCAGGGTACCATATGAGGTGCCAATATTCAACTGAGCTCTGCTGCATCTAGGCAAATGCCCTACTTGCACTACCATATCTCTATACCCCCACCTTTCCATTTTAAGCTTTCCAAACATCATTGTTACAAGCCCCAGTTTAACAAGGTGTTCAGTAGAGTAGATGAACCTCGTGTGGTGAAATATCATCTAAAAATGTTAATGATTAGTGAAATTATTAAGTTGAGTGATTTTATTTTTATACTAGAAATCATTTTGACAATACTAAACATCAGAGGAATGCTGAACATTGTGAAATCCAATACTCTACAGAGAACCAATATAGCATTTATCATAAAATTATCTAGATTTACTGAAAATTAAGCTCTCAAAACTTGAAATTGTGTACTAAGGATCTTTACCACCAATGTTTTCTCTTCTGTGTATCATTTGCCAAACTGTCACAAAGATTACTTGAAAACACACTTCAATGGTTTCTGTATTGAAGGCAATTTATTTGACTGGCAGAATGATAGAGAAACTATTAATAAAATACATTTTACCAATTTTACAACTCTCCCTGGTAGCATGATATCAAGATTTGATATTGTGATCCTAAATAACAAAGCTGACCTTTGGCAAAATTGTAAATTATAAATTGTTTTATTTTTGTACCAACTTTATTTTCACTAAATTCCTATGTGAAGCCCTCTGTGAAACTCTTGTCTTGTGCTTTTGAGTATCAGAGTCATTATCACATGTGTCTATATAAATTAATACAGTTTAAAATTCAGTTATTCAGTTCACCCAAATTTATGCCAAGAGCTCAAAACAACTCAAAGGTGGCTATTCTGTAAATTACTCATATAAAATATGTCTATCATTGCAGAAAATTCTTTTTGACAGTGCTGTCCAATTCTCAAATTACCTGGCAATAAGCCTTGGCATAAAAATTTCAAAACCTTTAGAACCCTCTTATCTATTAGATAACTTCTGGAATTTTTTTTACAATACATACTTAGAGAAAGTCAGGTGTTCAGATATTAACAAAGAGAGGACTCGGGGAATCATTTCTAGATCTATTAAAAACATTTTATCTTTCATAACAAAAATATTTTAGGAAAAAGTGCTCTAGGGATATACTACCAAAATAATTTGTAATGCCACTTTAAGTTTCAATTTTAGATGGACTCCACATTTGATCTACCAAATCTGCATTTTAAACTATCTTTAATTCATAATTATAGAATACTGAAGTTTGAAAATTATTTTTCTTATAATTGCTTTAAGTATTATGGCAAGAAAATTGTTCATGATTGAGTTTCAGTCATATAATGCATATTACCTTCACCACTCTAGATTATCTGTTACCAATGTTTCCAATTTACCTCCCACCCACCCGCAACACCTCTCTCTTTCTCTCTCTCTGTCTCTCTTCTTTTTTTGATACTGTGGTTTGCACTATTGTTAATGAAGAAGTATGTATTCCCTTATAGTACCTTTTAGTTTTTGTCCAAAGTGATCAATTCCCTTCTCAACCCTAACTGCCCTGCTCCATTATTCGTGTCAAGCACCTAACCATGAACTAGACCTCCTGGCCCTGATCTGTATCGCTTCTATATATTATTACCACATATTTTCCGAGAATTATTGAGGAGAACATTCATTATTGGCAACCAATTACCAATAACTTACACTTGAATTTTAATCTTCAGATGGTTTTTATCTTCACAGTGATAGAGAGCAGTATAAAATTTAGGTTGGCAAAAGAGATATTTTTGACAACTAGTTTTGTTTCTTTTCAAATCATACAGCATATAAAGGGGATCATTTTCAATCTGTGTATAGAGTCTAAAATCATTTAATGGGATAATGTACATTTAGATCTAAAATAAATATTTTAATTTGCTCTTTGAACAATTAGATTTCTTGAATTCTACTTACATTTCTGTCATTAATTTTATTAAATTATTTCTTAAGATTAAAATGCAATAGAGGGGCCAGAGCGATAGTGCAGCAGTAGGGCGTTTGCCTTGCACATGTCTGACCTAGGACAGACTGTGGTTCAATCCCCTGGGGTCCCATGTGGTCCCCTAAGCCAGGAGCGATTTCTGAGTGCATAGCCAAGAGGAACCCCTGAGCATCACAAGGTGTGATTCCCCCCAAAAATTGAAAAAAATGTAATAGAAAAATTATAAGGTTTATCATGTTATTTGTGAATATATTTAAAATCATATATATTATTATAGATAAAATATTGCCCTTTTTATTCTTAAGATATTCCTTTAACAATTAAATTTTAAATTATTTAAATTATTTTCTTCAACAAGAACAAGAATCGTAAAGAAATTTTATTTTTAAATATTTTAATCACTGATTAATTTTTTTAATTACTGGTTATTGTCTATGTCAGGGCTAGAGAGTTAGTTCAGAGATTGCCTGCGTTTCATCTTCTGCACATCATCTGATCTCCCAAATCCAGCCAGGAGTGACCCAAGAACAGAGCAAGTATAAAACCCTGAACACAGTAAAGTATGGAACCAAAATAAAAAAAATTACAAACGCTTTATAGGTTCAACTTCACACCTCTTCTTTTTTTGGAGGGTGCACACCTGGTGATGCTCAGGAGTTACTCCTGGCTATGCATCCAGAAATCGCTCCTTGCTTGGGGGACCATATGGGACGCCAGGGGATCGAACCGTGGTCCCTGTCCTAAGTTAGCACATGCAAGGCAAATGCCCTACCGCTTGTGCTACCGCTCCGACCCCAACTTCACACCTCTTTAAAATACATATTGATATACCACAACTAATACTCTTCTTCCTTCCAACTCTGGCAATTTAAATTCATCATGCACCATCCAAAGAGATTGTATTTCACTGTTTCTGCTCCCTAGTTTTTTAGAATGTAATACATATGAGGGAGGTCATATACTATTTGTCCTTGTACTTTTAACTTATTTGTTTGGCATTACCCCTCTAGTTCCTCATGAAAGGATAAAAACAGACAATTAAAATAATAAATGAAATTAAAATAATAATAAATGACTCATTAAAACAGGGCTCTCAAACTCATTTTACCTGGGGGCCGCAGGAGGCAAAGTCAGGGTGAGGCAGGGCCGCATAAGGGATTTCGCTTACCAAATATTCGCAATAAAAAATCGCATTAGTAAGAAAAAAATCGCAAAAAGTCGCATTAAACATTTGCATACCCCGAACAAACTGCCTGGGGTATGCGAATGCTTAATGCGATTTTTTCTTACTAATGCAAATTTTATTGCGATTATTCGGTAAGCGAATAATCGCAAATACTGCGATATTTGAAGGCCGGCTGCGGGCCACAAAATGTTGTACGGAGGGCCGCAAACGGCCTGCAGGCCGCGATTTGGAGACCCCTGCATTAAAACATACAGAAAAAATCAGAATTATTAAAAAAATTGTTTTGTTGTTTAGATTAATAGTAAAAGTCAAGGGGCCGGGCGGTGGCGCTGGAGGTAAGGTGCCTGCCTTGCCTGCGCTAGCCTAGGACGGACCGCGGTTCCATCCCCCGGCTCCCATATGGTCCCCCAAGAAGCCAGGAGCAACTTCTGAGCGCATAGCCAGGAGTAACCCCTGAGTGTCACAGGGTGTGGCCCAAAAACCAAAAAAAAAAAAAATTAATAAAAGTCAAAATAAGAAACAAAAATTAAGCAGTGGAATGAACAGAAAGAAAATAATAATCCGTTAAATAGGAAACAATTCTGAATAAATACTTCTCCAAAGACTACATACAGATTACCAGTAAACATGGAAAAGAAAATTTATCACTGATTATCAAGTAGTTGCAAGTCCATGAAAATAATCTACACCTAAAAGGCTAGAAACAACAAATGCTAGATGTGACTTGGAGAAAACAAATATTTATTCTTTGCTGATAGAATGTAAATTGATTCTCCCTTTTATTAAAAACATAAACATTTCTTTTTATTTCTTCTTTTTTATCTTTATTTAAACACCGTGATTACAAATATGATTGTAGTATCATTTCAGTCATGTAAAGAACACCCCCCTTCACCAGTTCAACATTCCCACCACCAATGTCCCAAATCTCCCTCCTCCCCACCCCACCCACACCTGTACTCACGACAGTCTTTCTATTTCCCTCGTTCATTCTCATTGTTAGGATAGTTCTCAATGTAGTTATTTCTCTAACAGCACTCATCACTCTTTGTGGTGAGCTTCATGTAGTGAGCTGGAACTTCCAGTCCTCTCTTTTGTCTCTGAGAATTATTGCAAAAATGTCTTTATTTTAAAAAATGAACTAATTTAAATACCTTGAGAGTTTTATTTTTCCAGCTATCTCATTATTATAAAAATGTACTAATTAAAATAGTGCAATTCGCCAACAATTGACCAGAGGAATAGTGAAGATAACTCTGAAACTAGTCTTCAAATGAGTTCAGTTTGCTGAAGGAAAAACAGCAAGGGAAAAAAAAGTAGAGTGGGAATAGGTGACTACACATATAGAAAAAGATATGAATGAGATCCTGAACTTGATACATATTGAAATCCAGATGAATTAAAGTTCAAACTATGCAAAATTATGTCAATATAATAATAGAAGATAAGTAAAGTCATCTAAAGGGCTATTGTATCTTCCTTCCACCCAATCCACCATCTTGTCTAGTTCTATATTCTTCATTCTGGCTAAATGAATAAATATTCCTTATTTATACTTTGTTTGGCAGTTAACATAATTTTCTAATGGGATGGGTGTATATTTTACATGTAGCATGATATGATCCCAAGCACCGAAAAGCAGCTCTTAGCATGGAAGAGGGAGTAGTCCCTGAGCATCAAAGTATGATCCACAAAAAACAAAAAGCTTATGGTTTTTTAAATTTCCTTTTCTTTAAGATATTTTGTGAGAACTTTAGCTAATTTTTCTGAAGTAATATTCACTTTTTCTATCAACTTTTAAGGATGACATTCCAACTCAAACATAATTCAGAACTGATTTAATCAGCACAATACAGATCTAGATTATCTTCCCGACTTCTATAGATACATCAATATAGTAATTCTACCTAAGCTTTCATCATTATTTGAGAGCCATATCAAATAGAATGATAATTCTCCATTTGCATCCAGCATGAGATTTAGACACACTGTTTGTGAAAGAGTAATATAATATTTTGTTGTTAGCTTTTGTTATCAAACTCACATGACATAATATATTTAAAAGACAAGCCTTAATTTCAAAAGTTTAGATGTCTTGCCTTGTGTTAATGTGTTAATTTGATCCATGGTCAAACAATATATAAGAAGTATATCAACAATATATTACATGTATCTTATTATTTAGTGTCTTAATTTTCATTCAGGATTTTATAAATTTTAAAATGTATTTTGAATCACCATGTGGTATATTTACAAAGCTGTTCATGATTAAATTTCAATTATATAATGTCTCTCTCTCTCTTTCTGCCTCTCAGGTTCTCAGAGTTTATAGGTTATTTGTCAATATTTTCAACAATATTAATAAATAACAAAGGCAAAACAGTGATACTTTTAATAAAAAATATTCCAATATTATGTTAATCAATCTTTACTGGGAAAAAATAGACCAAATAAAACATGTAGAATTCAGCAAAACATAATGTGGTTTCTCATGTTTAAGTTTGTCACATAATGACTATTTTTAAGACAATTTATATTGGGACAAATTCAGATATTTTCTAGGAATAATTTTATTTAATATCCATATCATCTCTTAGGGTAATCTAGGAAGATATAATTACTTCACCTATAGATGTGCTTAAAGTATATACAAATAAAAATAATTAACATTATTATCTAATTACAAATCTTATTTTAATTAGCTATTGCATAATGTTATATAAAATATTTGTAATAATTTCTAACAATTTTCTCCACATAACAAATATAATTAATATACGTTCGTATTTTATAAGATCATCTTCCATTGAAGCATAGAGGACAACATGAACAAAAGCATACTCTCTGATTGATAGATATATATGGTGAAATTGAAAGAGAAATAATTTAATATAACATGTGCTAAATAAAAGTACAAACATTTTTTTTAAAATGGGACGTGTGTTTATCTGATGAGGATATAATCTTTTATAAAAATATGTCAGGGGAATTTTTCTGATAAGTGTGCAAAGAACAGTCAAAGTGAGGTATATCAAAAAAAAAAAAAAAAAAAACTACCTCCCAGACATGAAAAATATGCTTGGTTCACTTCAGAAAGGCAAAAAGATCTGAGACACAAGTTTGAATGGAACAATTAACAAAGGTATAACATTAGACAGACCAGAAAGAAGGTGAATAACTAGCAGGGGTTTCTAAAAAACGATTTCACTAATATATTTAAAATATCACTCTGAACAATATGGACTATAAAGGTAACGGTTAATTAAAACTATCAAAGAGTTAAATTATTCATGCAAGAATACATGTTGGGTTGGAGAGATGGGATATGGCATTTGCTTTGCATGCAGTCAATCCAGCAGTGACCTCTGAGCACAGAGTGAGATAAACCCTGAGCACAGCTGGGTATGTCCCCTAAATAAAAAGATCACTCAAACTAGGGTGATATTAATGGTAATAACATGTCCTGATTTTTGTTTGCTTGTTTTGTTTATTTGTTTGGGGGCCACACCCAGGTGTGCTCAGGGGTCACTATTCCTGGCTCTGCACTCAGAAATCACTTCTATCAAGCTTTGGAGACCACATGGGATGCTGAGGATAGAACCCGGATTAACTGTGTGCAAGACAAACACTCTACTCATTGTGGTATGGATCCAGTCCCTTGTTATGATTTTTTGAAAAATATTCTGGATGTAGTGTTTCTGGAATTTCTTATGATAGTGCACATTATGATGTAAGAAAAAAGAAAAACAACAAATAGAGAAAAAGGAGAGTGAAAGAAGAAATCTGAAAACAGTCCCTACAGAGTCAGAGTGAAAAAGTTTCAAAACTGAGAGTTTAGATGGTGTAACTGTAAGCAAGGAGACTGGATGAAAAAAGTGTTATAAACTGTCAACAGTTACTCATATCACCAGCAATTTCTCAATCCCATGGGCAGTAGTTCTTTGATCTCAGCAGCTACCGTTCCCCGGAGTCAAAGGCAGAATACTTGAACTTTCTTGGACAAGTTTGGATGCTCTATTAAAATTAGTCAGCCATCTTGGAATAATATATCCAGTAATATTCTCTTGGAAGTTACACCACAATGTACACTTAATTCATGACTCACTGTTTAGGATTTCCCAACTAAAACAACTCTGGTTGTATTTAGCTTTGACCCTTCTTTCATCTCAAATCCCTGCGTTAGATAAAACCAAGCTCTTATTCCTCATCACTGCCACCCATTGAGCAGAGCTAGACCTATACTTCCCAGGAGAAAAAGAGGAAAAATAAAGATTCTGGTTCATAAATTTATAGACAACGAGTTGTGATGTTAAAGGCTAAATACATTTAGACATGTGTGGTCACAATGTTTTTATTTGCCGATCTCATTTTACATAACTTGGACCAACAAAACAACAAGAGGGGAAACGCACAGGTACAAGGTCAATTCAAGGGTTCAGCAAAGTGCTCAAAATGATAGAATCAGCAGATAAAATGTTTCACAGGTTGCTAAGATACCTTAATCTGGGAAAAGAATCAGAATTAAGTTTTTGTTAAGAGGTTTATCATTCTCTATCCTGATCCTTTGATAGAGATAGTCTATAGGAATCTTAGCTTGGCAATTATATGGCTGGTATAATTGGGGGAAAGTTTTTTTTAAAAAAGGTTTGAATAGAAAGATAATAGCTTAAGAATTCGAGAAGTCACTTGGGGAGAGTTAGGTCATCTTGAAATTGCTTTAGGCAAGTTTAAGCTATTTAGAAGATTTTCTTTTTGTAAAGGGAAAATAAGTAAGCCAGATATTCTCTGTGTGGTTTTGCACCCGATGCACTAGTACTGGTAGAATCATGCAATTTATTTAACTGAGAAAAGAAAAGTTCATTTAATTAAAAATAAGTGACAATAACATATCTTGTTTTCATGTGTTCTATGTAAAATCTCTAAGTTTACATGTTGAGCATGTATTTTATTTTAACTATTAATTTAACTTTAATTTTGACAAAGGAAAACAATGCTATTTTATTCCCCAGTCATCATGGGAGAGTTATTATAAAAGAACAAATATATGCAACCATATTGAGTATATTTAGTTATCTTAGACATTTTTACATACATACTGAAAAACATAAAGACAAAAACCTTCACATATAGTTTTAGTCTTAACTATTTACAATTTGACTCATTTTAGAGAAATTTATTTTATTCTATTTCAATAGAGAAATGAGAGAGATGAGTATAGATAGATACATATACGTATATAGGAGAGAAAGGTATATATGTGTTGTTTTGTGTGCCATTCAAGAGTTGCAGTCCTGAAAATCTTTTATCCATAAATCTTCAGTATTTACCCCTTAAAATCAAGAACATTCTTATAAACATTATAAGCAAGACATAAGCATGTGTAAAAATTTTTATGCAATTCAGAGTCTTATAGACTGTGTGTCAATTATGCCAATGAAATACTGTGAATGGGTTTTTATCACTAAATAGTTCATTCTAGCATGACACATTACTTTTAAGCATTGACTCTGCTTGATCTTCAATAATCTGAATATTTTTAGTCTTTTTCATATATGGCTTTGGCTTGTTTTAAGAACACAGCTATAGTTTTTAATAATAATAATAATAAAGAGATGGATATAGCATATGAATAATAATGATGCACAAAACATCACAAAGATATAAAAATGGAGTTATTCTAATAATAATATGCACAAGTAATAGAATCTTCATTTTTAAGTACCATTTTGCCCTATAGAAAACACTGTGGCTTTATATATATATATATGTATATATGTATATATATAAGATTATGAGCCTGGAACTTAATAATTATTATTTTTGATGAAACTAAATATAGCAGGTTAGAAACCCTACTTTTTCCCAATGTAAAAACTGAAGTTCTTTTGTATTTTTTAAAGTAGGTAGTTGTAAAATTAAATGGACCCTGTAAATGTTGAAATATTATTTTTGGAAGATTCTATAATGTTGAGTAGGATTAAAATAACTGTTCACATAAAATATTAAAGTTTGTATTTCATTTAAAATAAAGATGCATTGGAAACAGGGAAAGAGTGTAGGAGGTAAGGCATTTGCTTACATGTGTCTACTTCAGTCATAACTTTAACTAGATCTCTATGCTATATCTAAACCCCTGAATATCACCAGGAGTAACCCATGACTGAGCACAGTGTCAGAAACAGGTCAGGTGTAGCCCAAAAACCTAAAATGAAATTAAATGCTTTAGTAAAATTAAATAGGAACAGTAGAGAAAATCGAAAATGCTATGAGAAAGAAAAAAAGTTTCACTTTTAGTTGAATGAATGAAGAAAAATTGAATATGAAAAACATCATTGAGGAAATCAGAGAGATAATACAATGGGGTTGGGGTGCTTGCCTTTCATGCAGCCAGCCCAGGTTCACTCTTCCATATACAAAGCACCACAAGAACAATCTCTGAGTGCAGAGTCATAAGTAAAATCTGAGCATCAGTCAGTGTGATATCAAAACAAAAACAAACAGAAAAATTATTTTAAAACAAAGTATAGGGGTCGGAGAGAAAGCATGGAGGTAAGGCATTTGCCTTGCATGCAGAAAGACGGTGATTCGAATCCTGGCATCCCATATGGTCCTCCGAGCCTGCCAGGAGCAATTTCAATTTATGAGCATAGAGCCAGGAGTAACTCCTGAGAGCTGCTGGGTGTGACCCAAAAAACCCAAAACAAACAAACAAAAAAAAACAAAAAACAAAAACTAAAACAAAAAAGACAGTTTAAAACAAGGTATATTATCATCAATATGATTTTATTTTAGTTGCCATAATTTTGTTTTAAACAAAATTTATAAGGTATATGAATATAGTTAAGTCTTTAAAATTGATATCTCTGTTTTCTAAAAAAAGAGTTGTTGGGGCCAGAGCAGTGGTGCTAGAGGTAAGGCATCTGCCTTGAGCATGAGTTTAGATCCCCAGCATCCCATATGGTCTCCAAGCCAGGAGAAATTTCTGAGCGCATAGTCAGTCAGAAGTAACCCCTGAGTGACTTCTGATTCTCTTCGACTGGTATGTTGGGGGGTCTGGGCAGGACAGCTAGCCATAGGACCCCTGGGCTGACCACTTAGTCCAGGGGACTGAGATCCCCCCCACATCAGACTGATCTTCAGGGCCGGGCTTTGTAAATCGGGCCCTGGGGGGAGGGTTGGGGAAACAAACTCCTGTCTATGCGTGTTGGACCCCATTCAGGGGTTCTTTTCTTACTACTATTCATTTTCAAAAGCACGCAAGCGCGACATATATACCTTTTAACTTCACCCAAAAATGTTCTTATATCTTGATTGTTTCTAGAAAAAAAAATGGAATGCTCTAGATTTGGAGGATAACATTCAAATAGGTCTCTAAAATCAGTTTACATGTAGACGTGACTTCATATACAGTGGTTTTCTCTGACTGTCAAGCCTAATTCATAAACAATTCAGCTATACAATGTATTTAGCCCCTCTGATATATTGCCCCTCCCCCCACACCAGAGCCCCTTCTACTCCCTCATCTCCCAATCCAGATTCGTTATCTTCCCCTTAATTAACCCTCTTTACCCTCAGTTCTTAACTTATTAGGCACCAAGACTGACCTCCTGCCCCAACACATTCTGCCCTTTCACACACTCCTACAAAGCTCATTATTACTCCTTAACTCTCTCACCCCCAACCATCAGTACCCCCATATTTACTCTTTTTAACTTCAGTACTGCACAGTCCTAATCACAGACCAAAGTCATGCATTGGATTTAACAACACCCAACTATTTCAAAAAACATAAAATGGACACATATGTCTTTTGAATATTTTGTGTGTATTTTCTTTGACAGCTATAACTCTTACTAAGTATCCTTTTACAGTGACTATTCTACCAACTTTTTATCTTTTCTTCTCTTTGTGAGCTGTTCAATAAGGAATTTTGGTGAAAGAGTCCCTCTGTTTAATGCTTATGATTGAACCATGTCATGGGGATTGTTGGACTTGCTCTTACGGCCCCCATATGCGCCAATAACACCACGTGGCATTGTTCCTTGTTTGCATAGGCACATTAAAATGGGAAAATACTACACATACAAATAAATTCTTATCTAATAGAGATTGGAACACACAAATCTTGTAGTGCAATGGGACCTTACACCCTTAACATCGATCTAATGACCAGGCACAGGCCTCAGAAGAATGGGCATCCTCCATTCACCCTGAACCAGGGAAGTTATCTAAGAAACATCCAAGGTTTTATATACCAACACCTGGAAGCATTCATCTACCAGGGAAGACCCTACCTGCTCTGACATCGACCTGCTCAAAAGAGACTTCCCTTAACACTAAGAAGACTTGACAACAACAACGACCTGCTTACAGGACAGGGCTCTCTGCATTGCCCTTTAATTGTGAGGTGAAACGAGAGGATGCTCTGCACCATCCTGACTGCAATGTAGGATATGCAGATCCCAGGATATTTAATATAGAAACATGATACCAACAACAGAGACTGTGTGAAAAATATAAGTGTAAGGACACTACAGACAATGACTTGGATTGGACAAACTAGTTTGCCTGAAGCCTAGATTTGGTCTTATGCCAGGAAACTTCAAGGGTAGGGTCTCCTTGTATTTAGGCCATGGCTTTGTCCCTTATATTTTGGTGGGCCTATGCAAACAATAATTGCCACTCTAACACTGTTTTTATTGTGCTCCTTTGACTCTAATCCTTAAGAAAAACAACCCACTTAAACTTTTGAGGTTAACTTAAACTAATATGCATGTGCATGGAAATGTAAAAAAGTACTTTGCCTTCAATGTTTAAGGAATTACATAAATTTTATGGCTTTAGATTGCTTTGTGTGCTGCTAAGAAATATTTTGTATTACAATCTGGGGACTTGTGGTACAAAGTATTTGTACAAGTGTTCTGTTTTATTTTTTTTAATATTCTTTGGCTGAAAGTTCAAAGTTCAGATATCAGCAAGAGGATTTCTGAGAATTCTGTTTATGGGTATTGTCCTTCCACTGTAACTTTACCTTGTCCTCTTTCTTTGCATCTTTGTTCTCATAATTAAAAATAAAAAAAAAAAAAAGAAGTAACCCCTGAGTGTCACCAGGTGTGGCCCAAAAAAAACAAAAAAAAATAAAATAAAACAAAATAAAAGAAGAATTGTTGGGTGAAAGTGTATTTTTAATACAAATGAGGATGTTTTATTTTTATAGGTCTTTAAAACATATCTAGTAAATTTCTTTACAGCATTATTTACTGCATTATTATTAAAATATTATTAAATTAGTGATTCAATTAAAAATAAGTATAGCATTGTTTTAAAGTAAATTTTTATTAAAACCATTGTGAATTACAAAACCTTCATAGTTGAATTTCAAGCATACAGTGACAGTGAATTAGGGCTATTGTCACCAATGTTGACCTTTTTCCACCAAAGTTTGTAGCACGCATCCCATACCTCAACCCTTAGCCCTCCAGTCTATCAGTGTATCAGGCCCATTTTAAGATTAGATTGTTAGAGTTTCAACTCTTGATTCTATTGTTGTTGACTTTGGTTTGGGTATTTAGTTCTGTTTTTGTTCTTGTTTTATCTCCATCAATGCACTTGAGACCACTTGGCCCATGGCCCTCATTATCTTTTTTTTTTCCTTTTAATTTTGTAGAAAAATGCAAAAATATGTGGTAAATAATGTAATTTATGTCTCAAGGTTCTATGAAAAAGGCATCGCCCCTATCTAGAAAATACAAATAATTATTTTTTTAAAGGGGGTGGCAGGTTTTTTTGGGTGTTATTTTTTGTTTTTGTTTATATGTTTTGCATAGGCACAGCAAATGTTGAGGAAATTAGAAAGGAAATACCGTTGGCCTAAAAATCAGAATGTCCCTACCCATGAAGCATCCTTTTACAAGACCAACTACAGTCTCCGGGCATACTATAGCATCATTTTTATATGGATGCACCAAATTTGCATCATAAAGAATCTGAAATACAGTGTATATTATAAATCTGGAAAACAAAGCATCTGCTTTTATATAACATTCCACCTCAGGAAAAGAGAGACCCAAGAAATGTTTAAATGTCAGAAAGAAACTCAAGAGAAAAATCAATGCTAAAATGAGTAATTGAATAAGTTGCAGTCATTAAGCATAATACAAATGTAACACTATTTCTACTGCCGCTCAACCTAATGTACTTAGAATCTGGTAAGAATAAAAGCTACTTACAATACTTAGACTCAGATATTGCTCTAAATATGTAACTGGTCAATACAGTACAGGGAAATTACAATAATATCAAACTGTGATAATCAAAGTGAAGATGATGGTTTTGAAATGCTGTAGATGTGCAGTCAGAGGAGTTTGTACTTGAGCACTCCATCACTCTACAACCTTCCTAAAACTATATTGTTTCATCTTTTCTCCATTGCTAGTAAGGAGAGAAATTTCACAAGCCACCACTATTTTGGTTATATTTCAAAACACATACTTTTAGAAAAAAATTTATATCCTGAAAACAAAACTGAATTGTTATGTTCAAGTTGAATATTTCTAGTAATGTGAAGTTATATCCTCATTGTAATGTAACTTATTCTATTGATAAATAGCACAATTAAATAGAAAAACTTTGGGGGCTGAAGAAATAGTATAGTATGTAAGGTGTTGCCTGGAAGCACCTTTACGGTTCTCCAAACTCACCAGGAAACTTGCCAGGAGTAATTCTTGGCCCCAAAATAGAAGGGAAAATAATGGAGGGGAGAGGAGGTAAAGGGAAGCTAGGGAAGAGTAAAATTAATGAGAACATTTCTTTATACTATAAAAAGAATCCCCTTTCCAAAAAACTCTTGCATGTTATACCTACTGCTTCCTTAAATATATTCCTGTAATATATTATGTTTGTGTGTTATGTATATATACATATACATATATACATATATACATATATATGCTTACTCTCTTTTTCAGAATGTTCATATATTTGATGTTATTGCATTCTTCATCTAAAATTTTTAGAAAATTTTACTTCTTGTTTAAATATTATTTTCTACTAGGTCCTAGTCAAAAGTTAATTATTACTTGGGATCAGTAAGATAGTATAGCAGGGGCCGGAGAGATAGCATGGAGGTAAGGCATTTGTCTTTCATGCAGAAGGTCATTGGTTTGAATCCCAGCATCCCATATGGTCCCCTGAGCCTGCCAGGAGCGATTTCTGAGCGTGGAGCCAGGAGTAACCGCTGAGCGCTGCCGGGTGAGACCCAAAAATAAACAACAACAACAAAAAGATAGTACAGCAGGTAAAGCATTTGCCTTACGAGCAGCTCATATGTGTTAATCCCAGACCCTTCACAGAATTTCCTCAAGCTTCTCCAGGAGTGCAGAACCAGAAAAAAACTCTTAGCAAAATCAATGTGGTCCCAAATGTTAAAATATTATAACTTAAAAATTATTAGTTTATATCTACCTATATTACATTGAAGATTAGAGCAAAAGAAAATAGAATATATTTGTAAAAATAGAATTATTATAAAATAATTTTCAGAATTCTTAAAATCATAGAATTATGGTATATTATTCAATAGAATTAGGGAATTATTAGAAAATAATTTTATAAATAAAAATGGTGATTTGTATGCTAATGTTTCTGAATAATCCACATTTTTATAAAATTTTAAAATATGATTTTATATCTCAGAGCACAATCCTGTTGAAAATATCTAAGTAAGCAAAATGAGTAGCATGCAAGCAAAATAAATAACATACATTCTAAAACATTCTGTCATTTGTTATTTGAGCACTTATAGTAAAATCATTGGAGAGAAATATGTAGTTGCAACCATCTACTGTATTTTCAGGATGCTCAGCAACCACGAAATGAATTTCACATCAAGACCATAATGAGAAAAAAGATTCCAGAATAATTTCCTATTTCTCGAATTGGATATGAATGAACAGAGAAGGCGATCGTTTCTAAAAACAACATCTCATCCAATGGACTGAATCCTTACAATCTTTGTATTAGGAGCTAACGTTTGAAAAAAGTATGCAATCATTTTGACATGTCTGGCATTACTTATTTTGAATACAGTCAATTTCTTTCATATAGCAACAGTACACTAGTTTAGTTGTGATTTTTTTGAAGGTGAATAATAAGAGCAACTTTTGCAAATTCTCTTATCCAATTATTTTCAGAGGAAATAGGATGATTTTTCCCCTTATATTTCTTTCAGCAGGTCACATATATAATTATAGTTATTATCTCTCTGATCCTTCACTACTTTTCTATAATATTCATGTTAAAAAAGTTTCATTTTTTGCTTTTATAATGTTGTTATTAGACTTAATACTTTCAATTACTTATTCTAAATATGTCTGTCTTTCCCAATAGATTGCTTTCAAGATCCCTACCTTTCTATTTAAGGATTTGTCGTGTAATATATTTAAACTTCAGTTTCTCAATCATGTCAAGTAAGAAAAACATGAACATTTTATTAAAATAAAAAGGTATTAAAGCAAATAATTAATATGATGTTTTCATAACATTGTTACATGCAGTAAGTGTTCAATATAATGTTTCTTATTGGTCCATGAGAAGTGACTACTTTTCCTAACACATAGTATAAATCAACAAATAGTGATTTGCCTCCTTCATGTAATTTCTTCATCCTTTTATCACTTTAGGATTTATGTATTCAGTTAATTCTCTGTACATGGCACTTTCTTTTGTTTGTTTGTTTTTTGGCCACACCCATTTGATGCTCAGGGGTTACTCCTGGCTAAGAGCTCAGAAATTGCCCCTGGCTTGGGGGGACCATATGGGACACCAGGGTATTGAACTGCGGTCCTTCTTTGGCTAGCGCTTACAAGGCAGACACCTTACCTCTAGCACCACCTCACCGGCCCCAAGGCACTTTTATAGTATCATAATTAGGATTCCCTGATAATTATAGTTTTTTATGGATCTCCTTATATTTACTTTTTAAATCATCTGATAAACTAAGTTTGGGAAAGTCGAACATGAAAAATGCTGTCGATTTTATTATTTTTCACCTATGCATTAGAAATCTTTATTAGCAATTACATAGCTTTTCTTTACACCCATTTTATAGAACCAAATCTCAAACCCCAACATTTTTTATTAGTTATTTCAATGTTCTTAAATAGCAATTTTTTATTGTTTTAGAAGCTTTGAAACCTAATGTCATAGTCTCATCCAGGGCAGTGTTTGCTCATTTAGATGAATTAAAAGTTTACCACAAAGACTAGTGAGTGTAGTTAGAGAAATAACTACACTAACATCTATCTTGACCATGTTAATGAGTGAGAGAACTAGAATGCCTGTCTCGAATACAGGCAGGGAGTGGGGAAAGAGATAGATGGGAGCATTGGTGGTGAGAATGTTGCACTGGTGAAGGAGGGTGTTTTGGTTATGACTGGAATCCAACTACAATTATATTTATAATTATGATGCTTGAATAAAGATATTATATTAAAAAATAAAAGCACATCTTTTGAATTGAAGACAAAGGAGTCTTAACTGTAGAAATTTTACCTGTTTATAAATCAAATGTACTTACATATTTTCAGTATTGGCTAATGGAGCCACCTGCTTCTCACCCACAAAGTCAAATTTGAGAAATTAGCCTAAATATGACCCTCTGCTATTATTCACAAATGCTTTGCAATTTGTGCAGTTTCCCGGTTGAGGAAGTAATAAAGTTCCTTATCCACCACCCTGCATACCCATTCCAGTCACACATAAATACATCTAATCTTTTACTCATCTTTCCTGTTCTCCAGTTCAAATGCTCCAGGCTCCTTGTCAAGTCCTCAGTTGGAATCCTTGGTTTTATAAGCAAATGTAACCTGACAGAAAACCTATGAGATTTCCAGAAATTCCTAAGTAGGAGATCCATCAAGGGTGAAATTGCCTACAATAGTCAGGCCATTACTAAATTTCACTAGGGATTTAAAAGGTCCCAATCACAGTAAGACCTAAACCACTTGAAATCTCTAAAGGATCAGTTTATGTAAACTTGGGTAAAATCTAATAGTCATAAAAAAATGAATAAGAACAAATTTTTTTTCTTGAATCAAACTTTAAACTATCTACAAAAGAGAGACTTGCTAAAAAGACCAATAGTAAATATAATGATAAAATTAAAATATATGAAAATATTTAGGGGAAAGGTCATTCATTGTACCTCTCATTTCTACAGCACTTCATATAAAATTGTCATTACATTTTTGTTTGTACTAAAATATTTTAATTAAAATTGCATTACATATTTACATATTGTATTAATTTTGTGTCATAATATATATAAATAACATGTCATATGTTCACCTGGTCCTAGAACTACCATAGAAACCTTGAAAAAGATATTTGGTGTTGTTGATGTTATTGTTGTTGTTTTCTTTTTTTTTTTTTAATTTTATTGTGACCAAAGTGCATTACAAATCTTTCACTGCATCATTTATGGTACATAGTGACAATGAATGAGGGGCATTCCCACCACGAGGTCTGTCCTCCCTCCGCCCCTGTTCCCAGTATGCATCCCATATCTCCTCCTCTACCCCCCAGTATACTAGTGCAACTGGTCTCCACTTTACAGCTTGTTGTACATTGAGCATCTATTCCACCGTCATTGGAGATAAAAAGGATAAGAAAAAGCGGAGAAAAAAATTTGGTGACAACTACCAAAAAAGAGAGAGAAAATAAAGAAAAGAAAAAAAGAAGAAGAAAGAAAAAAAATGGACCCAGCAAATAAAAATAAAAATAAATTTGTAAATAATAACCATAAGAGTGAAAAAGAGAGAAAAGTGGAAGAAAAAAGAGAAGGAAAATAAAGTTAAAAACTAACAAATCAAAACAAAACAAGAAAAAGTATGAGTGCTGGAGTGGTAAGGTTTGGCATTCTGCCCATTTTTTTTTTTTTTTTGCATAGGTACAGTAAGCATTGGGGAAGAAAGGAAATTCCCGTGGCCTAAGAGATTCAGGGTTTCTCCAACCTTGATGCATACCATCATGGGATCAACCCCTGGCTCCATATATTCTCATTACCCCATCCCAAAGGCTTTTTTGTGATGCCAGTAAAGTTTCCTTTCAGCTGTGTGTGAGAAAATTAAGCCACTGTAGCTAACGATCTTGGTATTTGCGAAGGTTATAGGTAGGGTCTAGGATAGAGTCTCTAGGTTCTAGAGGTTCCTATCCATCATTGTTGTGGTGTTCAGTCTTCTGTAACACTTGCTCCCTGTTTTCCGAAGCCTAGGATATTGTTGTTGTTTTCTTTTTGGCCACACCCAGAAGCACTCAGATGTTCCTCCTTACTCCGCACTCAGAAATTACTCTGGTGGGCACAGAAAACCATATGGGATGCCTGGGGTGGGACTAAGTCACCCATGTGCAAGGTAGACAGACACCTTACCTCCTGTGTTATCTCTCCAACCCTGGAAAAATTTTTTTGTTTTTTGTTTTTATTTTGTTTTTGGGTCACTTCCAGTGATGCTCAGGGGTTACTCCTGCTCTGTGCTCAGAAGTTAACCCCCAGTTAACATCATGTACAAAGGTAAAATCCAAATGGATTAAAGACCTTGATATCAAACCCGAAACCATAAGATATATAGAACAACACACAGTCAAAACACTCCAGGATATTGAGACTACAGGCATATTCAAGGAGGAAACTGCACTCTCCAAGCAAGTGAAAGCAGAGATTAACAGATGGAAATATATTAAGCTGAGAAGCTTCTGCACCTCAAAGTAAATAGCGCCCAGGATACAAGAGCCACCCACTGAGTGGGAGAAACTATTTGTCAAATACCCATTAGATAGGGGGTTAATCTCCAAAATATACAAGGCACTGACAGAACTTTACAAGAAAAAAATCTAATCCCATCAAAATATGGGGAGAAGAAATAGACAGACACTTTGACAAAGAAGAAATACAAATGGCTAAGACACATGAAAAATTGCTCCACATCACTAATCATCAGGGAGATGCAAATAAAAACATCCACCTCACACCCCAGATATTGGCACACATCATAAAGAATGAGAACAAGCAGTGTTGGCGGGGATGTGGAGAGAAAGGAACTCTTATCCACTGCTGGTGGGAATGCCGTCTAGTTCAACCTTTATGGAAAGCGATATGGAGATTCCTCCAAAAACTGGAAATCGAGTTCCCATACGATCCAGCTCTACCACTCCTAGGAATATACCCTAGGAACACAAAAATACAATACAAAAATTCCTTCCTTACACCTATATTCATTGCAGCACTATTTACCATAGCAAGACTCTGGAAACAACCAAAATGCCCTGCAACAGACAAATGGCTAAAGAAACAGTGGTACATATACACAATGGAATATTATAAAGCTGTCAGGAGAGATGAAGTCATGAAATTTTCCTATACATGGATGTACATGGAATCTGTTATGCTGAGTGAAATAAGTCAGAGAGAGAGAAAGATGCAGAATGGTCTCACTCATTTATGCGTTTTAAGAAAAATGAAAGACATTCTTGCAATAATAACTTTCAGACACAAAAGAGAAAAGAGCTGGAAGTTACAGCTCCCCTCAGGAAGCTCACCACAAACAGGGATGAGTTTAGTTAGAGAAATAACTAGGCTTTGAACTATTCTAATAATGAGAATGTAAGAGGGAAATAGAAAGCCTGCCTAGAGTACAGGCGGGGGTCGGGTGGGGAGGAGGGAGATTTGGGACATTGGTGATGAGAATGTTGCACTGGTGATGGGTGGTGTTCTTTACATGACTGAAACCCAAACACAATCTTGTATGTAATCAAGGTGTTTAAATAAAATATAAAAAAATTTCTATGGCTCTAAAATATATCTGAATTTTAAAAGTAATACTGAAATAATATAAGGCTATATTTATAATTATAGGATGCATTAAATATATAAACACAGTAAGAATATATAGTGTTCTGAGACAAATGTCAAATATTATTTTATAAAAATTATTATTAACCACAATGATATTTTGTTTTCATTTATATTTTGAAAGATTATAAAATTTTACAGAAAAGTTGCAACAATAATGTCCAGTTCTCCTTACTGTTTTTACTAGTGAACTTTAGGGACAAGTAAAATGATTTACTCAGCATCTTCCAATTTACTATAGAACATAATAAGCCACATTCTATGAATAAGTAAAATGATAAGATCCTTTTTACTTGTTGACTCAGATAAATCCAATAAAATAGGATATGATGCTTATTTTCTATAATTATGTATTTATTTGATTTTGTAAATAACTTTCTGAATGTCCAAGCTGTAAACACCAATTCCATGATTCCACCCATGAACAATGTGTCTTCACTAGCTAAATGTTTAACACTCAACAAAGGTAAGCCAAAAACTTTATCAATTCTTTATAATCAATTGAATTTTATTGAGGAATGTCAGAAGCTTCCAGAGAAATTCTCTGCTTCAAAACAGATTTGACAAGATACATTTCCCACACTTTAATAAGGTACTAAAGAACACTTCACATTAGAATTTCATAAACTACAAACATTGTTTCTGTCTTTCCTTCTTTCCTTCCTTTTTTCCATTCTTTCTTTTTTTCTTTCTTTCAATTTTTTCTTCTTTCTTTTTTCTACATTTTTTCTTTCCTTCATTCTTCCTTCCTTCCTCCCTTTCTCTCTTTTTCTCTTCTTTCTTTCTTTGCTGGATTGCTGTTGAACCACACCTAATAGTGCTCAGAGCTTACTCCTGACTACACTCGGGAATCACTGTTGGCAGGCTTGAGGGACCATATGGGGTGCCAAGAATTGAGCCAGGGTCAAGTTCATGTAAGGCAAAGTCTGCTCTGTTGTACTATAGCTCCAGCTCCTCTTATTTTTAGTTTTCTTCCGTGATCAGTAACTGTAGCAAACACTGTGAGAGAAAAAAAGGAGAAGGGAAATCACCTTTATTTTTCTGAAATTAGGAAAATAAATCACATGGAATATTTTGCTTTAAATTAATATCTCAATTATCAAGACGTTATATGCATCTGGATTTTGCATAGAACGTAATTTATTACATTCTGTAGCAAACTGAAAGCTACTGGGTGAATTACTTGGCCTCTTATCAAGAGTATTAGGTAAAAGACAACTTGAATCCTTTTATATGTTATACTAGATTCCTAGAGAAGAAACATACATGTGATAATTGCTTGTCAATCTTATTCCAATTTCTTGACTTATCGTCTTAGGAAAAAAGTAGTCTTCCAAAAAAGAAAGTAAGAAAAGTCTGTGACCTAAGGTGGCACAGAGATTGAGCAATAGAGGGAGATTAAGGTCTCTAGTCTTCCAGTCTTGAGGCACAAACTAGAACATAAATGTTTCACCAATGTATGTAGTTTATAAGGAGGTTTCTATTTCTCTTAGTACACAGTAAAACACTAGTTATAGAGTGTTCTGGATGAAGGAATTTTAAGACATAGAGGCTTTCTTTTGTCTCCCTAATTTTCTTCCCCTTAAAGTTTGACTCAAACTTTATTTGGAAAAAAAATAAAAGAAAAAAAAAAGAGAGAGAGAGTAAGCTATGTAATGAGGTATACTTAAAAAAGACAATTGGAAAAATATAGAAAACAAATCTTTTCTTTTTTTTATGAAGGAAATGAAAGAGCACTCTGCATTGAGGCACTGAGCTTTCATACTTAAATTAAATTAGATACCTTGGCATTCATGGAACCTACCAAATAGGAGGAAAATACTAAGAAGTTTGACCTTTTCTTCTTAAACCATAAAGAATTAAGCAAACTCTTGTACTACTCATAAAATGTATCCTCCATGTAGAGAAACAATATTTGTCCCCAAAGTCATATGATAAACACATGTGCTTGTAAAAGAGCCCATTCCAAACCACGTACTGAAGTGAAAAGAGAATTAAACATGTATTTTATTTGATGAGCCATCTACAAATCTTACCATTTGTTCACAACCTCATTAAATATATGGCAGTTCCTTTGGAACAAACCAAACATGGTCACAAACTTCCTGAATCCTATTTTAAGAAACAGAACTTCTGGGCAAGTTAAACTTCAGGCCACACTCCAACCACAAGAGCCACAAATATGGCTGACTAAAGATATTTAGAAACCCATACTGCAGCGCATGAGCTATTTTTCAGGAGCTAGAAGAAAATCAGGGAGGAGCCACTCTGAGAATTGTCTTATTTGTCCATATTTAATACATTTGACAATTTGAAACTATAATATTAGCACTGCTTCTTAGCGAATTCCCTAAGTTCACCTGTGGCTAAAAAACAAAGAATAGAAAAAAGATTTTTGGCTGGGGAGACTGGAAAGTTTTGTCTCTACAGAAACACATAAAGACACACACATAGATAATGTAAACACATACATAGGCTATTAATTATTAACTTATATTTCTAATACCCTGAGATATTTAAAGTTTCAAAACTGATTTTCTCCAAGTGTCTGAGGACGTCTGTGGTATATGAATACAGTCTTTAGAAATCATGTCATCTCTTAATTGTTCTCCAAGTTAGGTTTACATTGTTCTGATAACCTTTCAAAACTTAATGCACCATATCCTGGATCATCTGGAGAATACCCAACTGTCATTTGATTTGTGCCTACAAACAAATTGATGCCACATGGTATTTCCAAAGCTAAAGAAGAAATGGTTTTAATATACAAACCATGCATTCACCCCCAAATGAAGGCCAAATGCTGTCATGATTTACTGTACAAAAGAAGTTTTCACAGCAGTTCCCAAAGGGCAAATTGGGGTGAACTGAATCATCACATAACACATGGTAATGCAGATTTAGCAGAGTCCCCGCCACAGGGTGGCTGTGAAGGCAGTTCTTTGTGCCAGGTCCTTGGCTTCCACTTCCATAACACACTTGTGACATGCAAAAGGGTACAGGGAATCCAGATATGTTCACCAGGTTCCATCTAGAATTTACTTTGGAGAAGGTGCTGGTGGAGACCATTCATGTGACATAAGAGAGAATAATTCAGTTTTAGCATAGCACAGAATTATGGAGTAGCAATGTGGGGCAAAACTGAAAGATATATTCTTGCCAAAGACTTTGTGCACTAAATTTGGTCTTTGTCTTTTAAAATCCAATGTAGAATACCTACAACTGGAAAGCTGGGAAGTTTGTGAAAACATGTTTGAACAACAGTTGCAAAAAAAGGCTGTAAATACCAAACACCCTATACTCATACTGCTTACATTCTAAGAGATAGGCTCCAAATTAATTTGTTTTGGTGTAATTTGGATCCTATGAGTAAACAGAAAGAACAGGTTTCCAGCTTAATGCAAAAGATCCAAGTAATCATAAACCAAAGCAGAGGTTGGTAATGCACCAGAATGAAGCAAACAAGTGGAATCAGAATTCATGTGATAAAGAGAAAGTGTATCAGACACCAAATTCACAGAGCCAGTCACTGTCTTAATACGATTAGGATTGGCCCTTTAGCTAAATATTAGCATGCACTGCACATTTACCTTATTCCAGCTCTACTTATTTCTAATACATTATAGTTACTCAGTCTGGGTTTCAGTTTTCTCAACTTATTTGGCTACTGTTTTTATAAATTGCAAATTCCAAGTGAATTACAAATAGCTTTTTTAACTAGTAAACAATTAATTCTGCCATCCTAGATTTATTTCAGGAAGTTTGGTAAAACCTTAAACCTTATTTTCTTTGTTTGAAGTGTTTTTAAAAGTAAATATATACAGACAACACTATACTTTTACAGTCATTTATTTTTATTGATGTATTATCATTTACAGTCATATGACATTAGTGTTTTAAGCATACAATTGAACTTTATTTACTTTTGATTTGTGGGACAGACCTGGCAATGCTCAGGAATTACTTCTGAAAATGGACTCAGGGGTCACTGAGGGGTTTTGGAGAATCATTATAGGGGACAGGGATTGAACTCTTATAAATTGCATCCAAGCAAACTCCCTACTTACCATACTATCTCTCTAACCTCTGGAACTTTATTCTTTTGTTTTGGGGTCACACCGGGTGGCATTCAGGTGTTGCTCCTTGTTCTGAGCTCAGAAATCACTCCTGGTGGGCTTAGGGAACCATATGGGATGCTAGAGATAGAATGCGGGGCCATCCAGGGTCAGCCATGTGTAGGCAAATGCCCTACCGCTGTGCTATCACTCCGGCCCCTGGAACTTTATTCTTAGTCAAAGAAATATATTATCCTTTGAAGAGTGTCAAGAGTAATTATAAATAAAGTTAGTTCAAGAATCAGAAGACTTCAGATGGGAATTTTTGCTGGCCCTAGAAAAAATCTGAGACTAAGCTACCGGGATAAATAAAACTGCAGCATACCTCCACAAGCCACGTTGACCCTTTTTCAACTTTATTCAATAGTATCTTGTAAGCAATGAAGGCCAAAAAAGTCACTACCTTTGTCACTTTGAGATCAGTGTCATAAATTTTCCAGAGAAACTAGAATCCAGTAGGTCCAAAGTTTCCCTTATAGTTTACATACTTGCAGCTTGCAGCTAGAGCCTACCAAATCAGACTGAATCTACTTGTAAAGTAACTTTTCTCTCCAACTTCACCCAAATTCATAGGATTCTACAGTAATTTATACATGGAGAATCTCAAAACAAAAATCCAGAAAAATATCCAAAGACTATATGAACAAATTTAAAAAAGGAGCTTTTTGTGACATATAAGTAGATAAATATATGTTGTAAAAAAAGATCAGTCCGAATTGTAGTTTATCTTGCATTGGCTGAAAATTCTGCCTATAGAAAGTTCCACAAATCTGTGCTCACTTCGGCAGCACATATACTAAAATTGGAACGATACAGAGAAGATTAGCATGGCCCCTGCGCAAGGATGACACGCAAATTCGTGAAGAAAGTTCCACAAATCAAGTATATTCAATATAATTTGGAATTGTAATATTGCCAGTGTTTTCTATTATTCTTTGTGCTTAGGTAATGTGAATTTCATGTCCCTTTCATGCTGTATAGCTGCTGATTTCATTGAAAAATAGATGATAGTAGGTATTCATTCACATAACTTTTATTTTCCATTTGCACTCTGGATAAATGATACCTTATAACTTTATTCCCCCGGTAGTGATAGAAGTCAGGTAAAAATTATACAAAGGAAAATATGAGATTAATATTTTAGTTTGAATGTCAAAAACAGGAAGAACTTTAGCTATTTTAAAAGGGACATGAATTTTAAAAACAGTATTATATAGTGTTTTTTCTTCATATATTACTAAAAATAAATTTGTTTTAAATTTCATATAAATGCCACTGAAATAAAATAAAGAAAAGTAAAAATTTATACATCAGAATATTTCTTATATTCTTCTCATCTCTTTATTAAATTTCATTGTATAAGTATGTTTTACCAATGATCTACTAATAAGCATTCTCTTAAACATGATTGACTTCAAGTAGACTTGATTTTAAGTAAGTGTTCTAAAAAATGTTCATTTATTGAATTCACTGAGATTTAAGTTCTCATTTGTATAGCTAGAGGGCAAATTACAGATATTCATACTTGTTTTATCATTGTAAGGAAAGTGATCCTCATATTTGCAATACTAATTAAAATTTTTCTCTGACCCATATAAATGCAGCATCTCCCACATAGACTATTTCCAAATCTTTATGTAAAATTATTTACATTACATGTATAAAAATAAAATGATATTTCTTTAGTGTAACATAACCAATGTTGAAATAGAAAGTGTATACCTTTTAATTTTGCAGGGTACATTTTTAGTATCCTCCAGAGAACATTAGTCAGACATCTTCCATTAACATTTTGGTTTTGCTTTATTCCGGGCCACACCAGCAGTGGTCAGGAATTACTCCTGGCTCTGTTTTCAGAGATCACTCCTAAGGGTGCTTGGGAAACCACATGGGATAAAAGAGATCAAGCCCATATCAGCGGTATTTAAGGCAAGTATCTATTTCTCTAACCTTTCCTGTTAACTTTAATAGATTCCCAAGTAGAAAAGCAATATATGAAATTCTTACAAAGTTATACATAGTAGAGTTTACTATCTTGTTTTTTTTCTCTACTAAAACTTTAGTGTTGGGGTTAGAGAGATAGCACAGCAGTAGGGAATTTACCTTGCATGTGGCTGACCACGTCTGGGCCTAGTTGAATTCCCGGCATCTCATATGGTTCCCAGAGCTTGCCAGGAGTGATTTCTGAGCACAGAGCCTGGAGTAAGCCCTGAGCATAACCGAGGATGGCCCCAAAGCCAATCAATCAATCAATCAATCAATCAATCAATAAACTGCTTTAAAAAAAGTAACATCGGTGTTAACACCTTTTACATTATAATGGTTAAGAGGAACAGAATAACATGTCAATAAATGTTATTAATATAACTTTTCCCATTTTATAAGTCCATGTTTTCTAAGTCATGTTTTCTAAATATTTTCCCAAAAAGAATTGTACAAGCAATGAAACAGAGCACTGTAGATTCAGTTAGCAAGCAAAGTCAAGTACTAAATTTGCTTTAAAATATGAGTATACATGAGCCAGAATGATAGTACAGCTGGTAGAGAACTTGCATTGCACACTGCAGACCAGAATTCAATCTTTATTAACCTGTCTAGTCTGAGCACCATCTGGAGTGATCCCAGAGCTCAGAGACAGTATTAATCTCTTAGCACAACTGACTGTGGCCCCCAAACAAAAATAATAATAAATAAAATAAAATATGAGTGTGTTTTACTTCATAGTTTATCTCTTTTCTGCTCCTTTGATATCTTCTTCTCTATTCTTTGCTATTAAAAGTAAAGATTCCAAATAAAAAAGTTGGATCCAGAAAGCGTGTTTGTAGAGAGTTTTAATAATAATGTCAATATATCAAATAATTTTTAAAAAGAGAATATCCGTTTATTGACACATACCTAATAAAAATTATTTTGAGCACTGAATCAAACACTACTCTGTAATTTTGAAGAAAGCAAGCTACATTTGTATTTATAATCACTTATAGAACTAACTGAAAAATTAAAATAATTAATTTTTATATAATTAACATTTAATTATGTTACTGGCAATACATAAAAAATTTCAGAAATTATCTTCAGGAGTTTATGGATTACATGTAAATTTTGAAATTTGTAATTTATCTAAATGCTATGTGTAATAAATTATCAAGTTAAAAATGATAAAATTAAAATTAAAAGCCCTAAAATTCAAACTTTGTTATTCACATTCAAATTTGAAAATTTATATATATAATTTATTTACATATATATACATATATGTGTGTATATATATATTGGGTTTGTAGCCACACCTGATGGTGCTCAGGGCTCAAAAATTGCTCCTGGCAGTCTCAGGGTACCACATGGGATGCCAGAATTGAACCCAGGTCTGTGCGGCTTGGCAAAATACAAGGCAAACGCCCTGCAGCTGTGCTATTGGTCCAGAACAAATTCATATATTTTAGATTATATAGCCAATTCAGAACACATTTTTTATTTTTTTGGTTTTTGGGCCACACTCGGTGATACTCATATGGGACATCAGAGATCAAACTGAGATTTTTCCTGGGCCAGCTGCCTGCAAGGCAAAAGCCCTACTTCTGCGCTATTGCTCCAACCCCAAGAACACGTTATATTTTACAGATTCTAATTAAAGCTAGTAATTTAGAGCTTAGATATAGACAGAGATAGGAATTTTTTCTTTACATAAAATTTAAGATTTTACAGCATGATTCTAAGAATTGAATTTATTTTACAAATAGAATTCTTTTTTTTTTTTTTTTTTTTTTGGTTTTTGGGCCACATCTGGCGGTGCTCAGGGGTTACTCCTGGCTGTCTGCTCAGAAATAGCTCCTGGCAGGCACGGGGGACCATATGGGACACCGGGATTCGAACCAACCACCTTTGGTCCTGGATCGGCTGCTTGCAAGACAAACACCGCTGTGCTATCTCTCCGGGCCCACAAATAGAATTCTAAAAGTATTCAAACTGCCTACGCTAAAACATTACCTATTTAATAACTATTAATTGGCCTACCTAACAACTTTTATTACTTATTACTGAGAATTTAAAAACTTTGGAACTCTTTATAGAATTGCATGATTTTCATATTACATTCAGTGTGCCTTCATGCATATGTGTGTATAGATAATTGCTATGCCTTGTACCAAGCATATGAACTATGTAAAATTACTGCAGGAAGTTGTAAATGATGTATGAAATGAGAAATCTTTGCCCACTGGCAGTACATAGATAAAATAAATAGTGATGAGAAATCTCTTCTATATCATTTGTCATAGTATTTATCTTATAAAAGGCAGAACATACTGATAAACCTGACTGTCAAACATGCATACTAAATAATATATTTTATTTGTCCTTTTATTATTTCTCACGTCTATCTTAAAAACTAGCTTACAAAATCTTCTGGGCCTAATAAATGTAAACCTTTCGACGTTAATGTCTTTAATTACCCATCTCCAAATCATAAAATGTAGAACTTCCAACGATTATTCATAGTTGTGTCACTAGATTTGCATTCAGTATTATTGATTATTTTAGATTTACCTTGCATAATAAATTTTTGTGTGTGAATATACATAAATACCTCATCAATAGTATCTAAGACATATATTTAATTATGTGTCCTGATGTCTGAGTTATATTTTAGTCTGTTATTGACTGGAAAAGCATATGGAAGAAGCATATTTCCCCTGAATAAGTTTTAGTATAAAGTTCTACTGCCTGGTATCTCAATCTCACTAACCAATACATAGATCAAGTATTTTATCAAACATTTTGATAGAGAGTAGAGAGATAGTATAGTGGGCAGGGAATTTTATTTGCAAAAGGCCAACCTCTAGGTTGGCCTAAATCCCAGCACCTCTAGGTTCCAGTAAGCACTGCCAGGAGTAATTCTTTAACACAGAGTTAAAAATAACCCTGAACATTGAAAGGTGTGGTTCTGAAACAAAACAGAATAAAAAGACCTAGAACTAGGAAAACAAATCTGAGAAGAGAAATAAAAACAAACATGGTATAGAATATAAGCTTTCTCAGCTGGCATGTAGCCTTAGGTACCTTTGATGTCACAATTTGGGTTCAGAAATTAAAACAAATGCCCTAAGTATCAAAAATAAAATTAATGAGACCAAATGTGTTCAAAAGAGATGAAGGTTCGGAGAGCTGGTATAGGGAGGGTTTTAGGCACTTGCACGTGACCAAACACAGATCAATCTCAGACATTATGTATGGTTCCCAGGTACCCATATGAGGTTCCCAAGTATCCATCTGAGTGGTCTCTGAGTACAGATCCAGGAGTAACCCCTTAGTACTTAGTACTGTCCTCAAAACAGAAAATATACCAAGAAAGGTGATAAAAGCACAATTCAAAGTATCATTTGTCCTTAATAAGTTGACATCTTGTGATCAAAATATAGTAAGTATTGTTTTTCCTATAATTTGTATGCTTCACCTAAGAGTGTTCAATCATTTCAGTGAAAACATACGTTAGACAAATAGCTGAAAGAATAAAAACCTCACAAACACTGTGCAGCCTAATGTGTGACCTAGGCAAGCACTACAATTAAAATGCATGAGCCAAGTCATGCATGTGTGAAAACCTTGGTCATATCAACAATATAGAGGGTAGGATGAAAGGAAACTTTAAAAAAAAAAACTACAAAAATAATTTTTAAATATTTAAGGAAGTAATTATACTTCAATTTCATTTTTACATACCCATAAAAGATTCATGCAATTGTATCCTTATATCATATGAATGTGTTCCTTCATGTGTCACTTAAAGTTGTTCAGTAAGGAATTCTGTGACATTTGATACCATTTATACTCTATATTCTGCTAGTGATAAACCTCCCTAAAAATCATAAAACACATATTTTGTACCAATCTTTCTCTCCTTGAAATCAGAGCTGATTTTTATTTTTATATATCAAATTAAAAATTAAATATTTCAGTGGTAGTGAGTGATAAATAGAATATCTGTCTTAAATACAGGAAAGGCGTGGGAAAGGAAGAAGATGGAGGGCATTGGTGGTGGAAATTTTGTGATGGTGAAGGGGGGATGTTCTTTTCTTTTTTGTTTTGTTTTTGGGCCACACCCAGTGATGCTCAGGTAGTTACTCTTGGATCTGCATTCAGAAATTGCTCCTGTCTCAGGGGACTATATGGAATACCGGGGATCAAACCCAAGGTCAGCCATGTGCAAGGCAAATGCCCTACCACTGTGTTATCGTTCTGTGCTATCATTTATATATATTAATCTGCCATTCATATCAAGAGGCTGTCAAATAGTTAGCAGCCACACATTTTGATTCCCATAGCAATAAGTCCCCACTCCACCAATTCCAACTGCCACTGCCACAACAATCAGATTTACATTAGAAAAAAATAGGGCAAATATGCAAGGCAAACAAAAAAGGACTCATTCAAAGGCTGATCAATTCCTGTGAACTGAAAAATTAAGAAAAATCTCGAATGATGTGTTTACAGTTATGTAGGTGTTAATTATAAAAATGGTTTTTAAAACTCTGCCATCACATTGTAGGTTTTTAAAAAACTCTACTATCACATTGTAGGTTTTTAAAAAGTCTCTGTTTTTTTATGAGGATATCAAAATCTGTATTATAAAATCTGAACTTCATCCATAACACCTCCACCCAGTTATCTAGATCAGAGATCATTCAAATTGAGACATTCTCATGTTGACTCAGTTGATTAAATCCAGATTAAAATCACATGGTATAAGGTTTGAGAGCTGGCACAGAGGTTTAGATTCTTGGTTGATGCCCCCTCCCATCTCCACTTGAACTCTGGTATCTATGTTTGGTCCCGCAAACACTGCCAGGAGCATTCCCTGAGTTTAGAGCCAGCAGTAAGCTCTGAACTAAGGTGTTTACCAGCCCTTCACACACAAAAAAATTAAGTTAAAATATAAAATCACACCGTATACATATTTAAGAACAAAAGATAAAAAATGTCATGCTGTACCATAATTTTCTTTTAGCCAATTTTAATAAAATTTGTATCTGCAAAAAATGTCCAGATTAACTTTGATTAATCAAATGGACAGAAAATGTGTGCTTTTGTTGATGTACAGTATTTTTGTTCTCCTACTATTCACTTTCATTTTCTTCTGGTAATGCTGATCATATGTCCTAAATATATCTCTGGAAATATTTTACTTACAGTTGATATCTACACTTGGCTCTAGAATTAGTTTTCATGAAAAGACTTATTTTAAAAGTAAAATTAAATAGTGAAATATCTGAAAGGCTAGAAATATTGCTTCCCCACATTTTCTCTGAAACATCATTTTTACATTTAGAAATTGTGCTTTACTTAAATTTAATTTTATGTGATTTCTAAAATAGAAAATGCAAACTTTTAACATTTTTAGGAATGCAAATTTTTAAAGCTATACCATTTTGGTAAACACTAATCTTTTGAGCATAATATTTTCAGAGATAGGTAGTAATTTAAACTTTTCTTAATCTTATGATTTGTGATTCATACTTTTGCTTTTTTTGTGTGGTTTTTGGGTCACACCTGGCAGTGCTCAGGGGTTATTCCTGGCTCCGTGCTCAGAAATTGCTCCTGGCAGCACAGGGGACCATATGGGACGCCGGGATTCGAACCAATGACCTTCTGCATGAAAGGCAAACGCCTTACCTCCAGCTATATCTCCGGCCCCCATACTTTTGCTTTTAACCTATTTTATTATAAGCATAAAGCAAATTATTTCTATCAACTGGGAATGCTGTTAACCTGGTTAAAAATGATTACATCTTCTTTAAATACAGTGCAAGTATTTTCCATACTTATAAATCCTTATTAGTAATATAAAGTTATATACAGTAAATGAAAATATAGTCTTTTCATGACTATTTTGGTTACTGTGGAAACAATTCTTAAAATTCTTCCCATCAAATATCTCCTACCTTGAAAATATGTCATGTGGAATCAACTTAGACCTCAGGTGATTAGATACCATTCATCCAGCCTTGAACCCTGGATCCCAGACATAGAAACGGCACAGCTCTTCACAACAGCTGCAGGAAACAAACTCCATCCGGGACAGCCTTAATACTGCGGGGTCAACAACAAGGGCCAGCTCTAACATGATACCCTGACAATGAGGAAAATGTGAACAACTTGACCTTAGAGCAGATTAGCCTACCTTACCAGCTAACGACAAGACAAAACCAGAAGACTTGGCACCCTTCGGTAGGTCCAAAAGCCAAGATCGTGATTTTCAGATGACTGGCTGCTAGAACCACGACCAGACTGTATACATCTTGGGACCAATAAAAAAAGCTCTAGTTTAGGGTTTGAACTAGGACCTGCACAATAATCATGATCCCCAGTTCCAAAGGTCCGGCAGAGACAATTGTAATGGGATGGGGCTTCTGGAAGCAAAAAGAAAGACGCTACCCTAGGTGCCATCCTAGGTTCAGTGCAAAGACCAAGATTACCAACCACAAAAGATGGATTAAAATGACACTGAGGTAACAGAACCTCTAGAACCACAAAGACTGACTTCATCATAAGTCCCACCTCAGGATCTGTGCAGATACTGAGACCTCTAAACACAGAGCTCGGATTGTATCACCCTGGACAGAGCAGAAGTCTTCCACACACCAAAAACAAAACAAAACAAAACAAAACAAAACAAAACAAAAAAAAAACCTCCACCGGGAGAGTAAATGATCCTGAGCAAAGTCTAGAGTTGATCCCATGACAGTATACTCCAAGGACGAAGAAACCCATATTTCTTAGGCCAAGTGAATTCCTTTTCGAATGACCCCAATATTTACTGTGCCAGGGCAGGAGGGAAAAAACAAAAATACAAAAAGCACAAAACCTTGGTTATTTATATATATATAAATAACCAAGGTTTTGTGCTTTTTGTATATAATATATATATATAAAATATATATTTCACCTTCATTTATTATTGTTATTATTATTTTTATTTACCTATCTATTTTGGTCAATTTCTCTGTTTGGGTGTGATTATTGAAATTGTTGTCCCCAATTATTCTTATTTTTTTCTCTTCCTTTCTTTTCTTTCGTTATGTGCTACGCCATATTCCTTATTTCAAGACCACGGCGTGTTTTTTGTTTGTTTGTTTTTGTTTGTTTTGTTTTGGTTTTTGTCTGTTTTTTGTGGTGCTTATCAATATAGCTGGAGTCCTCACTGGATATTTGACACGTCTTTTGGTACTGGTGGAGTGTTTCACCTTCTCTTTCTCCTTCATCTCCCAAATCGATGATGAGAGCCTCTAGAAGGATTCCACCCATTTTCGGGGTATTAGACTCTTATCCCAGTTTATTTATTTTCTCTTTTTCAGGCAAAACCACGCAACTTGAACTAGCTAGTCCTGCCTCCAGTTAGAGGGGGAAATAAGGGAGGCATCAAGACCAAACAGGTGCAAGACTACTAAGTAGTAGGTTAGATACAGAGGGGACCACATATTCTAGCCGCCCTGGGGGTGAGGGAAGAGGAAATGGGAGGTAGGACAAAAACGGAGGTGTAGGGAGGACAATTTGGTGATGGGAATCCCCCCTGATTTTATGTAAATATGTACCTAAAATATTATTGTCAACAATATGTAAGACACTATGATCAAAATAAAAATTATATTTAAAAAAATTCTTCCCATCAAAAACTTCTTTCCACCAAATTGCAAATAACCTAAAACCTTTGAAATAAGGTGTTGAGGCAGTCATTTATGTGACTGCTTTTTTTTTTTTTTCCACTTACCTTCCAGGAACATTTCTCTGAAAAATTATCAACACTTTACATTTTTTGGTTTGTTTGTTTGTTTGTTTTTGGGTCACACCACCAGTCAGTGCTCAGGGGTTACTCCTGGCTCTATGCTGAGAAATCACTCCTGGCAGGCTCGGGGGAACATATGGAATGCCAGGATTTAAACCACCATACTTCTGCATGCAAGGCAAATGCCTTACCTCCATGCTATCTCTCAAGCCCAACACTTTACTTTTTGTTTTTATTCAGAATGTTCAAGAAAATGTTCTGATGCCTATAAGCAGTTATATGTATAAATGTTATAAATATAAACTGCTTTTTAAAATTTATTTTGAAAATTGAGACCAATAAAAAACAGTGTATTTTTATATAGCTAAAAAGACTTTAAGGCAATGATAAAAGTTAAAGAAAAAAGAGTAAAAACTCTGAGAATAAAATGAAATAGAAACAAACTTCTTAAATATAACAAAATCGGTTCTGAGAGTGGTTTCATAAAGACACATTTATCAAAGGGAAAAAGAAACACTGAAAAGGTAGTTGGGTTGTAAACGCTTTACATGTATGAGTGGCCTGTATCACTGGACATCATGAAGGTAAAAGAGCTTGAGCAAGGATATAGCTCATCAGTAGAATACTTGCCTTGTATACATGATGTCCTGGTATCAATCCTCGCATCACACACACACACACACACACACACACACACACACACACACACACACACTACGTACACCTCAATAGATGTAAATTTTTGATAAATATCAAAATCCATGACAACATTTTGACAAATTGTAAATAATTTTGACATGTATCAAAAACAGTTCGCTGGCCAGAATCCACAATGACATCATATTCAATGGTGAAAACCTGATTTCCTTTCCTATATAATTAGGATTTTAAGAAAAGTCTTGTTACTATCAGAGGTTGCAGCCAGAAAAAAAGAGGCAAGAAAAATATATAAGAGGCATCTAAACTGGGAAGTAGTAAAACTACAACAACTTCTCATATAAATATATTATACACAGAAAATACTAGACTACATACACACAGTACCTGTTACTAATAAAAATTATGTAAAGTTACAGGAACACAAAAATCAATATATAAGATAAGTTGCATTTCTATGCATTAATAACTTTTCAGAAATAAATTAATATAATAATCACATTTATAATTATATCACAAAGTATAAAACACTTAAGAATAAATTTACTTAAGGAAATAAAAAACTGTACACTTGAAATATATATGTCATAGGTGAACGAAATGGAAGTGGACATAAATGAAGATAGTCTGTTTTCATTGGTTGGAAACATCAATGTTGCTATAATGTTCATATTATGCTAATTAATCTACAAATGCAATGTGAACACTATAAAATATTCCAAAGGCAATTTTCATAAAAGTACGAAAATATCACTCTGAGGACTTCAAGGGAAACTTCTCCTGCCTGTGCCTGTCTGCCTGTGTTTCTGAATCCCTGAAGATTTCCACAGAGGCCTAGGGAGTACACCCCCAAAAAACTGCATTTTGAAGCTGCTCAGAAAAACCACACTACATGCGTGACAATGGGGAAACCTCGCAGGCAAACACCATCCACAGGGAATGAAGACGAAAGCTCAGATGATCTAATAAATTCCAACCACCTGATTAACATCTCAGATAAGGAATTTAAAATAGAAATATGGAATATGTTCGTAGAACTCAAAAAAAGCATAGATATATCTGAAGAGAACACAAAGACAGAAATCAGAAAACTCCAAACCGAAATAACATATCTGAAAAACACGGTTGCTCAACTGAAAACTTCAATGGATAGCCTCGCCAACAGGGTATCAGCAGCTGAGGAGAGAATCAGAGTACTGGAAGATGTGATGCAGAAAAACTCAACATAACAGAAGAAATTGGAAAAGAACCTTAAGACAAATGAACAGGCAATGGAAAAAGTACTCAAGGCATGTGAACAGATGAAAATACAAGTCTTTGATAAACTCAACAGAAACAACATAAGAATCATTGGAGTCCCAAAAACCAAGGAAGGAGATCTCCAGGAAGAATCAACTGTCAAAGACATCATCAAAGAGATACTCCCAGAGTTAAAGACTACATGCAATCAAATCCTGCATGCCCGAAGAGTACCAGCTAAAAGAGACCCAAAGAAAAACACCCAAGACACATCCTCATTATAATTACAAATCCCATAGATAGAGATAGAATACTGAAAGCAGCAAGATCAAAAAGAAAAATTACATTCAAAGGAGCATCCCTAAGACTTACAGCAGACATATCACAAGAAACTTTCAAGGACAGAAGACATTGTTGGGATATTGTGACAAAACTAAATGAAATGAATGCCTCACTGAGAATACTGCACCTAGCCCGACTCACGTTCAGGTTTGAAGGAAGAATATAGCTTCATGGATAAACAACAGCTCAGAAACTTCACAGTTGATAAACCAGCCTTAAAGGAAAAACTGACAGGTCTACTCTAAGACAAGAGAGACCAACAAACACAGCAAACTTATCTACAAAAATGACATTAAATCCTATGTCAATCATCTCTCTCAATGTCAATGGGCTAAATTCACCAATTAAAAGACACAGAGTGGCAAAATGGGTCAAAAAGATGAATCCAACCTTCTGCTGCCTACAAGAAATACATCTGAATAGTCAGAACAAACATAGACTCAAAATCAAAGGCTGGAGGAAAATTATCCAAGCAAACAACAACTTCAAAAAAGCTGGGGTGGCCATATTAATATCTGATGACACCAACTTTATACTCAGAAAAGTGGTAAGGGACAAAGATGAACACTACGTACTAATCAAGGAATATTTGCAACAGGAAGAAATCAGACTATTAAACATATATGCAACAAATGAGATACCAGCAAATTATCTAATACAATTACTGACAAATCTGAAAGAAGAAATCAATAATAACACAATAATTGTGGGAGATCTCAACACGGCCCTATCAAAACTTGATAGGTCAACCAGACTGAAACCCAACAAAAACATAATAGCCCTGAAAAGAGTTATGGAAGAAAGAGAACTAGTAGATATATACAGGACACTCCATACCAAAAAATACTGGATACATATTCTTTTCCAATGTACATGGGTCATTCTCCAGAATAGACTATATGCTGACACATAAAACATACCTCTATAAAATCAAGAGGATAGAAATCTTGCAGGCTACCTTTGCTGACCACAAGGCTCTGAAATTGTTTGTGAACTACAAAGCCACACAGAAGAAAACCTTTTACAATTGGAAATTAAACACCCTGCTACTGAACAAGTGGGTCTCAGATGAAATCAAAAAGGAAATCAAAACTTTCCTGGAAACAAATGATACTGAAGACACAAACTGCCAGAATCTATGGGACACAGCAAAAGCGGTCCTGAGAGGAAAATTTATAGCTCTACAAGCACACATCAGGAAGGAAGAAGGGGCATACCTGAATAACTTAATGATGCAGCTTAAAAAATTAGAAAATGACCAACAAAAGGAACCAAAAATAGGGAGACAGAAGGAAATAACAAAGCTGAAAGCAGAACTCAATGAAGTGAAAAAAAAAACAAAAAACAATCCGAAAGATCAACGAAAGAAGAAGTTGGTTCTTTGAAAAAATAAACAAGATTGATAGACCATTGGCAAAACTCACAAAGAGAGAGTGAGAGTGAGAGAGAGAGAGAGAGAGAGAGAAATTAACCCATATTAGAAATGGAAAGGGGGAGATCATGACAGATATTGCAGAGATCCAAAGGGTAATCAGAGACTACTTTGAGAAACTTTATGCTACTAAACATGAAAAACTAGAAGAAATGGAAAAATTCTTGGACACTTATAACCTTTCACATTTAAGTAAGGAGGATGTAGCATATCTAAACAAGAAATTGAAACTGTAATCAAACATCTGCCCAAAAAAAAAGCCTAGGCCCAGATGGATTTCCTAATTAATTTTTTCAAATTTTCCAAGTGGAGCTACTACCAATCCTAGCCAGGCTCTTCCATGAAATTGAAAAAAAAAAAACAGGAACACTCCCAAACAGATTTTATGAAGCCAACATCACCTTGATACCAAAACCAGACAGAGGCACTGCCAAAAAAGACAATTACAGACCAATATCCCTGATGAAAGCTGATGCAAAGATCTTCAACAAAATTTTGGGAAATAGGATCCAATACATCATCAAGAAGACCATACCCTATGACCAAGTAGGTTTCATCCCAGGAATGCAAGGATGATTTAACATCTGTAAATCTATCAACATCATACACAACATCAAAAACAAGAAAAATAAAAATCACATGATCATATCAGTAGATGCAGAGAAAGCATTTGATAAGGTCCAAAACCCATTCTTGATTAAAACTCTCAGCAAGAATGGAATGGAAGTAACCTTTGTCAATCTAGTTGAAGCCATCTCCCACAAGCCAATGGCAAATATTATCCTCAATGGAGAAAAACTAAAAGCCTTTCTTCTAAATTCTTGTACAAGACAAGGCTGTCCGCTCTCACCACTCCTCTTCAACATAGTACTGGAAGTGCTTGCTATAGTGATCAGGCAAGAAAAATATATCAAAGGAATCAAGATAGGAAAGGAAGAAGTCAAGCTATCATTGTTTGCAGACGACATGATACTCTACTCAGAAAACCCTAAAGACTCTACCAAAAAGCTCCTAGAAACAATAGATTCATATAGCAAGTTGGCAGGCTACAAAATTAACCTACAGAAATCAATGGCCTTTTATACATCAATAATGATAGGGAAGGGATGGAAGTCAGGAAGGCAATCCAATTCACAATAGTGCCACACAAACTCAAATATCTTTGAGTCAACTTGACCAAAGACATGAATGACCTATACAAAGAAATCTATAAAGCCCTGCTCCAAAAAATAAGAGAGGACACACGGAAATGGAAACACATACCATGTTGATGAATTGGCAGAATTAACATAATTAAAATGGCAATAATCCCCAAAGCATTATACTTATTTAATGTGATCCCCTTAAAAATACCCATGACATTCTTCAAAGAAGTGGATCACACACTTATGAAGTTCATCTGGAACAATAAACACCTCAAATAGCTAAAGCACTCCTAGGGAAAAGGAAAATGGGAGGCATTACTTTCCCCAACTTTAAACTGTACTACAAAGCAATAGTTATCAAAACAGCATGGTATTGGAATAAGGACAGGCCCTCAGATCAGTGGAATAGGCTTGAATAATCAGAGAATGTTCCCCAGACATACAATTAACTAATTTCTGACAAAGAAGTAAGAACTCCTAAGTGGAGCAGGGAAAATCCCTTCGACAAGTGGTGCTGGCAGAACTGGTTAGCCACTTGCAAAAAAGTGAACATAGACCCCCCCCCCAGTTAACATCATGTACGAAGGTAAAATCCAAATGGTTTAAAGACCTTGATATCTATATACCTTGATAAGGTATATAGAACAACACGTCGGTAAAACACTCCATGACATTGAGACTAAAGGCATCTTCAAGGAGAAAACTGCACTTTCCAAACAAGTGGAAGCAGAGATCAACAGATGGGAACACATTAAACTGAGAAGATTTGTCACCTCAAAAGAAATAGTGCCCAGGATACAAGAGTCACCCACCGAGTGGGAGAAACTATTCACCCAATACCCTTCAGATAAGGGGCTAATCTCCAAAATATACAGGGCACTGACAGAACTTTACAAGAAAAAATATTTAATCCCATAAAAAAATGAGGAGAAGAAATGAAGAGTCATTTTTATAAAAAAGAAATACAAATGACCAAAAGGCACATGAAAAAATGCTCCTCATCACTAATCATCAGGGAGATGCAAATCAAAACAATGATGAGATACCACCTCAGACCGCAGAGATTGGCGCACATCACAAAGAATGAGAACCATCAGTATTGGCCGGGATGTGGAAAGAAAGGAACTCTTATCCACTGCTGGTGTGAATGCCATCTAGTCCAACCTCTATGGAAAGCGATATGGATATTCCTCCAAAATCTGGAAATTGAGCTCCCATTCGACCCAGCTATTCCACTCCTAGGGATATAGCCTAAGAACACAAGAATACAATACAAAAACACCTTCCTCACACCTATATTTATTGCAGCACTAGTCACAATAGCCAGGCTCTGGAAACAACCAAGATGACCTTCAACAGACGAATGGCTAAAGAAACTGTGGTACATATACACAATGGAATATTATGCAGCTGTCAGGAGAGATGAAGTCATTAAATTTTCCTATACATGGATGTACATGGAATCTATCATGCTGAGTGAAATAAGTCAGAGGGAGAGAGAGAAAAACGCAGAATAGTCTCACTCATCTATGGTTTTAAGAAAAATAAAAGTCATTTTGTAACAATCCTCAGAGACAATGAGAAGAGGGCTCGAACACCAGCTCACTTCATGAAGCTCACCACAAAGAGTGGTGAATACACTGTAGAAATAACTACACAGAGAACTACCATAATCATGTGAATGAATGAGGGAACTGGAAAGCCTGCCTGGAGTACAGGTGGGGGTGGGGTGGGATGGAGGGAGATTTGGGACATTGGTGGTGTGAATGTTGCACTGGTGAAGGGGGTGTTCTTTACATGACTAAAACCTAATCACAATCATTTATGTAAACAAGATTTTTAAATAAAGAAAAAAGCGAAGAAAAAAATTAGGAAAATATTTATAAAATTTGTAAAGATCCACAAAATTCTCCAAAGAATCAAATCAATCTTGGGAAATAACAAAACTGAAAAACTATTTTTTTCTGATTTTAAACTATAATTATAATCATAGTGTTAGTTAACATTTCTTGTCTCTATTTTAAATGATTGAAAAATAGGGGCTGGAGAGATAGAAACAGTAGGTAGGGTATTTCCCTTGTATGCAGCCCACCTGGGTTTAATTTAAAGCATTCGGTTATGGTCCCACTAGCATCGCCAGGACTAATTTATAAGTGCAGAGCCAAGAGTAACCCCTGAGTATTTCTGGGTGTGCTCAAAACCAAAATATTTTAAAATAGTCTGGATTAAAAAAAACAGAAATAATTGTCAAACAATAGAAATCTTTTGGGGGGAACCAGGAACAAGGCACATATGACCTATGCACAAGACATACTCCTAACTGGCTCTGCAATCAGGAGCACTATCGTTTCTATTAGTGCACAGGGTAATACATATAGTACCTGCAGATTAACCTGAGTTGGCCACACTCTGTATTATCTCTCTGGAAATAGTATTTTTGATCTAAAATCAATTTACAGAAAATTTAGGCTCATGTGCATAATATGTTCTATGATTCTATTTTTTATTTTTAGTTTTATCATTTATTTTTGTTTTGGGTCACACCCAGCAGCCCTCAGAGGTTACTCCTGGCTCTGAGCTCAAAAGTTGCTCGTGGCAGGCTTGAGGGACCATATGGGATGCCTGGATACAAACTGTGGTCCATCCTGTGTTGGCTGCATGCAAGGCAAACACCCTACTACTGTGCTATCGCTCCAGCCCCATGTTTTATGATTCTAAAATGAGATATAATATTCAGAAAAAATATTAGATAATGAAGAATAACAGGTAATAGGGGCTGGAGTGGTGACGCAAAGTGGTAAGGCGTCTGCCTTGCCTGTGCTAGTCTAAGTCGGACCACGGTTCGATCCCCCGGCATCCCATATTGATCCCCCAAGCCAGGAGCTATTTCTGAGCATATAACCAGGAGTAATCCCTGAGTGTCACCGGGTATGACCCGAAAACCAATAAAAAAAAATGAATAACAGGTAATAATTTCACATCCAATATTAGCTACAAATATTTTGATATAATTGCTTCAAAACTTTCATAGAAACTTCATATTATTGAGTTCATAAATTTTTGTATAGATGTAAAATAATATAGTATTAGATTTTTCATTTTCATTTTATTTTATTGGGGTGGGGTTTGGTTGACTCAAAAGCAGTGGTTTACAGGAATCACGCTTATCTCTGTACTCAGAAATCACTCTAAATGTATTTGGAGGAACATGTGTGTACAAGAATTTAACTGGGATCAGCTGCATGCAGAGCAAGTGCCTTAAACTGTCTTATACTTCAGGCTCATACATTCATTTTAAACCACAAGTGTCGGTAAGATTAACATTTCTGTTATGTGATCCTCTTCTTCATGTCTCTATTATTATTTAGTTTACTATATCTATTTGAAATTGAGGTGATCTTCATATTTCTAATAATTAAATAACATCTTATTAAAGTAAAAATTGAAAAAATGTAATAGGTTAATTGTATGAGTGGTAAAATTTGAATATATCTAGATATACATATTAGTAAACATCCAGTAAAACTATGAAATTTACATTAAGATAATAAGTTATGCACTATCTGTTCATCAAGTGATGCTCAGTACTTATATTGGGAAACTTTGGCACATTACATTGTTCCTGTTTCAAATATTTGTCACTTCCATTCAATACTATGTGGTAACTCAGGCTATATTAAGTGTATTTTTGAGTAAATCTGACAAAGACAGACTACATAATATTAAGAATTCTGGATTATATTCATCTTTATTAGGGGGATTGAAACTACACCTAGTGTTTTTCATCTTTTTTCTTTCTCTTAGATATTTCAATCTTGATCCTTGGTCATTACAATTCATGATGCTTAAATAAAAAATGAAGGGAGTATATAATAAAATGTTTAGGGTTAAACAACTTTTCGAAGATTTATAAATCTTCCACCTTTGTTCTATCATTAGGTAGCATTTACAGAACAACAGTTCTGTGTGAGAAAGGGCACTACCAATTTACTCAGATTCTATATATATTGGTATACATAATAGCAGAGGTTCAAGAGAAGTCAAAGAGATAGCTCAGTAGCCTGAGCGAGTGGATTAAAATTTGCATGCAGTAGGCAGTAGATGATCCAGAATCTGATCCTGGAATTTGTGTGATATTCCCAAGAATCAAGCCAGAAGTATCTCTGAGTACCTCCAAGTAGGCCCCTAAATCATGCAAACAAAAATCAGAGTTCAGCTTAAGAATGAACATTTTCATGAGGTAATACAAGTGATAACAGATGGTAATTAGAACGATTTTTAACACTAATGCCAGAACAGAAAATAATGCTCTAAAATAACAAAGTTACTGGATCTAGTGTATGTGCTCCAAATATTCTATTTAATTTAGACAATTACAATACAACTTTCACAATATAACTTTTTCATTTTGTTTTTGGTATTACTCAGGCTGACTCCTGACTCTGTCTGAGTTCAGGGATTCCCACCTGGCAGAACTCTGGGACTGTGTAGAATAGTGAGACTAAATCTTGGGTCACCACTTGCAAAGAAGGCAAGTGTTCTTCCCACTGTACTATCACTGCAGTCAATATAACTTTTTATTTTCTAGCAATGATTTAATTATATAATAATAACTAATTTAATAACAAAATAAAGATAGTATGTCTAAACTTTATATTTCATCCAACAATGTTCTTAAACAATACAATAAAAAACATAGATACGCTCATTTTCTTTCCTTTCTTTCTTTTTGGTGGTTTTATCCATTCCACATTATATCATGTCCAATATCACTATACTTTTGCTTCCTAATTCACGTTCAATTTTATTTTAACTCTACTTACAGATCATCAAATATTAATGTTTGATTACAACTGTCAAAATAATGGCACCTTGGGGTCTGAGAGATAACACAGTGCTAGGAAGTTTGCTTTACACGCAGCCAATCCAAGACAGACGATGGTTCAAAATCCGGCATTTTGTATGGTTCCCCCATGCTTGCGAGGAGCGATTTCTGAGGGCAGAGCCAGGAGTAATCCCTGAGTGCCACCGGGTGTGGACCTCCCAAAAATGACACCTTGTGGTAACCAATAAGTTTATAAGTAATTCAAATCAAAGGACAAGAAAAAATGGGATATTTGTTATTCTTATCAGAAATTAAGGGAAAAGTCATTGCCTTTCCTTTTGTAAAATATAAATAGCATGATCCACTAGACATAAAAGAAAGTAATTAGTTTAGAAATGAGTAAGATGGAAAGTTAAGTAATATTTCATCAATTGAACAAATTTTGTTACTTAGACTACATCATTATGTACATGCCTATGCTATAAAACCCTTAGTTGTCAATTTATGCATGTAGATCATTGTTCCTTTAGATAAATAGCATCATCAGTTAGGATGAGTGAGGAAGAAGGATGAGAAAGGAAAACATTGTCTCTGTTCTCACAAATAAGGTTATGAGATAATAAAGGACATTTCTGTTTAAAAACAGGCATTTTGATTTCTCAATAGAGAAAAACATATACACATATACATGTACATAAACATTTACGTGCTTACATTATACATACACATATATATTAGTGCCAGAGGAAGAATTTCCAAATATTTGGGGAAAATACAGCATGTGTCTTAGTCCACAAGATAAATAATTGATTTCATATTCAAATTTGTTTTGTGAAATTAATATTTTCCCAGCTGCTCCATTGATCACTCAATATTCTGATGGACTATAAATTCCTTTAATATAGTGATATTAAAAAATAAAATAGCAATAATATCTCATTTATCTTTACATTCATCGTCTAGTGTAAATATATCAAACCAATTCAACTATAAAAAGAAAATTCTACTTCATTTAAAAATTTGTTTAGAAATTATTTCTGTTCAAATAAAGTGAATTATTAAAGATTCATATTTTTGAACTCAGTGTTTACAAATCACAATATTCTGAGTTAGGTTTTTATTTTAAGATTTTTCTTCTAATATTGGAATCTACTTAGATTCTCAAAAAAAAATCTTCAAAAGGTTTAAAGGAGATGGACAGACCACATTCAGAGTACGTGAAAGACCCTAATTTTTCTGCATTATTGGATGTGGCTCTGGTAACCCCTGAGAATCTCTGTACCCAATTGTGCTAAATATGGATGTTAGCAGTTCTTCCCTTTTCAACAACATTAGTGTTGGCTATAAAAAAAAAAAACTCAAAATGAGATATTTATTTAAAATAGTTGGTAATAAAAATTGCAAAAAATAGAATCTTTCAAATGAAAACCAATAGGTATTTAGAATCATTAAATATCCTATAGAGCCTGGGAGATAGCTAAATGAAATAGAAGGCACGCTGTGCATGAAGAAGCCCTAGGTTTGATCCCCAGCGCCATATATCGTCCATACACTTTTAGAAAGGAGTCCTAAAACTGAACCAAAGCAGTCCCTGATCACTCTTAGGTGTAACCCTAGAACCTATACTTGTATGTGTATTCTGCAAATTCATAACAATAATGCTTACTAAGCACTTATGGTGCAATGCTATTTCACAGATTATTTTAGACAGATCTCTTAAAGTATATCCCCTTTTATTATTAAGCCAACGTTAGCGGGAGAGATAGCATAGCGGGAGGGCATTTGCTTTTAGCGCAGCTGATCCAGGACAGACCATGGTTCAAATTCCGGCATCTCATATGGTTCCCCCAAGCCTGCCTGGAGTGATTTCTGAGCGTAGAGCCAGGAGTAAGTAACCGCTGAGCACCACCGGGTGCTACCCCAAAACAAAACAAACAAACTAACTTCAAAGAAAAAAACTAGATCTAAATGGGTCATTGACGAAGCTCGTGTCACAATACCATATTAACCAGAGCTAGAAATCCACTGCTTCTTTTCACTAATTCCATTGCTTCCACTCATGCATTTTGTTGGGATTTTCACTTAATAATTACTGTGTATCTCTCTTAGTTCTCTGTTTCCATTACTATAGAGACCAGTGACGTGCATTGCTCCATAGCCCCATCTTTTGGAATCCTAAAAGAAAAAAAAAAGGTTACTGTTAATTTAACTAACAAATCTCAAGGGCCCATATAGTCTCAAAAGGTAAGATCATTTTGAAGTCATATTTTAATCAAATCAAATATATATTGGTTAAGTTATAAAGAGCCTGCTTTTAGTAAAACATTCCATATATTTAAATAAATTCTATAAATTTTCGTAAAACAAAACATATTACTTCAAAAAAGCATATACATGAGTAATACAATTTAGCTTAGCTGGGATGTAGAGTGGTAGAGTACATGCCTCGCATATCTAAGACCCTGAGTTCAATTCCTGGCAATGCATACAAACCCTACAGTAATATTAACTTAATGAATATCCTCAATTACTACATAAACTGTCACTTCTCTGAGTATGCAAACAACTTTTTTGTTTTGTTTTGTTTGTTTGTTTGTTTTTGGGTCACACCCGGTAGTGCTCAGGGATTACTCTTGGCTCTGCACTCAGAAATCACTCCCGGCAGGCACAAGGTGGGGGGGATACAGGACCATATGGGATGCCAGGATTCAAACCACTGTCCTTCTGCATGCAAAGCAAATGCCCTAACTCCATGCAATGTCTTCGGCCCATACACAAACAACTTTTATTAAGTCATTTTAATATAGAAACAATACAGAAATACCAAAAAGTAATATAGAAAGTTAGGTGCCAAATCTTAGGGAGCTAAAAAATAATTTCTCCCTACATGCAGGGTTTTTCTAGGTAGTAAAGAGCTATACTTTCTTTTGGAGTACTGTAGATTTAATTGAATTCCATACAATGATGTGTATATATACCTATTTTTTTCTCTTCTTTTCTTTCTTTATGGGCTATGTCATGTTTCTTATCTCAAGACCATGGCGGTTTTTTGGTTTTTTTGTTGTTTTTTTTTTTTGTGTGTGTGTGTGTGCTTGTGTGGTGCTTACCATTATTGTTGGAGTCCTCACTGGATATTGGACACGTTTTTTGTTTTGTACTGATGGAATGTTTCATTTTCTTTTTTCTCCTTCACCCTTCAAATCGATGATAAGAGCCTCTAGAAGGACTCTGCCCACTTTCAGAGTATTAGACTTTTACCCCAGTTTACTACTTTTCTCTTCTTCAAACCAAACCACGCAAATTTAACTAGCTAGGCCTGCCTCCCAGTTAGAGGGGGAAATTCGGGAGGCACCTAGACCAATCAGATGCAAGACTACTATGTAGTAGGATAGGTACATGGGGGACCACATATTCTAGCAGCCCTGGGGGTGAGGGAAAAGGATACGGGAGATAGGACAAAAACGGAGGTGTAGGGAGGACAATTTGGTGATGGGAATCCCCCCTGATGTTATGTAAATATTTAACTAAAATATTATTGTCAACAACATGTAAACCACTATGATCAAAATAAAAATTATATTTAAAAAAATAAAATAAAATAAATGTAACTTCTAAGAGAGACACAGAAACAAAGGTAGATGCCTTCAAATACCTATTAAACTAAGGAAAGACTGAAGCTTTAGTAGTAAGTTCCATGTAGAATATGCACATTGGGGCTAGAACAATAGCAGAGTAGTAGATGCCTTGCACATCTCTGACCCAAGATGGACCTGCTTCGATCCCCGGCGTCCCATATGACCTCCCAAGCCAGGAGCAATTTCTGAGCACAGAACCAGGAGTAACACCTGAGCATCACTGGGTGTGGCCCACCCCCCAAAAAAAGAATATGCACATTGTTTGATATTCATGCTTTACAACTGAAACCTATATATTATTATAATGCAAAGTTACTTTAAAAAGAAAAGTGAAAAAGAAAAATTTATTTATGATGCTTTCACAGGAAGTGTTTGAATGTTATCTAATGTTTTATCTTTTTCCAACTCAGTCATAAATTAATGCCATTGAGAAAACTGGGAGGTCTAATTACCATACCACAGAAAAACAATATCAAATAGTAAGACTGTCACTTTCAACATTCTGACATTTGTACCTTGTATCTTTGGCTTCCATTTACCTTTCTTCAAAACAATATAACTTATCAAAATTATCAAATTTAGTCACTTTCTCATCGTTTAGGTAGTAATGGAAACAACAGAGTGTTTTTTTTCAATTCCTTTTAAGAATTATAGTGATTTGGGCCCGGAGAGATAGCACAGCGGCGTTTGCCTGCAAACAGCCAATCCAGGACCAAAGGTGGTTGGTTCAAATTCCGGTGTCCCATATGGTCCCTCGTGCCTGCCGGGAGCTATTTCTGAGCAGACAGCCAGGAGTAACCCCTGAGCACTGCCGGGTGTGACCCAAAAACCAAAAACAAAAAAAAAAAAAAAAAAAACCAAAAACAAAAAAAAAAAATTATAGTGATTTGACTCTCTTGGATTAAAACAATAAGTACTTATTTTTTTACTGAGCAACAACTAGGAAGAGTATGGCAATGTTCAAGAGGATAGTTGGGTCACATCTATAATATTTAGCTACTCTTATTAATTTGGGTGATTTACTTCATTCCCTGTGTTTCATTTCTCTGTGAAGTGGGAGATAGAGCAATACCTATTTCAGTAGGCAGCCGTGTGAGTGACTGAGGCAAGGAAAAGCCCTTATCAGCATAATTGCCACAAGGAAGTCTCCCATTAACATTAACTTTACTTCCCATCAGTAGAGAATTATGAGTGGAGTGAAGAAAATTTTCACAGATTTTAATTAAATCAATCATTAATTTATTTACTTACACAAAGTTATTTATTTTCCTGTCTTGACATTTGCCTCTTTGCACATTCTTTGTAAGTGAACTGATTATTTTACATTAAACAAGTCAATCGGGCCCTATTTTTGTAACTCTCCAAGAGTTGAATAATGATAGAAAAGGTGTCTTGATTTACTTTGAGTCCATTATAGTATATAAAATACAAAGAAATATGACCTGGTCCACTTACCTAAGACATTTTAAATAGTCACATTCATTGAAATAGAGTAAAATGGCGCAGATACTGAGACCTCTAAACACAGAACAGAAGTCTTCCACACACCAAAAAAAAAAAAAAAAAAAAAAAACCACCACCGGGAGAGTTCCTGAGCAAAGTCTAGAGTTGATCCCATGACAGTATGCTCCAAGGACGGAGAAACCCCATATCTCTTAGGCCAAGTGAATTCCTTTTCGAATGACCCCAATATTTACTGTGCCATGGCAGGAGGGAAAAAACAAAAATACAAAAACCTTGGTTATTATATATATATATATATGTTTTACCTCCATTTATTACTGTTATTATTATTTTTATTTACCTATCTATTTTGGTCGATTTCTCTGTTTGGGTGTGAGTATTGAAATTGTCCCCAATCATACTTATATTTTCTCTGCCTTTCTTTTCTTTCATTATGTGCTATGCCATGTTTCTCATTTCAAGACCATGGCGTGTTTTTTTGTTTGTTTGTTTGTTTTTGTTTGTTTTTGTTTGTTTGTTTGTCTGTTTTTTTTTGTGGTGCTTATCGATATAGCTCGAGCCCTCACTGGATATTTGACACTTCTTTTGGTACTGATGGAGTGTTTCACCTTCATTTTCTCCATCTCTCAAATCGATGATGAGAGCCTCTAGAAGGATTCCGCCCAGTTTCGGTGTATTAGACCCTTACCCCAGTTTATTACTTTTCTCCTTTTCAAACAAAACCACGCAACTTGAACTAGCTAGTCCTGCCTCCAGTTAGATGGGGAACTAAGGGAGGCATCAAGACCAAACAGGTGCAAGACTACTAAGTTGTGGGTTAGATACAGAGGGGACCACATATTCTAGCCGCCCTGGGGTGAGGGAAGAGGAAATGGGAGGTAGGACAGAAACGGAGGTGTAGGGAGGACAATTTGGTGATGGGAGTCCCCCCTGATTTTATGTAAATATGTACCTAAAATATTATTGTCAACACTATGTAAACCACTATGATCAAAATAAAAATTAAAAAAAAAATGGTGATTACCAAGGGCAACAGGTAGGGAGGCATATAGAGTTGCTCAAAGATAAATATTTATATAAATATGAAAATATGAAAAATACATAATTTCATGTAACATTGTAAGTGGAACTAACAGTACATTGCTATACAGTTTAAAGATTATAAGATCAATAGGGATGTATTCAGTGATTGTGTATTTGCACTGTAAGTGTGAGATTCTCACTTCTATTTCTGGCACAACACACACACACAATCAATAAAGCAGGACTTTTTCCCACCTGTCATTGAAACATTGCAGTTGTTGTGATTATCTTGTACTGTCAGAATGGATGGATTGATCCTCCAAAAAAGGAAAACAAAAATATTAAACAGGTAAATCTCATGCTATGTTGTATGTGTTTTTGGGACTGGGGCAAGAGGAGCAGGGGAGTGAGTTAGTGTGTATGTTTTTGAATTATTTATAAAACAGGTATACTAGGCAGAGATGAATAAGAGAATAAGGCAGTAGTTAGAAATAAGTGATTTCTGTATATTCTTTTAATTTCCATTAAGAATGAAGACCAAAAATGTTCGGGCACCATTTGAAATGTTATGTTTTTCCCTAGCCTGGTTCATGCTAGATTCCCAAAGAACTTCCAAGGTGGGAAAGAGATTCCTATTCCCCTATTCCCTAAGGTGGGGAAATGATCCTGATACTATTTATCCATAGCATATAATCCACACAGACATGAGGATAAAAAGGAGAGAAGGTCAAATGCAGAATTCTTTGTCAGCCTGCTAGCAGCCTCCAAAAGGCCAGAGTCCGCCAGCTAACTGACCAAAATACCCTGATTGCCTAGCTCAACACCTTTTATTAGGATCTGAACAGTGCCCCCCCCCCCACCTGGAAGCTTATAGGTGGGAAAGCAAGCAGGGAAACTGATATTGAAAGGAAATATTATAAAGGCCTCCATATACTTAACACCAAAAGAAACATCTAAATATTACATTAGAGTTAAGTTATCTCACACTTTGAGCTAGAGTTTCCTAATCTACAAATTGTTGTTTGTAAAGAAATTTTATACCCTGAAAATGTTGGGACACACAATAATTTATAAGTGTGACTTCTAGGAACAGTCACTTACACAATAGTGATATTAAGAGTTCAAGCTGCTAGAATCAGGAGAGATAGTACAATGAACAGGGTGCTTGCTTTTGCACTGGGCTGACCTGAGTTTGATCCCTGACTTCCCAAATGGTCCCCAGAGCTCACTAAGATTAATTGCTGAGTGCAGAGCAAGGAATTACCCTTAACACCATCTAATATGGCACCGAAAATGAAAAATAAAATATTTCTCTCCTTGTAAAATCTAAGGCTATACAATGAAATTGTAGACATTTCAAAGCAGCCTTATGTGTTTTTCACCATTCTTGTTTTTCAAACATTTATTTCTCAGATTAAATAGGAATATATAAAATATTTTAATTGAAAAAGTGGTTCTGCTAAATATGAATGTGATACTCTGGGTTAGGACAAAAATCAGGGAAGGGCAGCAAAAGAAATAATGTCACCAGAACTAAAAATGTATCATGGAATGATTACAAGTTGTGTCATGAATACTGTCACTTCTGATAATACACCAATATGACTTTCCATAGGAAAATAATCTACATATATTTATTTCTGTTCACAACCTAAGTTATGAATGTAATCAGGAAACATCCTCAATGACTTTATAAAATAATGAGATGGCAGTAACATCCGTCAAATAAAGAGCAGGTTGATTAAACACTTAAAAGAACATATAAGGGAGTCGTAGGATTTAAGTTGTTCAATTTAAGCAGAGTCCTTTATTTCTTTGTCCTTGAATATAAACATAAATGTAAAAAAAAAATGAAAGACGTTGTGCCCCTGAATTCTAATGCAAATTGCTATCATTTTTTCAAAATTCTTCTATAAAATTGGAACTTTTAAGTTTTAATACTATGAAAGGAATTTCACAACAAGACATTTTAATCAGATTTGTTTATGTATTTAGAAAACAGAAGTATATAGGAAAATATTTTGACTTACTATATAAAGAGAATCTTTGAAAATATATCATCCATCTTGATGTTTTAATATAGATATGTACATTTTAGTACCTATCAAACAGTTAATAAAAGATGACTCCTTGAGGCAATTTGCAAACTATGGTTTCATCTAGATATACGTCAGTGTAAATCAAGAGCCTTCAGTTCACCGTTTTTCTAAACAAGTATGCCATAATCTTTGCTAGCTCTGTTTCCATGAGGCCATCATAAATCTAATACACTGCTCAGACTCCTCAGAATACAGTCAGAGATCCGGATACCTGAAAGTATAGTGAACTGTACATACTATAAAGATATATCGGCTTTAGTCATCTCCTTCACCTGCTGGCATATTACATTTTAACAGTCTTGAAGATTTTGCTCCCATCATGCTTAAAAGCTACCTCCATTATCACGCTTTATTGAAACCCAACATTTGTGAGTCTAGAAACATGAACTAGTTTATATTTAGTGTATATACATAAGTAGTTTGCATACAATATCCCACAAGATTAGCCAAGGTGGACCTAGAGAATTGAATGCAAATGTCGATTTAAATGGCTTAAAACATTTTTCTCAATTTGCTACAGCTGATATTTAATTTCCCTTTATCTAAACCTGCTAACATTTCCAAGTGGGGGGAACAACTAAGATTCATTATTTTAGATTTATGTTTAATCCTGAAAGTGTCTGCACCCCCCAAAAAATAAAATTATATCGTTTCATTCTCAAACTTCAAGCTTAAAATGACATTAAAATATAAAAAAAATTAAACCATTTCCTTTGGTGGAATTATACTTTACAGTTTTGTATTTGTTGAATGCATTCTGAGGCTCCCTTAGGATGTAAAATGTATGGAAATATATGTGCATTGCTAAAGAAAGAACTAAATTTATTCTTTTCCCACATCATGCTCTTCTTTGCAGTAGAGGTTTTTAATTCAATACAGAGCTAGAATGAGATGGAGCCAATTTCCTGGTCTATATGTGTGACAAATGCCGAAAGTGGCACAAGATTAACAAATTAGTTGAAGTATAGATCTTAAAAGATTTTTTTTCTGTGTCTCCAAATCAAAATTCATACTTTTTTTTTGAAATAAAGCCTTCTTTAGAATTCAAATATAACTTCAGATTTGAAATTTCTGCACATATATATGGATTTATATATAAAAATATGGGAGATATAAAATCAAACTAGCCATTTTAAAAAATATATTTGTAGGAAAACTTAATCAGTATATACTTGGGAGATAAATTTTTATTAAAACACTAATAACTCCAAGACATAATTAAATAAAGAAAAATTTAGAAATAAATGTTATTCTTCATAAAAGCACCAGGCAAAAAACAGTATTTTTTATTTCTAATTTTTAATGAGTAAAAACTAATGTCTAAAATGTCAGGGGCTAGGCTTATTTTTCTGATAACATTTCTTAGCTTTAAATAAACCATCAACTAGCACTGATTTACCTAACCTCAGGATCATGTGTTTGATACAATACAGATATCTGACACCAAGCAATAAAAACATCTGTGACAATAAAAGCATGTAACAATTACAGAAATGTTTAATTTCGGAGAAAATGGCCATGTTTGGTAATAACATACATGAACTGCTTTCTCTTCTTTGTTGATAAACTTATATATTTTGCAAATAGTGACATTTTGAGAGTTTCTTAAGGAATGAATTTATGATATTCTGAAATACACGCTTGGGATTAGGCACATTCATTCAGCCTTGTCATAGCTCACCTGTTTTGCTTAGGCTTACATTATATAAAAAATGTAGCATTTTAAAGTAAGCACACCCGTACTTGTTGTACCCAAACATGATAAGACACTTAAAATTCAAGAAGAGTTCCATGGAGGTTGTATGTCTCAGTCACCCAATCTCCTTTCACATATCTGTTCATGTTGACAGACTGTGTCATAATACATCAACAGAAAGATCAGCACAGAAGAACAAAATTTCATCGCCTGACAGCAAAAGGAAAACTGATTTCCAGTATTAAATTAGAAAAAATATATATATATACCATTACCTCACTTCTAATAAGTCTTCTACCTATGGAGAGCGGAGGGAGGTGCCTGCTATAATCACAAGTTTATGCAAAGGCAATTAGATCTGTTTATAATTTTGGTATCATCTTCTGACTGACAGCCTATTTGGGGGTTTTATTTAATATATTATCTTCTTATTTATATCTTGGAAACAGCTTTAGGAATTAAAAAAAGATTTAATCATGAGACATTGTAGGAAGACATAGGGAAAAATGTGTGTCTACCAAATGTTTTGAGTAAAGACATTCCTGTATTAATTATCAGCAGAAGTCCAACTGACTATTAAAATGGAAATGGGTATTTAACCTGGCGATGAAAGTGAAGGGCCTATTTCGTATAACATCTTGCTCCGTTTGGACTTCAGTGAATTTCCCAGTACCTGCAAGAAATAATGTCTTTTGCAGCCTACGGCATCATCTGCCCTTAGGCTTTAATTTTGGCCCTGTTTGAACACTCCACAACATATGCACTTCTCTTTTGTCTATTATCCTAGAGTTGTGCTATTCCCAAATATTGACATCATCTACTTTTATCAGCATTAACTGCTCTGAAGCTTCCCAGCCTCATGCTCAGCTCTATTTCTTCCTATTGATTATCTTCCTCACTCCAGCAGGTAGCTAGCCAGCGAGGCTGTCCTGAGAAATAGCTTCCAATGACTTTATACGCACAATTTACACGGAATTGTTTAAAGAAGATATTAGCCTCAATACAAATCAGTGAACCTCATTTAGTCAATACTACACAATCCCGCTGTTGGCACCCTGTCACATGTTAGTCTTTACAGTCAGCTGCTGTACCCAATCTCCACATTATCCATAGTATTTAGTTTCATATTAAAACGAAGCCAGAGTTTGTTTTTTTTTGTTTTGTTTTTTTTTTTTTTGGTTTTGCTTTGCTTTTTGAAATTTTTTGGTATACTTTTTACATCACCTCTCTGAGCCATGTGATAGTAATATATTTTGAAATATAAAAACCTGAGATTAAATGCTTGATTTTTGACAGTGTTCTTAAATATAATAAATTCAAAAGGAAATACTGTTAAGTTAAAATGGAGTGTTTTTCATTAAGTCCAATCAAATGGTAGACAACAAAGGATCTTTTATTTGAGAATATGAAGTGAAAATGAAAACCAGAAAACCTTTACGAAGAAAAGGTCCAGCTAAATTATGTTGGAAGGAGGTCTCCCGATTGAGCTTGGGTGTTTCTTTTGCGAAAAGTGAGTTCTACTCAGAGATGTTATGAAGAAATATTTGTACAAAGAAGCAAAACTTAATGCTCTTTGGAGATGAAAATAAGGTCTAAGGACAGCTGACTTTGAAAATAACTCTAAAGAAAGATCGCATATGAAAAAAATTGCCACAGCATCTGATCTTTCCTTATAATCATAACAGGGAAATGTTTTGGGGAAAGTAATGCTAGTCCTTTCTTTCTCTTCTATGGCAATGCTGTAAAATTCTAGAAGGAGTGTTTACATTTCAGAATTACCCCTCCTTAAACTACTGGTTTACGATAGTTAATGAGACGATGTCCAAATGTTGAAACAGGAAAATTCAAATGAAAATCTAAATGTGAAATATAATATAATGGAATAACTAAGCAACATAATACTACTCTGAATGTTTGTGCAAATATTGCAAAATGAACTGCAATACATTAAAATTCTTCAGTGGTTAGGTAATACATAAGTGAAAGTTTACATATAAAAGCTATCAAACAAGGAATCTATATATCATATTATCTTAATTTTTTTACTTGAAAACATCCCTAAGGTTTTGAACTACATTAAAAAGATGTCATTAAATTTATTTGAATATCTCTTTGTAAACTCAAATGGTGATAATAAAGCAGGTCCGCAAAATAGTTTATCTGTTAAAAAAAAAAAAAAAGGCATCCTCGAGCTTCAGTTGCTGAGTGGCAGAAAGATGTGAGGGAAATGAAGAGTAGAAAAGATAATATCATTTCAATCCTAGGGAATTTTAAGAACTATGCATCATTTTAAGTAAAAATGGCTGAAAATGAATACCTTAAAATAAAATTACAATACAAATCAGGTCAAATATGTCATTGTTTACTCTTTCTTTTTTACTATTAAAATTAAAGGTGCATTTCTTTTTCCTCTCCTTTTCCTTTCTTCTTTTCTTTCTTCCTTATTACCTTCCTTCCTTCTTCCCTTCCTCCCTCCCTCCCTTCTTTTCTTTCTTCCTTCTCTCTGTCATTCTCTTTCTCTCACTTTTATCTTTCTTTAAATATCTCTAGATGAGAGATGAACACTTTGAAACTCAGGTAAGAAATACATGCTAAAGAGGACCAGTCCATTCTCACTGTTCAATTTTTTTGCAAAAGATACTCAGATAACTTAGTTTTTTTTTTTTAATCACAAAGATTCAACAAAGGACACTTTTATGCCAAGAGAAAATCATACCCCAGGCGAGAGAAAATACCATAACTGCATATGCAGACTGCATAAATGCAGGTATGGTTAGGATAATTGCAATGTTTGCATAAGAACATTTAAAGAAGTCAATAAAATAAATATGATAGTATTTAGATCCAATTCTGGTTCTGTATGTATGCATATATAATATGTATGTACAACTAAATTATGAGCTTCATAATACTCCATTTATCATCATGCTCTTAAATGCTTTATAATACATGGTCTTGTATAATTTATAAACTCACTTACACAGAAGAACATGTAATGTGAATGTAAGTACAAATTATGCACACAAATTAAAATGGGCTTAAAAACTTAAACAACAAATAGCCTGATAGCCTTTTCTATATTTAAAATTTTTATAATTCTTAAAATTCTCATTTGTTATGTACATTAATATTTAATGTCTATACTAATCATCTATATGGATTATACTTATTTTGCCTTCCCAAAAGTCATTCATCAGTTTTAGAAAGAGTACTGCAATACAAGCAGTAGTAAATAAATCTCTTCCATGAGTATTCTGATTAGTGTAACCTAGTCAGAAAGAGCACTTTACAGCAATATTAACGTCAAAAAATATATTTGTTCTGTAAACATTATGTTATAAGTTTGAAAATTAATTTATACTAAGGACAATTTTTAAGATAAATTATGATTTCAGGGTTCTAATAAATTAAAAATTATAAGGTGATTATTAATTTGATATCTTTATAATTATGTAATTTTTATAAATGAGGCTGGTTCATTTAACTTTATTTCAGAAAATAAATATTGTCATGGTTGGTTTCTACAAGATATGAATATTTCAAATATTATCTAACATATATATTATATGGACAATTTTACATAACAAAGTATAAAATCAACACAAATAATTTAGATAACTTTTATAATGTATTCATTTTAAATCCAGATTATTTTGTAAAAATATGCTAAGATGATTCGAATAAGTTGTTATTAGCCTTGTATTAAACAGAAAAATATATTCATCTATTACTATCTATGTATAATTAGATATATCATGAATTTTACAATCCTATAAAAATCACATATATATCCGTAAATACATTTTGTGCAAAGAAGAAAGACATTTTGATACATCAAAAGCAATGAAATGTGTACATGTTTCTTTATAAAGGTACAGAATAAATAGATGTATAGAGGCTATAAAAGTAGATTATTAACACATTTGAAAATTAATATAAAGATATTCTGCAATATAAAATATTAATGATATTTATCTCTTTCCATTTTCTTTTCTCTCTAAGCATGTATGTGTCAGCTTCTAACAAGAAAATCAATAATTAGAATAAAAAAGATAATGTAAATTCAAAAGAAGGTAGTTGGGTTAAAATTATTAAAGATTTAAATTTAATTGGGCTTTCTTTTCTAAAATATGAAATGAAAAGTCTATAAAATGGGTATGATTTTGCTATATTTAAATTTTTTAATTTAAAATGTTGTATGCAGATGTTCATGTAAGTACACCCCATAGAATTATAAAATACTCAAATGCATGTATAAAAAAATTATTAGATAAACCTAAAATGATCATTTGGTAACACAAACATCAAAATTCTAACCTAAGCAAAGACAAAGTTATTCATCATTTCATTAAGACATAATCATTTAACATCCCCTAGCTTAATATATGTAACTATTTATTGACTTTTCACACTTATAATTTTAATATTAAACTGAAATATAAATGATAATGTCCAATCAAATATTTGCATAGATAGCTATTAGTCATTATGTTGTCAACCTTTACATTTCTCTAGTTAAAAGTTTTTAAACCTGAGAAATTCTAGTGCCACAGCATTTAAATGACACTATCAAATGCCTTCCACAGAAGACATCACTTACAGTATCATGTCCATATCTATATTCCTAAACCCTGCAGCTTAAAAACATTTCCATCTCAAAAATAGTATTTAACCAGTGAGGTCAGCAGTGTTCTTCTTTCAGGAAGTTACCAAAATGCAGTAGACAAAAAGTTATTTGTAACTCTGAAATGACTGGATTTATTCCCCAATTCTTAGGTCATTAACAGGAATGAAGCTACCTCACTTTGTATTTACCTGTCTTCAATATGATAAAGTAAATGACACCCCCCCCCCAAATAAATCAAATGATGGGAGGAGGAAATGAGGGCACAGAGAGAGAGAGAGGAATACCTTTTTCTTAGTTTCACAAAGGGTTGGGGGCCTAATTATTTTTAAGTATAATCCAGCCAACCTCTTCTCATGCTTAGCTGCACTGAGTGACACTATTTGTGATGCCCAGTGTGCTGAAACTGAGCAGGTTGCTGTCAGTTTAAAAATGACTATAATAAAAGTGACCATGAAGATGGATCTTGTGATTTTGCGTTTCTAATCAGTCATCTGTGAAGAACACTTTTGCTTTGATTCAGCAGACTGGTGACAGCCATGATTGATAGTGCAAGAGGATGAAAAAAGGTTATTAACTGTCTTCCTATTAAGCTCAATGTATTGCCCCTCTAGGTGCATCTCATACTTTAAGTTAAAGTACTTACTCAGGTAAGGTCAGGAATAAACTCTATGGTGATAGAATTCACTATGATGAAACCGATCCAGGCATTGTTGCATTAAATCTTTGAGTATTATTTTTTAAATATATTTAATTTCAGTGTCTTACTCGTTAACTAAAAAGGGGAAGAATCCTCTTACTAAAGCATCTGTACAGAAAACACGAAAAGTGTAGAAGACAGATTCCAAAGATAAGATTTGAGTGTATAGCTAACTAGGCTAACTAGCAACATGTGTGTGGCATATACATTAAAAGAGACATATTAAGAAAGCAGTTTTAAGGGTAGATACTAAAACTGACATAACTAAACATTACGATCTTTGCAAATGCTCTTTATCTTCATAATCATCCATGAGGCAAGATTCTGATAAAAAAAAAGTGTAAGAAACTCCAAGTTTAAAATGTCTGGATACTTCTTCTCATTTAAATATGTCCAATATTGTAAGCTTGGAAATTAGAATTATTAAATATATGTAATATGTACACAATGTTTGAATAGAAGTATCTTTTCATCTTGCTCTCTCACATACACACACATATTCACAGTCATACAAATTGTACCCTAAGGTACATAAAGATTTGCGGTAACTCAGGCCATATCATTAAATGAAATAATAAAATTCAAAATGTTCTCATACTTCTTGTGTTCATTCAGTCTTTCTGAAGCCAAACTGTACTAGAAATCCATACTCTACTGTCTACATATAGAAAGATTTTTTTTCTATATATGTGACTTGCCTTTAATCAAATATTTTAAATTCATAAGCTTAGCACTGAGAAATAAAAGAGCAAACATATTCATTTTAATTTAAAATTATAGTACTCTATTATTGTTGACTTCTTACTATAAAATGCATTATGTATCAAACATAATTTGAGCTAGCCAAAAATAGTAAAAGATATTGGTAACAGCACTGAGATAACTATTAAAGCTATAAGTAAATTCTAATTCTCTGTGCTTGGGGGGGTGATTGTACAAAACTATGGAATAGTACAGAATAAGAAAATGTTACAAGATAGTTACTGGGAGTTTTGGTATAAGTAGATTTTTATTGTGTCTAAATGTTTTCTTTACTATATTACATACATAAAGTACATTATACATCTAGCACATTTCTATAGTAATTCATGCTTTCCTGGTATATTAAAATACTTATCATTGTGTCTCTTCATTTAAAACAAAAGTAGATCAATATGAAAACTGTATATTTAGTGAATTGTGTTTGTGTGGAATTGACTTAAGGGTAGATTTTAGGATTCATACAAGATTTCCTCAATATTATATGCATCAAAATTTCTCTTACTGTCTCTTAATAAACTTGAGTTCTGAAAATGAACAAAATCAACAATAAATTGTAATATGAGGGACCATGTGATCATAATATTCTATATCTTAAGCAAGTATTTAACAAAGTCTTTATTTTGAAATTATAAGCTAACAAAAAATGAAATTGGAGGGCACCAAAAAACACTACATTTAAAATCAAAAGAGTTTCATTTAACCTCATAGTAATTACCAGGATGCTCTGAAATGTTAGTGAAACTCCCATCTTCCATCTACCCAATTTGGAGATTTTTATGAAAAAAGGAAAAAAATGCAAAGGCTGAGTAGGCCCCAGAGGTACTCAGAGCTTTCCTAGTTTGATATTTCCTATTCTCCTCTCTGCTTTTTATCTTTATACACTCAAGATCTAGAATACACACAGCACACATTTTATGAAAGAACTAGGAAAAGGCAGATGGGGCAAAACATAAGTCATCTTCAAGGTAGCTGAAATCAATGCCAAGTAATCGCTTTAGCAGAATTCAATGGCTGAAGAAGAGTAGAATTTGAAAAAGCAACATTTTCAGCATCCAGCATCCTTTTGAAACCCTAAGTACTCTAGAGTTGTTTATGCAAGTGATAGAACTAGAGAAAAAATAACCCCCAACTTTGTGCAAACCTTTTACATTTGATTCCGAGACTATTGACACATATTTTTTAACTCCTGAGACACAGGGCTTCTTTAATACAAAATTGAAGACTTCGATTACATTTAGCGAAAGCTCTTGCAGTTCTCTTAATTCTTAATTCACCCCCTTCTCCTCCTGCTTCTCCTCCTCCTTCTTTTCCTCCTCCTTCCTTTTTCTTCTCCTCCTCCTGATTTTCCTTTTTTCCCTCCTCCTCCTCTTCCTCCACACCACCCCCTCCACCTCCTATTTCTGCCTCAGACCTACTAGAGTAGGGGTATAAACTGGGTGGGTCGCAACAGTGTGCACAAAATGTGGAGGGACAGCAGCTGTCCACTTCAAGACTGTGTACCTGAGCACAGTGGCCACTCTGCTCTCCTGCCCAGCCCACTCCTGCCTGCAGCCTTGCTGCTGTCAAACCAGCTGGTGATTTGATAGGCTTGTCGGGTTGCCATGGTGTTGACTTCTTGCCTCTGAGGAGCTGCCCAATGACTGGAGGTCTGGGATTATAGCGGGAAGAGGCAGTGGCCACAGCGAATTTCCACAGCAGCTGCAGCAGCTAGAAAAAAAAAACAGAGGACGAGGTCTTATGAGGAGCTCTTCACTCATCCGCAGGCTGATCTGCCTGCCCAGGAGCAAACCAGCGGGGAAAGGGAGAGGGAAGAAGGAAGGAAGGAAGGAAGGAAGGAAGGAAGGAAGGAAGGAAGGAAGGAAGGAAGGAAGGAAGGAAGGAAGGAAGGAAGGAAGGAAGGAAGGAAGGAAGGAAGGAAGGAAGGAAGGAAGGAAGGAAGGAAGGAAGGAAGGAAGGAAGGAAGGAAGGAAGGAAGGAAGGAAGGAAGGAAGGAAGGTTGCAATGGAGACTACAGGACTCTAAAAGCGCCTGGCTAAGGGTTTGAGATTCTCTCAAAACATTTTATAAGTGATCTGTATGCTCTGAGAAAAGAATCCTCCAGAATTCGTTAACATTAGTCACACAAGACATTTCTGGGGTGCAGTAGGTTTTTGGAAGGGCTTTATGTAGGTGTGACACTCCCCTTACAAAACCCACTTTTGCATTAAGGCAACGAAATCCTTTGACAAAAAAAAAAAAAAAAAAAAAAAAAGGAGGCGCTCTGCAGAGAACTCCAATTTCTGGAAAGCAACTTAGGACAGAAGAGAAAGTGCAATTAGGGGTTCCAGCAAATCCAAGCAAATAGTGGTCCTGGGCCGGTGGCCGGAGGGGGGCGGCGCGAAGAGCAGAAGGGAGCCTCAAGTGCAACGCACAACTCAGAAGGAAACAGTAAACTAGGGAATGAAAGGGGGGAAAAAACCCGCTTCTGTTATAAATTAGTAGGTAGGCGAAGGTTATGCAAAGAAGAAAAGGGAAAGTCAAGTTGTTAAAGGACTAGAATAAACCCCCTGGGAATGCAACCAGAAATCCATCCCCCCCTTTTGGTCCCCAATCCATAAAGGGAGGGTTTGGGATGGAGGAGGAGGGGGGGTGCATAGTGGTGTGATGAGAACTCTCTGGAATGTCTGGAGGAAAAGGATGGGAGAGGGAGAGAGGGAGAGAGGGAGAGAGAGAGAGAGAGAGAGAGAGAGAGAGAGAGAGAGAGAGAGAGAGAGAGAGAAAGAGAGAGAGAGAGAGAGAGAGAGAGAGAGAGAGAGAGAGAGAGAGAGAGAGAGAGAGAGAGAGAGAGAGAGAACGAACCCGGGTGCTGAATAAATGGCTGGAGAGAGAGGGGAGGGTGGAGGAGAGAGGTGGAGGAGGGAGGGCAAGTGAGGAAAGCACATTTCCACGTTTTGCTGGAAGCAAGTTAGGGATGCCCGGAAAGAGAGAGCGAGATTCCAACTAAAGCCAAAGAAGTCCTGAAGTTCAGACCTGGAGCAGAAAGGCTGGAGGCAAAGAGCAGAGGCAGAGAGAGTGAGAGAGAAAAGAGGGCGGGTGTGGGAGGCCCCCAAAAGGTGTTGCAGCTCCCGGAGGATGTGGGAAGACAAGCACAACCCACTGGCAGGAGCGGCCGCTAGCTAGCACCATGCGCAAAAGCGCAGAGAACAGAGGCGTCTAGGGCAGTGGACATACATGACTATCGCGGGGCAGTCTCCGGGAGCTGCATGCAAGCCAGGTGCCCGGGAACCCGTTTCGGGCTTTGGCAGTCTCAGGGACCCTTTGGGCCAGAATTACAGCTCGTTCAGCCGGCTGGAGTCAGACTCCCCGCGCATTGCAAACACCAACCTAACTAGTTTTACAGTCACTTGCATTGATTTTCCTGAACAAATAAGCATAATGCCCTTTATTGCAATACTTCCCCTGGCTGCAGCTAGAATGCCACGAGCTTCTGATGGCTGCCTGGCTCCTGATTCCATATCCACCCTCTTGCCAAATAAAATATTTTCCCTCATTTAAAATATCCAAATGAAAGATCGCACTCAGATATGGAGAGGGCAAATCCTCCTGGTCCTTCTTTCTCTTTTTTGAGTTTAGAAATCACTCTTTAAAAAAAAATTTTTTTTCAAAGAATAAGCAGAAGACAAACCCACACACAAGTTTGTAAACGAGTTAGGAACTTGCTGGCATTTGCATATTAAATTTTTCTAATAAGAAGTAATTCGATTTGGAAGGAGGACGCCGGCAAAGAAATTAGCGCGTTTGCAACTGCAAAGAAATCATCACAACCGTCAACCACACCTAAGCTACACAAATTCTGAAGTTGTCTCTTTCAAAAGACACCTTTTAAAACATAAAATATATGTTTAAATCAACCCCCCCCAAGCGTTTTCTGTTAGAGGTTCTGCCATACATGTCAAAGGGTTGTTGAATTATTCATTATTGTAATTAGTATCATCATTGTCATTATCCTTTTCCATGTGGAAATAATTTTATTATCGTAATTTGATATCTGAAGAATTTCCTGTTAGTCGTTTGATAATCATTTTTTTCTGCTGAAAAGAAAAGTTTTGTTTAGGAATGAGGGAGAGAAAATGTTTTAAATGCTTTGATGTTTGCTATAGATTTCCGTTTATCTAATCGATCGGAATGCCAATAAAATCGATTAAAGGTTTAGTGTTTTACAAACAACCATTTTGTGCTTTTTGATTTTACGTTCAGAATGATTTTAATAACGCCAATGTTTTCCTCTAACATTCTTTCTTGAAAAGCCCCAACCTTGATCGTTTTTCCCCTTTCTGATTAAATTTGCTACTTCAAGTTTCTGTAATAGGAAAATAAAAATTATAAGCAATGGCTGCAATGGTTTAAATTTCGCTCTCTCGTTGTCCAAGGTATTAAAGAAAGCCCTTTAAAATCTTGGTGAATTATATGCGATCATTCCGTGATTGCGGAATATTAAATTAAACTTAGATAAATCCGCATTGAAGGAGGCAGCACCCAATCCTGAATTTATTTCCCATTTTCTCTAACAGCATCACTGCGCTTCTCTCTTTGCAATGTCAATGTGCCAAATCTGGGCATTTTGAAAACATTTTCCATATGCTTTAACAGGGGACTGATAGACAAAGAAGAAAAGGAGATGATCTTTTTGCTTAGAGGTATATTTCCTTTAACCTTTTTTTTTTCCTTTTCGACTTTCACTGCTAATAATTTTAAAGTAAAAGTTGGAAATCATTTTCTTCTGCGTTTTCTTTTTTCTTTCACCTCCCCCTCCTCTCATTCTGGTTCTTTTTCTCTTTTATGCCTATCTTATAATTTAGTCCTAAATTGAGTTTGGGTTACAATGTAATGTAAAGCTATTATTTCTGTACCTTGGCAAATAATATCTGCTTCAAAATATTTCATTCATTTAATGTCTGCAAGCTACCTGTTTAATTAAAGATGTATTTAATTATACATTTTGTAACTTAGATTAGATGAGTTGTTTGCTGTCGGATTTAAAGGTGCTTTGTGCCTAATATAATATTTAGGCTCCTTATCTAGAGGGGATTTTCTTTAGCTATCCAGGTATATTCACTTTTGTATTGGAAATGTGCATGTTCAGACTAATGTGATGTTCTTAAAAATATCTATTTGGTGGCCAAAGTCTAGTTTATTGTCTATATAACAGTTAATTGACATGGTATGAATATTTTATGTTTAAAAGGATCAAAAATCTGTATTCTATGCATTGAAATCACAGCAATTATTACTTTATATTTTCCTTTTTCTCTCTCTTTCTGCTTGTTTCTTTTCCCACCTGCATGGTTTCCTTTTAGGTATTTTTTTCCAGAAAAAATGTAAAATGTGTGTGGAATACTTGTGATGGAAACATTTTCATGTATTTTAAGAAAGCTTTTCTTGTGATGATGGGTTTAGGTAGCGGTAGTGGTGTGGTTGTGTGTGTGTGTGTGTGTGTGTGTGTGTGTGTGTGTCTGGAGGAAGGCTGTGGTGATAAGGAATCCTCATTAATTTGCATAACAACTGAGAAAGTACTTGTGAAGTTGTGAAGTACTATTGTTTTGGGATGGTCCTGTCAGATTTTGTTTATAAATACTAAGCTAGTTGCCTAGAAGGAAAGGAGGTCAAAGTACCTTCTGAGCCCTGACCCCTGTAAAACCAAGGACATCTGTCTTCCCTCCCCCTCCCCTTTTCCCCTCCCTTATAATTTTTCCTCCCCAAATCTTCTAATAATTCCTTTCCCCTCTCGTTATTTCTTCGTTACCTGTGTCTAACTTTGCAAAATGAGTGCCCCCCCCCACACTCCTCAAACAAAACAAATCAGGTCAGAACCTCTTGGAAGGAAAAACTGGCCAAGCAGATTTACTCCAAAGTTAAAGCCCAAATGCAACTTCGGTTGAGAGAGAAACAGACAGGCATGTAGATGTAGAAGGATAGAGACCAAGAACAGGAGGGAGTATTTGTATGATATGATATAAGATCACAAAGGAAATTAAGAGTCAAATTGGGGGAGGGGAGAAAATCAGTAAAGGAGGTATTTATTTGCCCACATAGACTACACATTTAAACACACACACACACACAGTGCCTCTCCTTTTTGGATTTTATTTTATCTAACTCCTTTTCATCATCAAAGATAGTATACTCTCTTCTGTATGTTAGGATATATTTTAACACCCCAGTCTCTTGTTCAGCCTCAGCAATATTTACTCTTTTTTTAAGCAATGAGATATGATGCTTTCCCATACTGTTTTTTCGTGATTGCACTGTAAAATAAGGTGTTTGTGACACTTTCACAAAGGAACCCTGACCTTGTTAATTCCCAGTCAACTGTCAGATCTCTCTCTTACAACAAACACTCCAAGATCCCCTGCACCTTCCTCCATCCCCCACTCCAAAGCACAACGCCCCCCCCACACACACACATACCAAATGACAGACCTTGGTATCAGGTTTAAGTGTGTTTTGGAAAAGAGTTGCTGAGTTCAACAAAATGTTAGTTAACAGTTTGCCTTTGTTAAATAGTCCCGGGGTGGAGAAGACCCAACAAAAAGAGAAAAGTAAGAGGGAGGGGGGCTGAAGATCTGAAAGTATCTGTGGTGATCTAAAGTGTTCCTAATGTTGAATACTTGTAATACCTTCTATCAAACTGAGCTCAACTACAGACCCCAGAAACTTGGTCAAAAAAAAATCATTCTCCCTTTCTCCCTTGTGCTGGAGTTGTTCTTGATTTGAAGAGACCTGGAAAGGGGGGTGTGTGGTATTTATTAAGGAATTGGGGAGCGCCATGCGATTAAAAAGAAGAGGATAAAATAACTGAAGCTTTATTAAACCGACTCCCAAAACCAGGCGAGTGCGCGGCGTAGATTTTTTGGAAAGAAAAGGGGGGTGTGGGATAAGGATTGGGAGAGAAGTCTAGAAGTGCAATTACCTTTTGTCTCAATGCTAAATTATTTCTGCTTGCAAAAACTCGACACCCCCTTTAACCAACTGGTACCGCTTGTGGGTACCGCAGACCGGGTTTTCTGGGTCAGAGTGGGCACGCATTTGGGCTGGGGTGAGCCTGCCAAGTGCAAGAAAGAAGATGGTCTGGAGAAAGTTCAGGGAGCGGCTGGAGGGGCCACTACTGGGAAATGCAAAAGTCGCCAAATGTTTCTGCAGAGCTGTGGGCGGGTTCGCGCAGAGTTTAGGGACAGCAGAAGAGAGGAGGAGAAAAAGGAGGAGGGACACTGGGTCAAAGGTGGACTGCAGGGGTGCCACCGAGACCCCAGAGGAGCAGCTGGGCTGCCCGAAGCCAGGGGTCAGGCTGGAGAGTGCAAAGGGCCGCAGCGCCTCAGTGCAGCCGGGCCGAGCGCTGCAGCGTCTAGTAGCAGCAGCAACCCGTTAGCTGGGCTCGGGTTTACCCGCCTCGCCTCACCCCTGCCCGGGGCACCGAACTGGGAGTCTTGCAGACCCGCCCCATGCAGTTCTGCAGC